>NC_081557.1:90464814-90475591 GCF_022355385.1 Mustela nigripes | reverse complement strand
AAGCTTTTATTTATTTATTTGAAAGACAGAGATCACAAGTAGGCAGAAAGGCAGGCAGAGAGAGGAAGGGAAGCAGGTTCCCTGCTGAGCAGAGAGCCCAATGCGGGGCTCGATCCCAGGACCCTGGGATCATGACCCGAGCTGAAGGCAGAGGCTTTAACCCACTGAGCCACCCAGGCGCCCCTTTTTTCAGGATTCTTGAACTGGCTAATAACAATAGCAAACATTTAGACAGTGTTCATTAGGTCCTTGGCCCTGCTCTGAGAGCTTTTCTATATTATTAGATATATTAGATATATATTGTTAACTCTCCCAAGAAACCTTATGAGGTAGGTCTAATTTTTATGGGAAAACTGAGGCAAGAGGCAAAGAAACACCCACATCACAGGGCTAATAAGCGGCAGTCAGGATTTAAGTCACGCATTCTTGCTGCCTCTCAAATAAGCCAATTCTGAAGCTGTTGGGAAGAAAATAAGGAAGATGCCCAAGACATTTCTTAAAGTATAATGAGGTTATTAAAAAGTATAAAACTCCAAGGCGCCTGGGTAGTTCAGTTGGTTAAGCGACTGCCTTTCGCTCAAGTCATGATCCTGGAGCCCTAGGATTGAGTCCCACATTGGGCTCCCTGCTCCATGGGGAGTCTGCTTCTCCCTCTGACCTTCTCTCTTCTTATGCTCTCTCTCAAATAAATAAATAAAATCTTAAAAAGAGAATAAAACTATAATAATTAAAACCGTACATTATTTTTTAAGTTTATTTATATAAGTAATCTCTACTCCCAACAGGGGGCTTGAACTCATCACTCCAAGATCAAGAGTTGTATGCTCTTCTGATTGAGCCAGTCAGGTGCCCTAAAGCTGTGCAGTACTAAAAAGTATCATTGAAACATAATTAAAAATTCTAATATAAGCTTTAATCCATCTGAGAACTTGTTAGATAATAAAGGTGGCTCTCTGGGGCGCCTGGGTGGCTCAGTGGGTTAAGCCGCTGCCTTCAGCTCAGGTCATGATCTCAGGGTCCTGGGATCGAGCCCTGCATCAGGCTCTCTGCTCGGCAGGGAGCCTGCTTCCCTCTCTCTCTCTCTCTGCCTACCTCTCCATTTACTTGTGATTTCTCTCTGTCAAATAAATAAATAAAATCTTAAAAAAAAAATTCTAATATAAGCTTAAATCCATCTGAGAACTTGTTAGATAATAAAGGTGGCTCTCTGGGGTGCCTGCCTCTCTGCCTACTTGTCATCTCTGTCTGTGAAATAAATAAATAAAATCTTAAAAAAAAAAAAAAGGTGGCTCTCCCTAACAGCCTAGAAAAAAAACCCCAGATTTAAATTGTATTGGAATACTGGCTAATCAGAACACTGCTTCATACCTTACAGTAACATAAACTCTAGGTGGATCCAAAGTGTAGACACAAAAAACCATAAATACTAGACAAAAACATGGAAACATTCTTATAATCTTGGAATGGCGATGAACACACCACAACAAATGCCTAAAAGCCATTCAAAAATAATGGTAAATTCTACCTAAAATAAAATTTACTCGGAAGACCATATACAGAGTCAAAACCTAAACTGGGTAAGATATATTTACAATTTATGGATTAAGGACGGATTTCCTGAATAGAGTGAGAATCCTGAAAGGTCATTAAGACCAATAGAACCTAACAGAAAAAAGGGGCAAGAGGTAAGGAGCGATAGCTCACAGAGAAAGAAAATACAAGCAGCACTTAAGATGTTCAGCCTCAATTCTAAAATAAAACCGAAGCCACTTTTTAGTTTATCAGGTTGGCAAAATTAAAGTACTAATGTTGTGTTGGTTTTAGAAACCATGTGAGGGGGGCACCTGGGTGGTTCAGTCAGTTAAGCCTCAGCCTTTGGCTCAGGTCATGGTCCCAGGGTCCTGGTATTGAGTCCCTCATTGGGCTCTTTGCTTAGTAGGGAGCTCTCTGCCTCTGCCCTCCACTCTGTCTGCTTGTTTTCTCTCTCTCTCTCCAAATAAATAAATAAATAAAATCTGGAAAAAAATAAAGAAAGAAAGAAACAATGTGAGGTTGGGTCTCATCTTCCTTCAAAAAGAAAAATCAAAGCCAAATGATTTGTCTCAGGAATAGGTTACTACCTAGTTCCTAATTTGTTGGACACCAAAACCCATGTCCTTAATCAATGAATGATGCTGCTTCCCATCCACAATGGCAAAGAATTAAAAGAAGGTGATACTTGAGGATTTAGATTAGGGTTTCTCCATATCAATGCTATTGACATTTTGGGCGAGGTAATTCTTTGTGGTGGGGAGGGCTGTCTTCCGTGCATGGTAGGATGCTTGGCAGCATTCTTGACATCTGTCCACTAGATACCAGTAATATCTCTCCTCCTCTCCCCCCCCATTCTGACAGCCCAGAATGTCTCCAAGCATTGCCAAAGGTCTTCTGGAAAACTGCCCCAATTGAGAACCACTGCCTTAAATATTCCTACCTTCTAACCTAACCTAAGAGATCATGAAAACACCACTGAGCCCAAAGGTAGTCATTGTTACCTGCAATACTGAAAAGCAGAAACAGATGAAAGATTATCAGATGAAAGCAACAGATGAAAGATTAAGGAAACCATAGACTATCTATTCAATGTATTACAGAGTTGTTAATAATGCCCATCTGATGGTAGAAACTAGAGAACTCAAAATGTAAACTCAAAATGTAAAAATCAATCCTTCCAAAAGAATGGCTACTAAAAGCCCACTACTTTTATATTTAAGAATTGCTAATGGCATGCTTACGACATTAATTTAAAAATATATGCGGGGCGCCTGGGTGGCTGAGTGGGTTAAAGCCTCTGCCTTCGGCTCAGGTCATCATCCCAGTGTTCTGAGATCGAACCCTGCATTGGGCTCTCTGCTCCGTGAGGAGCCTGCTTCCTCCTCTCTCTCTCTTCTGCCTGCCTCTCTGCCTACTTGTGATCTCTGTCAAATAAATAAATAAGATCTTTAAAAAAATAAAAATAAAAATATATGTAAAATTACATACCGCTACAAGTTGAAAAACATAAAACCTGGACAGAGATTTATAGCAGCTTTGTTCATGATGGGCAGAACCTGGAAAAGCAACCAAGATGTCTTTCATTAGGTGAATGGCTACACCTTGGTGCATCCAGACAAGAGGGTATTATTCAGAGCTACAAAGAAATGAGCTGTGGAGCCATGAAGACATGGAGGAAATGCATTTGCATGTTGCTAAGCAGAAGTAGCCAGTCTGAAAGGCTACAGGCTGTCTGACTCCAACTAGATGACATTCTTGAAAAGGCAAAACTATGGAGACAGCTAAAAGGTCTGTGGTTGCCAGGAGCTGGAGGAGGAAGGGAGGGAGACTGAGTATGGAAGATATTTTGGGCAGTGGAACTACTCTATATGACATGTAACGGTGGGTACATATATTTTACATTTGTCCAAAACCGAATAATGTACAATGTCAAGACTGAACCCTAACGTAAACTATACTTTGAGCGATGACAGAATCAATATAGAGTCATAGATTATTATGACTATACTACTCTGGTGGGGGATGGTGACAGTGGGGAGACTGTACTTGTCTGGAGACAGAGGGCATATGGGAAGTCTCTGTACTTTCTGCTCAATTTTGGTGTGAACTTGAAACTGCTCAAAAAAATAGTCTATTGAGAAAAAAAAAAAAAAGACTTCCAGGCTTAAAACTTGTCTGACCTGTCTAGCCTTTAGAGAAAAACATCTTAGATATGTAAGCGATTCATGACCGGAGTGATCTTCCTTTGGTAAAATACTGTTCCATCAAGACTGATGAACAACCCAAATTAGTTGTGCTGGTGAATTAATAGAGTGGTGAATGTCTAGCAACACCTTCTCCTATCAGAGCAGTTAACAGCGAGGGCTAACAGATCAGAATTAAGTTCAGACATAGCTGTGGGACTTAACACCTGATTGCTTGGGTCCGTAACTGAAACCTTTATGAACTGTCAACTGTCAACTTCTTACTTATTTAGTTAGCTAGCTAGTTAGTAAGTAGGCTTCACACCCAAGATGGAGCTTGAACTCACAACCCTGAGATGAAGTCACATTGCTCTATTGACTGAGCCAGCCAGGAGCCCCAGGAACTGTCAGTTTCTTATTTGCAAAACGGAGTTGTCATCTTAAAAAGTGATTGTCACCTAAAAAAGTCTGGGACATAGAGGTCCAAAACATGTCAGCGGAAAAATAAAACCAGTTTTGTTTTCATGAAAAAACAAAACAACTTAATACATATGAATCTCAACTAAGTCCAAAATGTTAATATTGTGGTGGTACCAGTGTATGTAATGTTGAGATTCAAACTCCTCTTAAAAATTTTCTCTAATTGGGGTGCCTGGGTGGCTCAGTGGGTTAAGCCGCTGCCTTCGGCTCAGGTCATGATCTCAGGGTCCTGGGATCGAGTCCCGCATTGGGCTCTCTGCTCAGCAGGGAGCCTGCTTCCTTCTCTCTCTCTCTGCCTGCCTCTCAGTGTACTTGTAATTTCTCTCTGTCAAATAAATAAATAAAATCTTTAAAAAAAATTTTTTTTTCTCTAATAAACATGGGACTGTCTAAACTCAGGAAACAAACGTTTAAAAAATCACAGCACAGGGGCACCTGGGTAGCTCAGTGGGTTAAGCCTCTGCCTTTGGCTCACGTCATGATCTCAGGGTCCTGGGATCAAGGCCCACATCGGGTACTCTGCTCAGCAGGGAGCCTGCTTCCCCCTCTCTCTCTGCTTGCCTCTCTGTCTGCTTGTGATCTCTGTCAAATAAATAAAATCTTAAAAAAAAAAAAAAAATCACAGCACAAGGGGTGCCTGGGCAGCCTAGTCGATGAAACGTCTGCCTTCACCTCAGGTCATGACCCCAGGGTCCTGGGATGGAGCCCTGCATCAGCCTCCTTGCTCAGCAGGGAGCCTGCTTCTCCTTCTGCCTGCTGCCCCCCACCCCAATTTGTGCTCTCTGTCTGACAAATAAAATTTAAAAACTTAAAAAAAATCACGGCACAAAAACTGTAGAAAAGAATATTTTATTGAAACAGTTTCTCAATTAACAATGGACCAAAGTACAATTTGACTCAAACCTGTCCAACCAGCCTCAACCGCTAGTGAAAGAACTCAAACATACAGGACGGGGTGGGACCCTGCAGTCTCATTTCTGCCAATGTGGCAAAAAAAAAAAAAAAGGGAAAAAAAAAAGGACAGAAGACAGACACAACCAGATTCCCCCTTACCCTGGGAGCTGGGTGGCAGCTGTGGCTCCTGCTCCATTCGGGATACGGAGGGTAGGCTCCCCAACATGGGCACGGTGGGTCAAGAGCCCCCATCTCAACAGAGCAACTCAAGAAAGGCAGGCCAGCCCCTACCCCTTTCCGTCCCCCACAAGGCCTGTCGCGAAAAGGGCGAGGTGGCCTTTTTACATTCACACCACGGCCTCTCCTTTTCCCAGGGTCTTGGGATAGGGGCTCACAGTAGAAAGCACATTTTGGTCAGCCCAGGGGGCTGGGGGGCCAGGGAAAGGCTATGTCTGGGGGGGGCAAAAGGGGAGAGAGCAGGGGGCCAAGAGTCATAGGGACATGGAGGAACAGGCTATTGGGCCGATGCAGACTCCGACAGTGCTCACAGGAGGCCGGCATCCCACGCAGGCCATTCCGCACGCTCTCCTGGGCCTGAGAGCCCACAAGTGGGAGCTCCAGGTTTTTCACACATCTCTCTCCTCCTCCGCTTTCTCCCTGCCTACTCTGGAGGGGGGAATGCTGGGGGGCGGGGGGTGCGGTGCACAAGCAGGTGGGGATTAATCTAGCTTTGCTGCAGCCTGCCTGGATAGAAGGGCTTGGACAGGAGGCAGCAGCTGCCTAACTTGCCACAGGAAGGCAAGGAAACCATGGGAAGAGGAGTCACTGGGGATGAGGTCTTTTAGGGAAAGACAAGACCGTGGAGAAGAAAAGAGCAGAGATAGGCACTCAGAAACCAGACCTGGTAACCAAGGCTCTGTAGACACTGGCCCCTGTAGGGCAGACTTCGTGGTGGAAGAGGGAGCAGGAAGGAGGACAGAGAAGACTGGAGACTCTCTAATATCCCAGGGCACCCCTCCCCCTGCCAGGTCCGTTGACCCCTCACGGTCAATCTCTCACCTACCCACAGGCAAAGAATTAAGACATAATAATGATTTTTCCCAAATTAGGGCCTGGATGGGTAGGGAACCAGGGGTGGGATTAGGAAATCGAGCAATTTCAGTTTTTACCACAGAACCATTGCAGAAGGAACTGGTGAGCTGTCCCTTCCGTCCCCTTCTCCACACCTCTGATCAAGGTGAGAGAAAAGGAACTGAAGCCTGTGAGGGCAGGAGCAACCCCTCCCCCCACCCTTGATGTTTAATAAATAGAGGAGGTAGGAGAAGGGGACAGGATGAATGGGAACTGGGGGTTATAGTTCATCATTTTTCAAAGTTGGCTTCTGTCCTGTTGGCTGTTCCTTCTGTTCCGGTTCTGCTGGGAGTGGGGAAGAGCAAAGGGATGCCGGCAGGTGAAGTCGAGGTGACCTGGCCCCATTCTGTGCAGATCCCCCTGACCCCAGGACCTCCCACCAGGCTTCCCAGGTAGCCCCAGTTCCACGCTCACCTGCTCCAGGACCTCCCAGCTCCAGAGGCTCAGCATCTGCCGGTTCAGATCCTGCTTTGGGGAAGGAAGAGGTTAGCCTCTGCAGAAGGGAGGAAGGGGCTAATGGAGGGGTTAGGAAACTTTTTCTGTAAAAAGCCAGCCGTAAATGTTTTAGGAGCTGTGGGCCACAGCTCGTGTGTGTGTGTGTGTGTCTAATAACCTAAAAATGTAAAGGTCTTTCACAGCTTGTGGACCTTCGTGTGTGTGTGTGTGTCTAATAACCTAAAAATGTAATGGTCTTTCACAGCTTGTGGACCTTCCAGAAACCAGCTGTGCCTGCCAGTGTGCCAACCCTTAGGTTAAGCAACAGCCATATTCCCAATCACTTTCCCCAACTCACGAGTCTCTTTCTCAGGTTCTGAAATGGGCTTTGCATCTTCAGTCTGGCCTGGAAGGAAACCAGGGGTAAAATGTAGTCCCAGGAAGGAGAGGCCTCTTCCTGCCCAGTAGCACCCGCAGCAGGCATCCTGCCCTCACCTGGTGGAGGGATGACCTTTTCCGCTTGGTCACTGGCATTGAGGGGAGGCTCTGCCCGGGTCCCGTTCTTGTCCTTGGGTCGGGGCCGGGGCTTGGTAAACTTGGCCTTATTGAGCAGATACTGCACCTCACGGTCCAGGGCCATCATCTTGGCCTCAATGTCTTTTGAGAGCAATACGGGCTTCTCTGTGGCGGGAAGTTTGGCCTGCTCGGCCATGGTCGCATTCTTCCAGGCCTGTGGGTGAGGCCAGGACAAGCTGAGAGCTAGCCCCGGAGCCTTCAGAAATCTGCCACAGACGAAATACACCCCAACCAGCCTCAGACTCTGCCCTCAGATCACAAACCAGTCCACTCTACCTGGCTGTCAGCCCCCACAAGGGGAGGCAGGCTCCTCAAAATAGCATCCGAGGCTTTCCACAAAGGAGTAGCAACCTACACGCTTGGGGCTTACTTGGAACCGACTAGCCAAACCTCTTGATTATTCCCTTGTCTCTGCGCTTCTAGAGCTCTGATTCAAAGACGTTCCCCACACATCCAAAAAGGAAGTTTCTGCTTCCTGTGACCAGTCCTCCTCACCTCCCCGAACCCAGGCCCACTTGCTGAGTACAGCTCAAGCCCCAGCTCCTCGGAGCTCTAACGTCATGGGAATGGGCTCTGCTGCTACTCCAGTCTGACAACTCGGGCATGGCCATGACCCTTGTTTGGGGCTAATCCGTCATGGCCCCTTCGCAATCAGCTGTGAGGCCAGGAGGCGGCGGCTGCTGCTCAGTCCCCATCACTCGGCATCTCCCATGCTGCCTAGCTCGGACACCCTGCCAGGGCGAGGATCCCCGTGAGAATTTACACCCGGATTACCCAGGTCTCGTTGATGACTTTCTCTAACGTTGTCATCTCCACCTCAGTGAAGATCTGATCCATCTCTGGGATGAGCCGGGCACCCCTGGAAGCCAGAAAGGAGATGGTGAGCCCAAGAGGAAGAAGGGTCAGGGGTTTGCACGCGGGGCATGGGAAGCTGAAGGACAATGAGGCTCGGCAGGACTGAATTAGGAAGAAAAGCAAAGGGGCTGCTCACTTGAGGAACATGCTGGAATGGTTGAGGAGATTATCAAGGGCAGACAACCGTTCAGGCCACTTCTTGCGCTCTTCCACCCGAAAAAACAACCCATGGCATAGCTTCCTCAGTTCAGTCAGCTTCTCCTTCAGCATCTGAGGGATGTGGGGCGGGAGTGGGCAAAGGCGTTGAAAGGAGGAGAGGCCGGCCTGCAGCCAGCCCTGCATCCCAGTCACAGCTTCACACCCCAGCTCTCCTCACCTTCTCTGACCCTGGAGAGGAAAGCGAGGGCTCCCATCCCACCCACCGTGTCTGGGAGGCCGCTTACCACGGTGGTGGCCCCAAAGCCCTCGTCCTCCAGCCAGGTGGAGGCTGCGCTGAGCCTCCCAGAGATCTCCTCACGCTGCTCCTCAGTGGACACTTCCTGGTACTCAGGCTGGTACAGTTTGTCCTAGGGAGGAGCACACAGGCCCAAGCATGCACCGAGCCCCTGAGGGCAAGGCTCACAGAGCCAGACCCCCCTCAGACACCGGGCCCAGGGCAGGCTGCCTCCCAGCCTACCAACCTGGGTCTCAAAGATAAAAGCTTCCAAGCTGTTGGCAGCTTTTTCCCGTTCCTGCTTCTCTAGGTCTCGGAGTGTCAAGTCTTGGAGTCTGTGGGACAAAAAAGAAGCATGAAGGAGAGAGCATGTTGAACTTGGAGCCTGGGTCAGACAGTTCTCCCTCCCAGAGGAGGGATTCCATACCCGGCACACACATACCCTGCCCACCCTACACACACACACACAGACACACACACAGACACACACACAGAGACACACACACACACACACACACAGAGAGACACACACACACACACAGAGACACACACAGAGACACACACACACACACACACACACACACACACACACACACACACAAAATTTCTACTCACTTTTTCGCTGAGCGGGCCAGCTCTTCCTCAGGTAAGTCAGGCAGGTCCAGGACCACCAGCTCCACCCCAATCTCCTCTACCATTCTCTGCTTCCGGGCAGGCTTCTGCTTCTTTTCTTCCTCTGGGGCTGGAGGAACACCCTCAGACCCTGTTTCCTTTTTCTCACTTGGCTTCTAGTGGGGAAAGAGAAGAGCATATCAGGAAAAGCTTAGGCCTTCTATTCCCCACAGGCAGGGCTCTGGGGACAAGCAACAAGGCAGGCATCTATTCCCTTAGCCCCTGGGGCCACCCTGGCCTTATTCGGCACCTGCAGCTCACCTGGGCCTCAGACTTTTCCTCATTTTCTTTTTCTGCAGCCTTTTCTTCCTCAGGGGCTGCATCCTCCTTGGGCTCAGCAGGTGGGGGCTGAGAAGTGTCCTCCGTGGGGGCCTCAGCCTCCTCCTTGAGCTCTGCCTGCTCCCCAGGCTCATCTTTGCTCCCCTCAGCAGGGCTTTCCTCCTCCTCCTGGGAAACAATCACAGATGCCCCCAACCCCTGTAGGAAACCGTCATTGTAGCAGAGCCTAAGGCCCAGCCAGGTCGCATCCCCTAGGCTTGCGGCTGCCAGCACAGTGTGGGGGCAGACAGATGACTGGATGGCAACGGTGGCCTAGTCGGACAAAGGACAAGGGCTTAGAGAGGAGGGGAATGTGCCCTGGATTCCAAGCACAGGGGCCGCCTGGAGTCCAGAGGATGGTATGGTTCACTGGGCAGGGGAAGGGGTAGTCTAGCCAGTCCCAGGCAGCTGGAAAGCCCACCCCAATCCCTGCCTCTGCTGCCACTCCTGGGGCACATACTCCCTCCCCCGAGCTCCCCTGGCTCCATGCTGGCCTCACCTGGACGGCGTCTGTACCGTTCTCTTTAGTGTCTGCCGTTGTGCCCCCTCCAAACAGGCTAGAGATGGTGTTGCCAAGTTCTGCCAGGAAGAAAGCCCCAAAACTCAAAAGGGCCACAGCAGTGACGCCACCTCACCCAAAAGCAAGGCCTGCCCGCCCCCAATGCATACAAGCACCGCCTCCCTCACACACACACACACACACACACACACACACACACTCATCTTACTGGTCAGGGTGGATTCCTCCTCGGGGCTATCCTCCACCAGGGTCTCAAACACAGACTCCACCTGAAAACAGGGTGAAGAAACACACACGCTAAGCCATCTTTCCCCTGGAAATATCCTGTCACCGTGGGCGTCTACTGACGTGCATCCAGGTGACTTACGGTGCTGGCCTAGTCCCTCACCAGCCTCTTTCTACTGGCTCTTGAGCCAAGTCACCTCTGCCCCCTTTGATTATGGGCCCTCTGAAGACAGACTCCTAGCTCCTTTCCCCTGAACCCTGCACTTCTCTACTCAAATACAGAATGGACCATTATTTCCCACAGTGTGTTTTAAAAGATATTAACCCCAGACCTACTTTTTTTTTTTTTTTTTTTAAAGATTTTATTTATTTATTTGACAGACAGAGATCACAAGTAGGCAGAGAGGCCGGTAGAAAGAGAGAGAGGAGGAAGCAGGCTCTCCGTGGAGCGGACAGCCCGATGCGGGGCTCGATCCCAGGACCTTGGGATCATGACCTGAGCCGAAGGCAGAGGCTTTAACT
>NC_081557.1:90422084-90464714 GCF_022355385.1 Mustela nigripes | reverse complement strand
TTTTTAAAGATTTTATTTATTTGACAGACAGAGATCACAAGTAGGCAGAGAGGCCGGTAGAAAGAGAGAGAGGAGGAAGCAGGCTCTCCGTGGAGCGGACAGCCCGATGCGGGGCTCGATCCCAGGACCTTGGGATCATGACCTGAGCCGAAGGCAGAGGCTTTAACCCACTGAGCCACCCAGGCGCCCCCCAGACCTACTTTTTGAGAATGACTTACTTAACCATCTATAGGACCTGAACTTTACAACACTCATAAGCATTTATAGACCCTGAAAACACCACAGCAGATCCTTGGTTAGCTGTGTTCAGAGGCAAGACTTTTCCATTTCCCAAACTCTTCTTGTTTCTTATGTTCTGATACCATATGGAGGAACCACTCTGGGAAGGCTGGTGGGACCTGGGCCCTTGGCCTGTACCCAGGGCCTCCTTCTGCTCTCACCCTGATGAGGCTGAGCACGCCGCTCTCATCCAGGTTGAAGTGAGCCTTGATGCCCTTGGACTCGTGGTCGGGATACTTCTTGAAGCTCTCACCCACACCTTTTAGCTTCACCGTGGTCAAATTCTGGGAGCCGAAGACCCTGGTTGGGGGACGAGAGAGCCATTCCAGGGAGCTCACCCAGCCTGCCTCCTCCAGCTCTAGATTACGTAGCTTCCCGGCATGAAATATCTCTCCTTTCCTCCCAGAAGATGCTCACCCCAACCCTGACCGCACAGCCTGCTGCCTCTGTCAGCCCTGTGGCTCCAGATCCTCCCTCCCATCCCGACCACCTCCCTCACCGAAGATCCTCGGGCTCCAGGAAGCCCAGATCGCCATAGTTGATGTGGAAGTTGAAGTCGTGGTTGTAGCGGTTAAAGGTGATGACTTTGCGTTGAGGGTAGGGCCCCATTCGGGAGAATAGAACACGCTTATTGTGCTTCAGGCTGCGAACCCCAGGATCCTCCTCCACCTCCCTTGTAAACTCCACCTACAAGGCAGGCAGAGAGGAGGCATGCTGGAGAGCGGGAGCACGTTGGGGGTAAGGGTACGCAGAGGATGTCAGCGGGCAGAGAAACAAGGGGACAGGCTAGAGCAGACAGAGGGAGTGTGCTCAGTGAGGGAGCTTGTCATCTGATCAGACGGGCCTACTCACCAGGATGGGGTAGAGGACCGCATCTCGGACTACAAATGGCTTCACCTTGAAGGCTTTGCTGAGCACGGCTGCCTGGTACACGGCCCCCATGGCAGCTGCTTCGTCTGCGTTGATGTTCTTCCCTAGTTCCTCCCTGTGGAAGTCCCGGGCTTCAGCGTGTCATCTCTGGAGCAGCCGCCCTGGCCGCCCTCTCCTCAGCCCTGCAGCCACCTAGCCCTGGAGCCCCAGCCCCACTGCCTCAACCTCCACACTCACTTGCCCACAGCCTTCAGCAGCACCTCCTGAACTTTAGGGACCCGAGTGGCCCCGCCAACCAGGATCACCTGCTCAATCTCATCCTGTGGAGAAAGAATGGGACACACAAGAGCTGGGTGTTAGTCCTCCTCCTCAGCGCTGACTTGTTCCTTAACACTCCTGCCCCCTCCAGCCCGCCAACCTGTCACCCTCTCTCCCACCCGCCTCTCCACCCCAGGCCCATGCCTGACTCCCCCTCACCAAATTCATCTCAGCACTCTGGAGAGCCTGCTGTACGGGCCCAGGTACCCGCTCAAATAAGTCTGCACAGAGCTCTTCAAACTCCACTCGGGTCACTTTCGCCTTGAAGTCCACATCGTCCATCAGGCCCTCGATCTGGGGGAGGATGAGGCATGTCAGAGTTCCCACCCAGGTCCTCCTCTGGCTGGGCAGGCCAGAAACCGAGGGACTGGGACTTTGAGGGGACGCCAGGAGGCCGAGGAAGAAGGGATGGGCCACACCACACGCCAGCGGCCTAGCTCATATTTTCCCTCAAGTAGCCACGTGCGGGCACCTGTGCCATGTGATCAGCGTTGGCACTCAGGACGGTTTTAAGTCGATTCGCTTCCCGCAGCAGCTTGGCCATCGCACGGGGGTTCTCCCGCACGTCCTTTGCTCTCTGGCCCTTGCGCTGTTCATTGAAAAGCTTAGCCAGATGCTCACGCAGCCGGAGCTCCATCTCCAGGCCCCCCAGGGTACGGTCAAATCTATTCAGGAAAAAGTGAGAGAGAAAAGTGTGAGGAACACACAGGGTCCCTGACTCTTGTTCCACGGACGTGGCGACACCTCAGTGATAGTTCGCCTCCTCCTCCAGTCCACTGTATTTACTGGGTGTCAAGTATGTGCTGGTCTCAGGGCATGCGACTGAGAGAAAAAAGCCAGGGTCCCTGCGGCCAAGGAGTTTACAATCTAGCACTGAACAAACACACGAACGGAAAGCATGTACCACCCCGTGAGTTATGAGGAACAGACAAGCAACAGTGTCAGAAGATGGAAAAGGGGGACGCCTGGGTGGTTCAGTGGGTTGAAGCCTCTGCCTTTGGCTCAGGTCATGATCCCAGGGTCCTGGGATCAAGCCCCGAATCGGGATCTCTGCTCAGCGGGGAGCCGGCTTCCCTCCTCTCCTACCTGCCTCTCTGCCTACTTGTGGTCTCTGTCTGTCAAATAAATAAACAAAATCTTAAAAAATAAAAAATTAAAAAAAAAAAAAAAAGAAGATGGAAAAGGGAAGTGTCGCCTACTTGCTGATGTCAGGGAACGTTCTGTGGAGATGTGATAATTGAGCTGCAATCTGAAGGATGAGGGGAGGTAACGAGGCGAAGAAAAGGGAAAACAACTGGAGAGATGGGGAACAGTATCCAAAAGGACACGCAGTGGGAGCCAGCCCAGTACGTTCCCACGGAGGGCAGGCGCAGCTGGCGCTCAAAGAGCAAGGAGCTCTGGGTAGAAAAAAGTGGGAGGAGCCAGGGCTCCCACAGGCTAATGTAAAAGGTATGAGGGTTTTTTTTTTAAAGAAACAGATTATAATCAGGTCAGCATTTTGAAAAGAACTCTCTCACTGCAATGTGGAGAAAAAACTGGAAGAAGGCCGCACTGGAGGCAAGGAGACATTTCCTAACCCTGCAAGTCAGAAATGATGGTAGCCTGGACTCAAGCACTGGCAGGAGAGCTGGCCAGAAAGGAATGGGTTTGAAAGAGAAGACAACATTGTCAACAAGTACACCAGAAAAGACAAGAACAGCGAAATGACTGCATGTGGTCTACGGGTTTCCTTAGAAGCCGCTCAGGAAGGTCCGTCTTTCAAAATTCCCAAACAGTCCTCCTCCCTCCCCGTCTTCCCCTGGCTCTTCCAAGAGGTACCCCGTGATGATCGATACTTCAGGAGAGAATTCGTGCAGGAAAATGTGGCGGCTGCCACTCCAAGAAGCCCCGGCCCAAGGGTGTCTCAGTGAGCCCAGCACCGACTTACCCCACACCCCGGACCTGCAGCTGCGGCTGCATCCCCGCCTCCTTGGTCTTCACTGTCTGGTAGGTCACGATGGTGCACACAGTGCTGCCAGAGCCCATGTCGTAGAACATGATGTTCTGCACAGACACCAAGACAACGGTCATGGGAACCTCATCTAACTCCAGCTGCTACACCCACTCTCTCCTTGAGGCTGAAAAGCTCTAATAGCGGCCGAGAGGGCCATTCTCTTGCTGCATCCTGGCAAGGGCCAGCCATGCACACGAGATGCCAAACACTCCAAGTGGCCTCCATCCTCAGAACCAGCCACCCTCTGGCCGGAAGTTCCTCCCTGGCTCACCTGGGCGGTGGTGTTGATATCTTTCCGGCGGAAGACCCCATAGCTGAGGGCCGTGGCGGTGTTGTCGTTGATGAGCTGGAGCACTTTGAGGCCGGCCATGCGTGCGGCCTGCAGCACGGCCCGGCGCTCAGCCTGATTGAAGAAGGCCGGCACCGTGATCACCGCGTCTTTGATGGGCTGCTCTACAGAGGACAACAGAACGGGGCTCCCACCAGCTCCATGCCTTGGACGACACTTCCTAGTGTTGGTGCTATTGGCATTTTGGGCCAAATAACTCTCTGCTGTGTGGGGCTGTCCTGCGCATTGTAGGACGTTTGGCAGCATCCCCGGCCCAGTAGATGCCAGGAGCAGCTCCCCAGATAACCAAAGCAAAGATATTTTCTAACACTGACGAAGGTTCCCTGGGAGGCAAAGCTGCCCAGCTAGGAGACCCTAGGGAACCTGGCCACCACCAACCCCACCTTAGCTACTCACCAGCAAAATCCTCAGCCAGGGAACGGGAGTAGTTGAGAACCATGCCAAGCACCTCTTCAGGTGAGAACTGTAGCTGCCTGGGGGAAAGTGGGTAGTTAGAGGCAAGGACAGCCAGACATTAAGGCCAGGACAACTGTGAGCACTAGAGGAGCCTATCGGCCCTGCTGAGCCCGCCGTCCCCAGCAGAGCACTCACGGGCTGATCTGGAAGTGCACGGTTTGCCTCTGTGGGTCGAAGCCTAGCTCATGCTCTGGAAAACGAGCTCTGTAAAGGGCCACGTGGGGGTTTCCCTCCTGCTTCCCCAGGAGGTGCTGGAAGTAACGCAGTGTCGCCTTTGGATTCTTGATGGCCTGAGAGGAGGTAAAAAAAAGGAATAGAGTATGAGGCTTCCAAGCCCACCATCACCTACCTCTCACATCAGAGGTTGATAAGGGCTCAGGCTCTGCTGTCTATCATCTCCTCCCCTCTGCCCACCACTCTGGGAAGGGGTGGGCTGCTAAGCTCACCATGCTTGCTGCACTGTCTCCAAAGAATCTTTCATTTTCTTTCAGGGTCACAGTCACTGGGGTTTTCCTCCTGGATTCCCTAAAAAGAGGAGACGCAGGGCCCAGGTGCCTATAGCAGGGTGTGGACTCAGGAGCCCCAACACCTCAAATACAACCACTCAGACACCAGACTGTTGGGGGCCCTAGGAAGCATACACACTGGCTTGGAGCACAGACTCCCCTCTTTCCCCACCCCGGATACTGGGATAGCCCTCACTTGTTCAAGACAATTTCCATGGGCACTCCGGGTTTGACGATGGCCACCTTCATCGACTCGCTGCCCAGGTCTACAGACATCACAGCCAGTGTGTCTGCAAAGGAAACAGATTTGTCAATTCACCCCTCTTCCCCCACATTCTTGAGTCCCCTCTAACCAAAGGACACCTCTCTCCACAGAAAAGGTAAAAAAGTGAAAAGATAAAGGACTGGATTCAGCAACTCCAGTGCAGAGGCTTCCAACCAGAAGCTCCCCTCCCACCATGGATCATTCATCATTCACTCATTTATTCTTCTTCTGAGCCTGCTCCTGGGGTACACACCACTCAGTGCCAACAGGTCGGCCAAGAGCACAGCCATCACAGCCCAACAGGCTAGCCTCCCCGGCCTCTGCCTCCTGATGGTGGCTGCCATTGTGCCTCTGAGGGAGAAGAAAAACAACACTTGTAACCGGATGCCCTGTGTGAAGAAGACAGAACCTCATCCCAGAACAGAGAAGCTTTAAGATTCATACTCCATGGTCTCCCCGGGGCTGAGTAGCCTACATCCCCCTCCTCTCCCTTGTGATAATGACCCGGGACTCTAACCACACAAAGGGTCCTGGGCTCCATCCTGTACATCCCTAATCAAGGAAGGTACCAGGACGGAAGAAAGGAGACCAGAACCTTCCGTCCACTGCATAGGCTATAACCCGTGCACCCTAGCCCTGCCCCTGCTGTCAGACACCTGGGGGGAGACCAGGGATCTCCGCCCAGGGCTCAACTACCTCCCTACACCTGGAGCTCCCCCGCTGGCTGGGGAAAGCCAGGCCGGACTTGGACGGGAACTGAGAGGTGGTGACGTTGGAGGAGGCTGGGATGTTAGAAGGGCCTGTCTCCTTCTCGGTATCCCTTTGGGGTGTCCCACCCCGCCCCCCCGTTCTCCATCCCAACCCCCGGCCCCACTGCCTACACAGACGCCGTGCCAGGAGCGCTAAGATTCTTCGCCGGGCGGGCACCGAGTCCCCCGAGTTTACCTAAGCCTCA
This sequence comes from Mustela nigripes, assembly GCF_022355385.1. NCBI lineage: Eukaryota > Metazoa > Chordata > Mammalia > Carnivora > Mustelidae > Mustela > Mustela nigripes. The sequence continues at coordinate 90,458,723 of NC_081557.1, read as the reverse complement.
CCTGGCGAAGGCGGCAGCTCCCACTCCCGGAAACGCAGCCCGGCCCACCTCTAAGACGTGGGTGCGCCCCAGGGACCGAGCTTCGGGGCCAAGCGCACCGGCGTCCGTGCGGCCCTCGCTCCCGCTACCGACCCGCCCCCGGAGCTAGCACGTTGCCTCCTCCCGGAGGGGTGGCCCGCCCCCCCCCCCCCCCCCCCCCCCCCCCCCCCCCCACCGCTTGCCTGCGCTCCTGCGGCCCCAGCTCTGGGACAAACGCGGCGGCGGACGTACCCACGAGGTCGGCAGCGCGCCCCCAAACCCGCGCCCTTCACAACTCCCCACGGTTTGCAAACTGTTACATTAGCCACCAATCTCTCGGCGGCGTCTCGCGCACCAGCCGGCCCCGGACGCGGCGCGCGCTCATTGGAGCCTCCGCCGCCCGGCCCTGCGCCGCGCGCCCGGCCCCGCCCCCGCCGCCCCGGCGCGCGCTCCCATTGGGCCACGTCCTACGCCCGCCCCCTCCTCCGTCGCCGGCTCGGGCCTCGGAGGCCGCGGAGGGGCCCGCCCGCCAGTTGAGGGGAAACCGCCGGCGCCGGCTGGGGATTGGACCACGTCACGGGGCTCGGCGCCCGCCCCCGTACGCTCCCGGACCTTTCCGGCCTCGGCTCTGGGTGCCGGACTACCGGGGTCGGGAATGACCCGAGGCCGGTGCGAGTGGGCGCACGGACAGTCCCGCAGTCGGCCCCCTTCTTCCGGTCACCTGGGGAGCCCCGGCCGAGGAGTGGGAGTGACCCGCATCCCCTCTGTAGCCACGCGGAAGAGGCGCTCGCTTGCTGGTTGGTATTGAACTGCTCTAGGCTTTGGATAGAAATCAGAATGGCTGCGCTACAGGCTTAGTTCACCCCGCCCCGTTTCACCGATGACACTAAAGCCACCAGAAAAGACGATGTTCGCTAGCGGGACGGAGATGACGCTTGTTATCGGTGGCAGACTTTGGCCTGGACTCCTTACTCTAAGATCCATTTTTATGAAACGGAATATTCCAGAATGCAAAGCGCTGAGGCTGTAATTGGGCGTAAAGGCACCACCTTATGTTTTCATTCCATTAAATCTTATGTGGCTTCCCTTCTCTTTTCCTGCTTCTGTCCGAATTACAGTATCTCAGACAGGTATTTGGCGCTTCTCCCTCCCTCCTTTGTATTTTTACAGCCCCATGGAAGTGTGCACAGCCCTTGGAAAGCGCCCCGCCCCCCGTTTTATTGACATGAGCTCAAATTTCTTAAATGTGGAAGATGGATCTCCTGTTTCCTGCCTCTCCCGAAATCGACTCCAGGGCTCCCCTCACAGAAGTCTCCTTAAAGGCCCTGGCCGTAACTGCCATGGCTTGTTTAAGGAACTCTTACCTGTTCTTTCCCTACATTTTTCATGATGTTTAGGGGGACAGAGGAGTCAGGTTTCTATGCTTAGAAGATAAACCAACTGGCAGTACAAGGGAGAAGTCGATTTTTCTTCAATTTGTGGGTTGTTCAGTCTTCATCTGGAGACCTTGGTAGAAACAAGGAGGAATAAATCCCTTTTATTATACCATCCTCAACCTCATCTCTGGAGCTATCTGCTGTTATCAGTGTGGTGTGTAACCTTCCAGGCCTCTTCTGTGCATTTACTTCCATAGGTATCTTGAAAGATGTGGCTTTTGTGTTTTTGTAAATGATAGAACGTTATAGAATTAGATTGTTTGCAACCTGCTTTTTTCTTCTTTTTTGGTAACTGAGAACAAATCGTGAGGATTTTCCATAGCTGTGTGTAAAGATTCACCTCATGGTTTACTGCTGTAGAACATTCCACAGCATGAGGGTTGGTTAGCCACAGTGATGGACACATAACGTTGTCATTTCAGTCCCACTAAGAAAGATTCTGTATCTGTATGACTGACTCTACTTTTGGGTAGCTATGTAGGACGGTAGATTCTTTCCATCCATTTCTTCGTTTTTTAAATTTTTATTTATTTATTTTAAAAGATTTTATTTACTTAGTTGAGAGCGAGAGAGAGCACAAGCAGAATGAAGAGCAGAGGGAGCAGAGCCCGATGTGGGACTCAATACTGGGACTCCAGGATCATGACCTGAGCTGAAGGCAGACGCTTAACGAGCTGAGCCACCCAGGTGCCCTTCTTTCCTTCTGTTTTAAACAGATTTTGCATTTTTAAGATTTATTGGGCCTTTGTCGCATATAAGCATAGTACCAGGTATGGGATTCCACAGATGGGAATGACTGTGTCATTGCTTTTGGAAAAGTCACAGTCTGTTGGGGAACAAATAGGCTTATGGTTTCAATGCACTTACTAAAAACCTACTGAATGGCTGCAAATTGCGAAAGCAGAAAGATGAGTGTGCCCTGCTCCTGAGCTCCCATCCCCAGAATATCCTTGGTGACAGCACAGGTTTGCTGCAGTGATGGTTTTCCACCTGGGAATTTGCCCCTTGGGAGATGTAGCAGGTGCAAGTCCTGAACAGAGGGGAGAAGTGTTTCATAAGGACATGTCGTAAAACAATGGGAACGTTTAAAAGTAAAACACCTGATTTAGATTGACCAGAGCAGCTGAATTCGCTAGTTCTTATTTCAAATAACTTGTTAATAACATTTGAGGACTACATCCTTTCCCCCACACTGAGCAGGAACCCACAAGTTGCCACCTTGCAGAACATACACCAAACTGACAGAAGACAGGAGCCCCCAATTTCACTTTAGATATAAAGTTTAAAACCAGGCAAAACTAAGCTATGGTGATAGAAATGGAGATGGTTCTAATTTTGTGGGGTGGTAGTGTTTAGAAGAGGGCCTAACAGGTTTCTTGGGGTCCTGGCAGTGCTGTTTGCAATGCTTGTTGCAATGGCTTTGTGAAAATTTAATGGGCTGCTTTATGTACGCTTTTCCATGTATATGTTGACTTCAATAAAAATTTTAAAAATAGGGTGCCTGGGTGGCTCAGTGGGTTAAGCCTCTGCCTTCAGCTCAGGTCATGATCTCAGGGTCCTGGGACTGAGCCCTGCATTGGGTCTTTGCCCAGCAGGAAGCCTGCTTCCCCCTCTCTCTCTCTCTGTGCCTGTCTCTCTGCCTGCTTGTGATCTGTCAAATAAATAAAATCTTTAAAAAAAATTTTTAAAAATTAAAAATATTTTATATGTGTTGCACAAAAGACTAGAAGACTTGGGGCGCCTGGGTGGCATCGTCGGTCAAGCGTCCAACTCTTAATTTCAGTTCAGATCATGATCTCAGAGTCGTGAGATCAAGCCCTGCATCAGGCTCCACGCTGAGCATGGAGCCTGTTTAAGATTCTCTCCCTCTGCGCCACTCTCTTACCCCTCCCCTCTCCCTCCCTCCCCAACACTGCTGCTCTCTCTTTCTCAGTCTCTCTCTCAAGAAAGAAAACAAAACTAGAGGGTTTGATTTTTGCTGGAAACCTTAAGCAGGGGAAAACTTTTATCAGGAGATGCTGCACCAGATGAGTTTTTTCCTACTTCTTCACCAGTGGCTTTAGAATTACAAAAATACGGTTACTGAAAAAAACTGGAAGAACATGAAAAAGAAAGAATAAAATAAAAACCACCCACAATTGAATTTTCTAAATTAAATACTTTTAGCATTATGTTGTGTATCCACACACACACTTTAAACTTTAATGGAAATAATACTTTGTGACTGTTTTTTATTTAATTTACTGAGAACATTTTCCTATGTCATTTTTTCTCTACAGAATTTTCAGTGGCTATCTATAGAATTGCAGCATGAAGAACTATAATGTATTTATCAAGATTACTATTTGACAATTAGGTGGTTTCTTTTTTTCTGCTGTTATAAAATTGCAATAGACACTTAATTGACAAATCTTTATTCAGATCTACCCCTTATAATCTACTTAGGATAAATTCCTAGAAGTGGTTATGCAGGCCTAAATTCCTGTTTAGGCATTTGATATATTCTGCCAAGTTGCGCTCCAGAAAGATTTATTATCTTTGCTCCCCACAGCAGTGAATGACAGTGCCTGTATAGACACTAGTAAGGATACTGATGTGTTTCTGTGGTCCTGGTATTACGAATTTGAATAGGATGGGAGGTGTGGAAGAGAAGGCAAAAGATTGGGAACATTTCACAGTTTGCATTGAGATGGGGATGATTAAGTGTCAAGAGAAAGCAAGACTTCCAGTTTTCTTGAATTCTGTCATTTCACGACCTCATAGAGAATTGCTCAGAATTATGAACAAATTTATGGAATTGGCTTTAAAAAAAAAATAAATAAATCGAGCACCCAGAATATGGGGCTTTAGAGTCGGGCAGACCTGGATTTGCCTGTAAACACCACTTTCTACCTGTGTGACTCAAGGCAAGTTGTTCAGCTTTCCTGAGCCTCAGTTTCTACAGCATTAAAAGCGACCTGCTGGTACATGCCTGACAGGGCTGATGTAGAGGGGGGTAAGGTGCTTAGCACAATGCTTGGGACGCCCTAAGCACCAAATAGACATTAGTTAACTACTTGTTCCTGTTCTTAGTGGGGAGAAATACATCTTAAAAATGGGCACTACTGCAGTGTTAAAAGCTTGGTTAAGTGTTCTGCCAAGTTCATGGGGAATTTCCTTTCTCTTTAAGGGGCCAGATTTTCACAATCAATCTGCTAATTGCTTCCTCCTGTTTCACCATAGCTTTGGAAGTTAGGCTCTCCTGTATTTGGAGACCTCTGAGTATATTTTAAGATTCTATTTATTTGTTAGAGAGGGAGAGGGAAAGAGCACAAGCAGGGGGAGTGGCAGGCAGAGAGAGAAGCAGGCTCCTCAGTGAGCAGAAACCCCCATGTGGGACTCGATCTCACGACCCTGGGATCATGACCCGAGCCGAAGGCAAACGCCCAACCAGCTGAGCCATGCAGGCGTCCTTCTGAGTTTATTTTAGATTGACCTTCCTGTTGCTAAAGTGGAAACTTCTGCTAGCCCTCATACGGACTAAGAGGAAAAAAAAAAAAAACAGACCTTTCAGTATTCTGGAAAATGGTTTCTACCCCGAGAGCCAGATGAGAAAAAACAAAACAAACTGATAGAAAATAAAAACTCGCAGCCAGAACAAGAAGTGTTCCTGTTTTGCTCCAGTGGATATGGCTGTTCTGTACGTCACGGACAGCAGTTTGCTGAAGAGGAAAAGAGGCCATGGCTAGGCACTCCTTGATTTTGAATTGTGATCTCTTTAATTTCAAGCTGAAGACTTGAATTGCTTCTTTATCTTCAGTCCATTCAGACCTCAAGGTCTCCATATGCAGAACTATAACTGAATTAGTACATCATTTTCTGTGCAGTTTGCCTGCTTATCTTCCTTACTATACTGAAGTTCCTGGACTTAGACAAGTATCACAAAAAGATTGTTTATGTTCTTTTTAAAAAATTATTTATTTATTTATTTATTTGACAGAGAGATGGCGAGAGAGGGAACACAAGGAGGGGGAATGGCAGAGGGAGGGGGAGAAGCAGGCTCCCTGCTTAGCAGGGAGCCTGATGCAGGGCTCAATCCCAGGACCCCAGGATCACAACTGGAGCCAAAGGCAGACACCTAATGACTGAGCCACCTAGGTGCTCCTCTGGTGTCTGTTCTGACAAGTATAGCCCAGCTTCACGCTTCAGAAAAGTGTCTAATTAAAGGTTAGGGACCGGAAGAACTTTGATGTGCTCACCCAGGGAGAGTCACTTGAACCTCTTGGAGACTCCGTTTCCCACCAGAGATAATGATACTTCTGCAAATGGTTGCTATGAAAAGTCCACAAAAAGAGAAAGCACCCTGTTAGGTATAATTCATTATATAAAATTAAGGACTGGTTACTGTCAGATCTTTTAAAAATTTTTTAAATTTATTTGACAGCATGTGCATGAGAGAGCACAAGCAGAGGGAGCAGCGGGGAGAGGGAGAGGGAGAAGCAGGCTCACTGCCAAGCAGGGGAACCTGACTTGACTCAGGGCTCGATCCCAGCACCCTAGGATCACAACCTGAGCCAAAGGCAGACGCTTAACCAACTGAACCACCCAGGTATCCTTGTCAGTCCTTTCTGTGTCTGTCCCTTGCGGTGGTTGAGCTCCCTAAAGGGCAAGAATCACGTGTTGTTCATATTTACGTTCTGGGAAGTTAGTACAGTTGCAGGAATAGTGAGTACTTGATACATGTTTGTCAAAAGGAGGAAAGGAGGACGCCTGGGTGGCTCAGATGGTAGGGCATCTGCCTTCGGCTCATGATCCTGGGGGCTTGGGATCCAGTCCCTCATCTGGCTCCCTGCTCAGTGGGGAGCCTGCTTTTCCCTCTGCTCCTCTCTCTCTCTGTCTCTCATGAATAAATAAAGCCTTTAAAAAAAGGGGGGGGGGGAAGGAAGGAAGGCAGTAAGTCTGAACAGATGCAATGGATTGTGAATCCCTGCCTTCATACCCTTGTACCCTCATAAATAGGACCAAATGGACACAGGCTTTACCAGGTTCAGGTATCATAGGAAGACTCTGGGCCAATGCCATTGGACAGTAGGGGGAGCACCCAAGTCAAGGACAAAGATGCCCCTCTGCTGTTCACATCTCTGCGTTCACATTACTTCTTTATTTTATTGAAAAGTGATATACAACATTGTGTTAGTTTCAAGTATACACCCTATCAATTTGATATTTAAATACATTACAAAATGGTCACCATGTAAATCTAGTTAACCATCTGTTGCCATATAAAGTTTTTATAATATATTGACTATATTCCCTATGTTGTACATTACATCCTTATATATGTATTGTGTATTGTATAAATACATTTTAACCTCTTTACCTGAGGCACTTGGGTGGTTCAGTCTGTTGAATGTCTGGCTCTTACTTTTGGCTCAGGTCACGATCTCGGGATAGTGTTCCACGTGGGGTACAGTGCTCGGGCCAGAGTCTTCTTGGGACTCTCCCTCTCCCTCTGCTCCTCCCCGTGTTTGCGTGCTCTCCCTTAAACAAAAATAAAATCTTGGGGCACCTGGGTGGCTTAGTGGGTTAAGCCTCTGCCTTCAGCTCAGGTCATGATCCCAGGGTACTGGGATCGAGCCCCACATCAGGCTTTCTGCTCAGCAGGGAGCCTGCTTCCCCCCCCCCTCTGCCTGCCTCTCTGCCAACTTGTGACCTCTGTCTGTCAAATAAATAAACAAAATTTTTAAAAAGTCTTTTTTTAAAAGAGAGAGGAGAGGAGGAAGCCACCCAGGTGCCCCCCAAAATAAAATCTTTAAAAAAAAGACAAGGGGCACCTGGGTGGCTCAGTGGGTTAAAGCCTCTGCTTTCGGCTCAGGTCATGATCCCAGGGTCCTGGAATCGAGCCCCACATCGGACTCTCTGCTCAGCAGGGAGCCTGCTTCCTCCTCTCTCTCTGCCTGCCTCTCTGCCTACTTGTGATCTCTGTCTGTCAAATAAAATCTTAAAAAAAAAAAAAAGAAAATCCCCTTTACCTCTTTCACCGTCCTTCTCACCCCCTCACCTCACATCCTCACATTGCTCCTTTTTTTTTTTTTTTTTTTTTTTAATGTAAGCTCTGTGTCCAATGTCAGGCTTGAACTGATGACCCCAAGATCAAGAGCCGCATGCTCTACCAACTGAGCCAGCCAGGCACTCCCCACATTGCTTCTTTTAACATCTGTTATTCATAGGCTTAACAAATGAAATACACACAATATCCAAAAAAATTAAGGAATGGTACAAAATATACTCAACAGATGAAAGAGAGTCGACTCCCCATTTGTGCTTCTGCCCATGGTTTCAGATCCTGAAACTGTGACAGAGGAAAGAAATCTGAGCTGGACGTCAGAAATCGATGTGAACTAGACAGTTTCTTTCTCTCACTTATCCCTTCAGCAAATGGGGCACTACCTTTTTTCTCAACCAGATTGAGGAGAGGAAGGGGTATGGGGAAGATCCACATTCATTTCTTCAACCAAACGTGGAATATCTACCACCTCTGTTAAGCCTGGTTCCTGGTAAATAAAACACAGCCCCCACTCTCTGGGAACTCCTGGTGGGAACAAAAAGTAAAATAATCTGGAAATAAAAAGCTGTGGGGGAGAGGGGTGCAAAACAAACTCCACAAATACTAACCACATGGTCACTTTTTCACACGTCCATATCTCAAAATGACACTCCTGTACATAGCTCCTTGTGACACCAAACTGTACACCTACAGTTTTCCCTGCGAACAGTTGGTTTAGCCAGAGATGGAAATGGTGGGTGGCCATGGAATATCTTGGACACTTGCCACTTGTTAAATCACTTGGCTCTCAGAGCTAACCCTTCCAGGCATTTTCCCTGTGTTGGGCTTATGTTCCATACCCTCCCACTATAGAAAGGGAAAGAAAGCCTACGTTCTTGAGAGTTCCTGCATCATGAGTATTTCCTAGCTTCGTTAAGAAATATATTCTATGCGTCTACTTCATGCCACACACTCTAACAGAGGGACACAAAAACGAACGTTAAGACTCTGTGGTTCGCAATCTGTATCTGGTGGCAGATGCAAACTTCTAATTTTAGTTCTCCGCTCTTACAGCTGAAAAGCCAGTTTCATATACCTTCATTCATTTATGCCTCAAAACAGCCCTGGGAGATCGGGACATAATGCACTTAAGCACAGTGGGTTACAATTCACAAGGCGCCTGACAGTCCTCACCTTTTTTCCTTCAAGATTTTATTTGAGAGGAAGAGAGCATGCAGGGTGAGGGGCAGAAGAAGAGGGAGAGAGAATCTCAAGCAGACTGCGCAGAGCCCAGAGCCCCAGGCGGGGGTCGATTCCACGACCTTGATATCAAGACCTGGCCGGAAATCAATAGTCGATGCTTAACCGACTGAGCCACCCAGGCGCCCTCATATGCCTCATCTTGATCCTTCACTGTCCATGCATTTAATAAGGGAGGAACCTGATGCTCAAAGAGGTGAAGGGTCTAGCACTTCAGAAGCATTTTACCCAGTGCACGTACAGAGTCAATAAATTAGCAACCGGCGGAGCGAGTGAGTGACCAGCTAGGAGTCCTACCTCACGCGGGCCGCACCCACCGGCCTAGGGAAGCTGTCACTCGGACTTCAGGGCGCATGTGCAGTCTGGCTCCAGGAAGCGGTCCTATCACGTGATCCCTGCGCGCCTCTCACATGACCTCTCTCCCAGAGGCGGGGACCTTGGGCCAAGATGGCGGCTTACCTGCAGTGGCGGCGCTTCGTTTTCTTCGACAAGGAGCTGGTGAAGGAGCCGATAGCAAATGATGGGACTGCTCCTGCGGCTGCACCTGCCTCAGGACCCGCTGCTTCCAAGTTCCTCTGCCTCCCTCCTGGCATCACTGTCTGCGACTCCGGCCGAGGGAGCCTAGTCTTTGGAGATATCCTTCCTCTGGAGCTGTCTGTTCCCTTCCTAGATCCCTGAAGAGATCCTGCTGGGATGGAATCTGTCGGGCACAGGGGTTCGTGTTGCGTGCCACTTTTCTTTAGATGGGTGCTCAGTGCTTCTTCTGCGGCTTGAGGGAAGAAAGAAGGAAGTCCATTCTCTTATTACCAACTGAGCAATCCTGGGCAAGTCACTTAACCTCCCTGGGCTTCAATTTACTTATCTGTGAAAAGGGTATGAAATATCAACTTAGAAAGGTCGTTTTAAAAAAATATTTTATTTATCCACTTCAGAGAGAGAGAGAGAGAGATCATGAAAAGGGAGGTCAGAGGGAGAGGCAGACTCGCGGTGGAGCTGGGAGAGTGATGCGTCCTGGATCCCGGGACTCCAGGATCATGCCTGAGCCCAGGGCAGTGGCCTAACTAACTGAGCCAGCCAGGCCACAACAAGGTGATTTTTAAGATCAGTCAGAACGATGAATGCAAGTAGGCTTTACAAGATGAAGGTGTTAGATATCATTACCTCCCCTGCCTAGATCGTGGGCAAGGAGATAGATGAAAGCGAGAGTTTGTTGCTTTGTTCTTGACAGTGTTGGTACTAAACTCTGGCCGCCTTTTTCACTCTTTTAAAGGTAGGGACTTTCCAGAGATGATATGTGGGAAAATCCTGGAAAATTTTAAGGAGTTGGGTGAATGTTAGTAGTTATCTGGGTTCTGGTCTAAATATATCTCCTTGAAAAGGAGGCTCCTTGACTATTTTGCACATATGGAAGGCCAAATCTGGTTCTTACCTCGCTCCCTACAGCTGACAGGCTTCCAAGCCTACAAACTGCGGGTGACACACCTGTACCAACTGAAGCAGCACAATATTTTGGCATCTGTTGGTGAAGATGAAGAAGGCATCAACCCCCTGGTGAGTCCTAGAAGGGAAGTGGGAAAGGACCAGAAGACTAGAACGACTGTTGGAGGGGACTAGCATTCACACATCCGAGATGTGTTCACAGGTAAAGATCTGGAACCTGGAGAAGAGAGATGGTGGCAATCCACTCTGCACCCGAATCTTCCCTGCCATCCCAGGAACAGAGCCGACAGTTGTGTCTTGTTTGACTGTCCATGAAAATCTCAACTTTATGGCCATCGGTAAGCAGAAGGCAAACGTAACGCTCCGTGATTCTTTACAGATTTTCTTCAGAGTTGCTTCTGCACCTTGTCTTCGCTGTTTTAATGAGATCATTTTGTACTGAACTCAGGCCTTTGAGATATTAAAGTTTGGAGTGGGAAAGCATTCATTCAGTTTTGTTCTTTGAAAAAGAGTCCGTGAGTACCGATTTTTATGTTAACCACCGGGAAAGCTGGGTATGAGAAGAAAGTTTGTCACTTCCAACAAGTGCCTCAAATGGTCTTTTTCCCTTTCTGTTCTTCCTGATCTTTTCAGTCTCATTGAAGTGCTGTTTCCTGTTCTCCTACAGGTTTCACAGATGGCAGTGTTACACTGAACAAAGGAGACATCACCCGGGACCGGCATAGCAAGACCCAGATTCTGCACAAGGGCAACTATCCTGTAACTGGGCTGGCCTTTCGCCAAGCGGGAAAAACCACTCATTTGTTTGTTGTGACAACTGAGAATGTTCAGGTATGAGTTAGGGGGCAGGCAGGGGAGGGTTCTCCATTGCTCAGGGGCCTAGAGTAAGGAAGTGACAAGAGAGGTAGAATTCTTAAATTTTTCATCGTGTAGCCTTGAGTCATTTGCCCTGCTTAATATTTTATTTCTTCATTTAAGAGAGGAGGAAAAGTCAGAATTAGGAAAAGAGCTAGAGCTTATAGTTAAAGACCTGAATTTTCTTCCTGACTTGTTAAGTGACATTCGACAGGTTGCTTTACTTTGCTGGTTCTTAGTGCTCTTCTTATTTCTAACAGCCTACTCTCAGAAATAATCTTTTGGTAAAACAGTACAAGATTACTGTATTTCTAATGGTGGCAGGATTCCATTTGTAGGTAGTGATAGTATACACAGAGGAAGGCAGTGTGCTCCTTGCTTTCCTATATATATGTATCTAAGGATATATCTATATATCCTTATATAGATTAGATTTTATATATATAAATCTTATATATATATATCTATAGATATCTATATATCTATAGATATCTATCTATCTATATATAGATTTTTTTTTTCCTTAAACAAAACCTTAGATTTAGAGATTTAGAGGATTAGAGAGAGTGCGCACATACACAAGCATGGAGCATGAGTGGGCTGGAAGGAGCAGAGGGAGAGGGAGACGCAGGCACCCCACAGAGCAGGGAGCGCAACATGGGGCTCGATCCCAGGACCCTGGGATCATGTCCTAAGCTGAAGGCAGATGCTCAGCTGACTGAGCCATCCAGGCACCCCACACCTACCCCCCAACCAGCTTATATATATAGTAGATGGGTGATGATTAATGGACAAAGCAAACAGCCAGAGAAAGTCTTAGGGTGCTGTGAGTTAGAGAGAGAGCCAATGTGGAGTTGGGAATACCTTTGGGAAGGCTTAGATGCCCGCTCCTGAAAGGGAGCCTGTTAACTCCTTTCTTCTCACAGTCCTATATAGTTTCTGGAAAGGATTACCCTCGTGTGGAGTTGGACACCCATGGTTGTGGCCTGCGCTGCTCAGCCCTAAGTGACCCTTCACAGGACCTGCAATTCATAGTGGCCGGAGATGAATGTGTCTATTTGTACCAGCCTGATGAACGTGGGCCCTGCTTTGCCTTTGAGGGCCATAAACTCATCGCTCACTGGTTTAGAGGCTACCTTGTCATTGTTTCCCGTGACCGGAAGGTTTCTCCCAAGTAAGGACTCCAGGGAGAAGGAAGAGAGTATAGGGCTATCCTCGGTCTCCCAAATTCACATGATTTTTAAAATCCTAATGCCTGCATCCTGTCAATCTCCTACTTTTGTTTATGTAAATTATGCTTATACCTAGATTCACTTGTAATGTTTTTACTGAAAAAAGTATTTTTGCTACAGATGTTTGCCAAGCAGCCCTGGTGCACTAGAACACTCCAGAGGATTTGGGACTGCCTTTTTTTTTTTTTTTTTAATTCTTCCATCAATATAAATTGGGAGGAGGAACAAGGAAACAAGTAGTAGAGAAGTTGGAAAGGGCTGGGTGTGCAGGACATGGTATTTTTATCCTGAGCAACCTGAAAGGGGCGGTAGGGTCTTCTGCATGAGGGAAGTGATCCCTGTCAGTGTTTGTTTTCACTCAGCACGAAGTGCAGCATCTCGTATTTACCAGGTGCTAATTATGTTAAACAAATGAGTGTTTGGATGTTCTTAGTTTTTTAATCTATTGCTTATGTTAGTCATAGGATCCTGAAGGGTAAGATCTCTTCCTACAGCTGCCAGTGCAATGCTGCAATTACAAAATGTGCTGCTAGAGGGGCCGAAGGGCGGTTTGTCAGGGGTGGAATGGGCAGCACTAAAGTTGTGATGTAAGGGGTTGCTGAGACAGAGCGGTTAGAAATACCTGGTGCTTTTTCTTTTCCACACAGGTCGGAGTTTACCAGTAGGGACTCCCAGAGCTCCGACAAGCAGATTCTCAACATTTATGACCTGTGCAACAAGTTCATAGCCTATAGCGCCGTCTTTGAGGATGTAGTGGATGTGCTTGCTGAGTGGGGCTCCCTGTACGTGCTGACGCGGGATGGGCGGGTCCACGCACTGCAGGAGAAGGACACACAGACCAAACTGGAGGCAAGGCCACCAGGTTCCCAGAGCTGGCCACAGGCACCCAGACACAGCTGTAGGAACAGGCTCCCCAAGTCACCTTGGCCAGGGTGTTTCCCTCCCTTTGGGGCACAGCCTTACCCAGGTCCCTTAGGGCAGAATTACAAGGTAAATGACCTGGGATGAGATCTTAGAGGAAGATAATGGCTAGGAGCCCGAGTCCATTCTCAGGGTCTGTTCTTTCTGCCGAGAGACTTGCGCGGTAAGGCAGTGTTGGTCTTGGGGGTATCAGAGAGGTCTTGACCTATCTGGAATCTAGGCCGACCAGAAGTCCGGGACTGCCTGACTTGTGTATTGTAGGTGCATTGTGGGAAGGTGTCTTTTCTGGATGGCTTCTACCAATTTTTTAATCTCTCCCCTTCCAGATGCTGTTTAAGAAGAACCTATTTGAGATGGCCATTAACCTGGCCAAGAGCCAACACCTGGACAGTGATGGCTTGGCCCAGATCTTCATGCAGTATGGGGACCATCTCTACAGCAAGGGCAACCATGATGGGGCTGTTCAGCAGTATATCCGGTCAGTCCTGGGGTGCTTTAGGCTATAGCTCTGCATGCAGCCAGACAGGCTGACGCCTGGGCTTCAGTGAGGGGAGCAGACTCACCAGTAACCACCTTTTCCTGCAGGAACTGGGATGGCCTTGGTGAGAAGACAGTACACTTAATTGCAAAGGGTTAAATATTACATGACCAAGATACAGTTGAGCCGATGAGTTTTAAAGTTGAACCTCTTGTTTTATACTTCAGCCTGGCCTTTGTTAATATCATTTTGGGAGCGGCCAGGGGTTCAATTGGTAGAGCATTCAGTTCTTGATCTCAGGGTCATGAGTTCAAGCCCCACGTTGGTCATATAGCTTAGTTTAAAAAAAAAAAAAATGTATTTTGATCTGGTTTTTTTAAGAGAAAAGGATATTCATCTCTTGGCTTCCACAGTTTTTTCTCTTGGTACTAATTCTTGGAATTTTCTGCCCTAATAAGGGGTTTGAGGACCCTGTCTAGCTCCTTTCCCTACCTTTCTAGTATTCCTGTTTTCAGCCAAGTTTAAGAATCGGTGCTCTGGAGCTTTGCTTTCTCACATGGTCCATAATCCAGGAGCATTGGTATCATCTGAGTCTTTGTTAGAACGAGAGACTCAGGCCTTACCCCAGACCTCTTGAAACAGAATCTGCATTTTAAGAAGACCTGCAAGCGATTCCTATGCACGTGAAAGGTTGAAAAGTACACTGATGCAGATACTGTGTGATGCACGTGTCTCTCCAGAACCATTGGGAAGCTGGAGCCATCCTATGTGATCCGCAAGTTTCTGGACGCCCAGCGCATCCACAACCTGACCGCCTACCTGCAGACCCTGCACCGGCAGTCCTTGGCCAATGCTGACCACACCACCCTGTTGCTCAACTGCTATACCAAGCTCAAGGACAGCTCGAAGCTAGAGGAGTTCATCAAGGTGTGGGGGGTGTTAGTGGGAGAGTCCCTAAGGGTCACACTGAGCATGAGGTGGCACTACCATGGCTTGCCCCTCAGCAGATGCTGGGAGAGGAAGGAACTGACCTTATGTGGGGAACAGGATCCTCTGGTCTATAAACTGGGAAGAGGAACAGCCTTTGCTAGTTCTGTCCCAGCTCCCCTCTTGTTTTTTGATGCTTGGACTTGCCATAGTATCTAAGCTGGAATTAACATTGGGAGGCCCCTGGATCCCCACAGGAGTCCCTGAAATAGTAGGGGCAGAGGAAGACTTTGGTTCTTAGAGACTTTCTGAGAAGAGGACATAATGTTCTAAAACAATGGGCTTTATTTATTTGCTTTACTATTATTATTATTGGTCTCCCACCGACCTGGCCTTGACTTTATTGTTATGAAGAATCTGGGAGCACCTGCCTAGCTCAGTCAGTAGAGCCATGTGACTCTCGATCCTCTGGGTTGTGAGTTCAAGCCCCACATTAGGTCTAGAGATTACTTTAAAAAAGAAGAAGAAGAAGAATCTGGTCTTAGAATCAGATGCAGGTTTCCTCTCCGTTCCCCAACCCCATTTCTGTGAATGACTGTTTCATGTCTCCCTGGCAGACAAAGAGTGAGAGTGAAGTCCACTTCGATGTGGAAACAGCCATCAAGGTCCTCCGTCAGGCTGGCTACTACTCCCATGCCCTCTACTTAGCTGAGAACCATGCCCATCACGAGTGGTACTTAAAGATACAGTTAGAAGACATCAAGGTAAGTGAGACAGAGACCTGTTCTTTTGTTAGGACATTCTTGGAAAGATGAGCGTGCTTCCTGGTGGGTGAGGCAGGAGCACGCGCTTCCTCTGCCCGTTACCTCTCTCCAGAATTATCAGGAAGCCCTCCGGTATATCGGCAAGCTGCCTTTCGAGCAGGCTGAGAGCAATATGAAACGCTATGGCAAGATTCTCATGCACCATATACCGGAGCAGACGACCCAGTTGCTGAAGGGGCTATGTACAGACTATCAGCCTAGCCTTGAAGGTCAAGGAGATCGGGAGGCCCCAGGCTGCAGGGTGAGACCTCAGGGAGAATGGCTTTTGGACATCAGGGATCATCTCGGGGGGCCTCAAGGAGACCATGCCCATTCACTCGGCCTCCTCCCTCCCCCTCTTCCCCACCCCAGGCCAACTCTGAGGAGTTCATCCCCATCTTTGCCAATAACCCTCGAGAGCTGAAAGCTTTCCTGGAACACATGAGTGAGGTCCAGCCTGACTCACCGCAGGGCATCTACGACACACTTCTGGAGCTGCGACTGCAGAACTGGGCCCATGAGAAGGATCCCCAGGTGAGGCCTGGCAGATCTATGGTGCTCCTCTTCCACCTTCTGTGGTGGCCTTTTGCTGCCTTATTATGACCAATAACACCTCACCCCCCAGGGGAGCTGAGTGGTCCCTTGTGAAGAGACGGTTGAAGAGGTGGTTGATTGGGCTTGTTGCGGAGACCCTGTGATTCTGCCCTCTGGCCAGCAGCACGCTTCTCCTTCCCTAGGTCAAAGAGAAGCTTCATGTGGAGGCCATCTCCCTGCTGAAGAGCGGCCGCTTTTGCGACGTCTTTGACAAGGCCCTGGTCCTCTGCCAGATGCATGACTTCCAGGATGGGGTCCTTTACCTCTACGAGCAGGGGAAGCTGTAAGATGTGGGCCAAGTTCGAGGAAGGGGGAAGGGTCCCGGTGTCCGGGGATGGCCGCTGAGTGTGCCCTGCCCTGGCCCCAGGTTCCAGCAGATCATGCATTACCACATGCAGCACGAGCAGTACCGGCAGGTGGTGGCCGTGTGCGAGCGCCACGGGGAGCAGGAGCCCTCCCTGTGGGAGCAGGCGCTCAGCTACTTCGCCCGGAAGGAGGAGGACTGCAAGGAGTACGTGGCCGCTGTGCTCAAGCACATTGAGAACAAGAACCTCATGCCGCCCCTACTAGGTGCTTGAAAGGACGGGGTAGTGGGGCCCAGGGGGGTGAGGGCCGCCAACAGCTCCCGGCAGGGGCTCTTCCATTCCATCCAAAGGGTGCTTCGTGCTTCATTGTCTCCTTTCCTTCCTGACCCAATCTCAGTGGTGCAGACGCTGGCCCACAACTCCACAGCCACCCTGTCTGTCATCCGGGATTACCTGGTCCAAAAACTGCAGAAACAGAGCCAGCAGATTGCACAGGATGAACTCCGGGTGCGGCGGTACCGAGAGGAGACCACCCGCATCCGCCAGGAGATCCAGGAGCTCAAGGCGAGGTACTTGGCAACTGGATACATGTAAAGGCCCAGGGGATGGCCTCGTTCTTCACCAGGTGTCACTAAATACTTTCCGTAGAGGGTTAGATGGAGCGTGTTCAGACATTTCATTCTTAAAGATCTGTCTTAATGGAGGAATTCCAAAGAATGGTTTATCCCATAGATCATTATTTATTGGACTTTGGAGAATGTTACTTGTGGCAGGTACTCTTCTTTCTATAGGAGTCTGTGTTTTGTTTTGAAGATTTTATTTATTTATTTGAGGGAAAGAGAGAGAGAGAGAATGAAAGCAGAGAAGGTAAGAAGGAGAAGCAGACTCCCCATGGAGTTGGGAGCCAGATGCGGGACTCAATCCCAGGACTCTGGGGTCCTGACCTGAGCTGAAGGCAGTTGGTTAACCAACTGAGCCACCCAGGTACCCCAGGAGTCTGTGTTTTACTTTTCCTAACAACACACCTAAGTTGTGGTTGGAAGCCATCAGAAGTAAAAAACAAAAACAAAACAAAAAAAACTTGGCTTTAGAAGATAGAGGAAGTGGATAATTAGAAGTATTTGTACTGTATGTTAATCTCCTACTTTTAAGTTTTAATTTGCCCTTAACATTATAAAATATTGGGACGCCTGGGTGGCTCAGTTGGTTAAGAGGCTGCCTTTGGCTCAGGTCATGATCCCGGCGTCCTGGGATTGAGGTCCGAATTGGGCTCCTTGCTTGGCAGGGAGCCTGCTTCTCCCTCCGTCTCTGCCTGCCACTCTGTCTGCCTGTGCTCGCTCTCGCTTCTCTATGACAAATAAATAAATAAAATCTTTTAAAAAAATTATATTTACTAGAGAAGAAGAGTTTTTTCATCCCACAAATATTTACTGAGCCCCTGTTACGTCTCAAGCACTGTTCTTTTTCTTTTTTTAAAGGTTTTATTTATTTATTTGACAGAGATCTCAAGTAGGCAGAGAAGCAGGCAGAGAGAGAGGAGGAAGCAGGCTCCCTGCCGAGCAGAGAGCCCGATGCAGGGCTCGATCCCAGGACCCTAGGATCATGACCTGAGCCGAAGGCAGAGGCTTTAACCCACTGAGCCACCAGGCGCTCCTCAAGTACTATTCTTAACAACACAGACAAAAAGCCCTGCTGTATGGCGCTTACAACATAGAAATTGAAACAGACACTGAGTAAGCAAAATGTTATGTTAGATGATGATAGGGTCTAAGGAAGAATTGAGTTCAGGAAGGGGAGGAGGGTGCAGAACGTTCTCCTGTAGGAGATGG
The DNA here is from genome assembly GCF_022355385.1 of Mustela nigripes. Lineage (NCBI taxonomy): Eukaryota > Metazoa > Chordata > Mammalia > Carnivora > Mustelidae > Mustela > Mustela nigripes. Next base: position 90,440,600 of record NC_081557.1, on the reverse strand, counting down.
CCAGGAGAGGCCTCACCGGAAAGGTCACATCTGAGTAGAGACCTGAAAGACCAGTATAAGCGCCCAATTATGGAATGACTAAATCTCAGGGATGAAAGGTACAGCATAGGGGAATATAATAGTGGTGTGCTAATAGTGCTGTGTGATAACAGACAGTAGCTACTGGGGCACCTGGGTGGCTCAAAGATATGCAGGACAGTTTAGTGGTAGTTGTGAAAACTGAAAGCATTAGCTGGCCTTGCAGGGAGCCTGCTGAGACTGCAGGTCCAAGGCAGGGTGTCCTCATTTGATTCCCTGTTGGTGACAAGGGCAGGGCCTTGCAGTCCCTTCCAGGGACCTCACTCTCCTCCTTGACTCCAGCTGCCTTCTCTCTGCTCCTGGCTCTCAGCTCTGCTCTCACTCTTTGCCACTCCCTTCTGGTCTCCCTTGCCTGCAGTCCGAAGATCTTCCAGAAGACCAAGTGCAGCATCTGTAACAGTGCCTTGGAGTTGCCCTCTGTGCACTTTCTCTGCGGTCACTCCTTCCACCAACACTGCTTTGAGAGTTACTCAGAAAGTGACGCCGACTGTCCCACCTGCCTCCCTGAAAACCGGAAGGTCATGGATATGATCCGGGCCCAGGAACAGAAACGCGATCTGCATGATCAGTTCCAGCACCAGGTGGGCGTGAGTGTGTGGTTAGCTGCCCCACTCCCCGAGCCTCACCAGAGCATCAGCTGGTTTCCTTCTCTCACTGAGGACTGGGAGACCTACAGTTCTGATTCTTCTCTCTTTCCCTGCAGCTCAAGTGCTCCAACGATAGCTTCTCTGTGATCGCAGACTACTTTGGCCGAGGTGTTTTCAACAAACTGACTCTGCTGACCGACCCTCCCGCAGCCCGGCTGACTGCAAGCCTGGAGGCTGGACTGCAGCGGGACCTGCTCATGCACTCCAGGAGGGGCACTTAAGCAGCTTGGGGGGTGAGGTGTGAGAATAGGGGTGCAGCAGTGGAGACTCGGGGGACAGAGGGAGGGCTGTTGCACAGGAATCAGGCACACATGACCAGGACTAGACCCTGATCCAATGCCATGGCCCTCAGGAGTAAAGGGGACTTTTTCTCCTTCCTTCTTTGGCCAGCCCGCCATTCCTCCTGTTGACTTTTTGAGCAGTGTGGATCATTCCAGACCAGCGGGGGAGGGTACCTCAGCAACCTCTGAGTATGAACAATAGCTGCTTTATTCTCTCTCCAAGAGCACCAGGCTGTGCTTGGGTCCTTGCTCCCAGAGTCTATAAATAAAAGAATATAATAGTTTGGGGGTTGAAGGGTTTATTCTGGGGACTTCATGGTAATACGTAGCTGTGCAAACTGTACCTTTCCTCTGCTCTGGAGGACCCCCGCTTCCTTTCCTGCACAGTTCCTTGAAGACCGTGTTGGACAAAACCTCATTCCAGTAGTGGGTGGAGCCTGTGGCACCTGGTAGACTTTGATTTAGGAACCTCTGCAAAAGGCCTGATACCTTTCTGCTCCAAGAGCAGCCTGGACCAAGGTACCCAAAACAGCACCTGCTCTGTAGCCTGGCTGGTCTCTGTGGCTCTCGTGTCAATCACATCTTTAAGCAGGAGACAGATTCTGGTGGCGATCCTGGAGTCGAGGCCTGCCTTCCCAGCGGTAGGTTGGTGCCTTGCTGGATTTAGTACCAGATGATAAGCAGGATAAAGAGCCCTTTGCCCTTGACTAAAACACTTATTTCCAACCTCTTCAAATTTGCCAGCTGAAGTTTGTGTTGCTAGGTGTGTGCCTATAATTTGCGTTACACTGCCTGTCAGAAAATTGCTCTGGGGCACCTGAGTGGCTCAGTTGGTTAAGCATCCAACTCTTGGTTTTGGCTCAGATCTTGATTTCAGGGTTGTGAGTTCAAGTCCTGCATTGTGCTCCAAGCTCAGCATGGAGCCTACTTAAAACATTTTTTTAAAAGGAAAACTGCTCCTATGGGGCTGTTTAGCCCAAGAAAGTAACCTTGGACGTTGTGCTTTAGGTAATATTCAGAAGAGGTAGAGTACACTATATTTATCATGGCTAAAAATAGAGACTTTGGGTCAGCTGACCCAAGTTTGAATCCTAGTTTGATTTAGGGCATCTCTTACCTCCTCTGAGCCTCAGTTTCTTCATCTGTACATCAGGAATGAGAACACCTTCCTCATACAGCTGTTACGAAGGCCAAAGGAGCAATCGGGTGTCCAGTTCTTTTGATAGTGGTTAGCCCACGGGTGCTCAGTACATGGTTATTAATATTGTTAGTGGATAAAGCACTTTTCCTAACACGCCCTTTCCCACTAACATTAATAAAGTGTTGGCACTCTCTCTTCAGTTATTTGTCTTTGATCTCTGAACCAGTTTCCTCAATTAAAAAGTAGGAATGTTAGCCTACTTCGGGGTTGTAGCGAGCTAAGTTTTAACGGAACCAGAGGAGCACCACATGAGCTGCACTCATTGGTTGAGCCACAGCTAGGAGAGAAAGCTGTAGCATTCCGGGGCGCCAATTTTCTGGAGCACCCTCTTGTTTGGAGGTGTCTAATCCAGCCGAAGGGGCGTGGACGGGGCTCAAGGACGCGTTACTTTCAAGCAGCATTTTAGGGTTAATACTCTCCCTTCGGGCAGGGCTCACTTTGGCTTGACTATCCCTTTGGGTGGTGGTCGGGGGGCTGCACAGTTTGCTCTGTGGGTGAATCTGAGGAGCAAATCTTAATCCCTGACCATCAGCATTCTTGATTCAAAATGAGGTGTATGTAAAAGAAATGAACAGTGAGGCCTGCGTCTCAAGGTAGGAAGACTGGGGCGGACGAGAATCCACCGTCTCCACCAGCCTGACGGAGCAGAGACGGTAACAGGTGGGTAAGGTCGTCTCTGTCGCAACCGTTCTAATTCCCGCCCCGAGGGTGGTCCTCCAGGCTGAGGGCGGGCGCCGGAAGTGACGCAGAGCCCTGAGTCTGAGGCTGCAGGAGGAGTTCGGTCCCGCGTGCACCCGCTGCCCGCTGGCCGGGCCCTCCGGCTCCCCCGGCTCCCGGGGGACCTCGGCGGCACGCCCACGGACCTACCTCCCGAGCACAGCCATGTCTGGCAACGGCAACGGGGCCGCGACAGCGGTGAGTACTGAGCGGGGGACTCTCGCAACTTCGGCGTTCCGGACTGGCGGCCCAACGATTGGCTCCAGGTTGCCACCCTCCGCCGTCTATTGGTCGGAGCGACTATCCGTCATTTCTTTTTTTCCCCGAAACAGTTTTTAAAGGGCCAGTAGCTGGGTTGCCCTTAGGAAGGACAGGGGCACTGGGTGAGCGGCGGGGGCGGGGTTAAGAGTGGAAAGATCGTCTGGAACGAAACCCGCATCCCTGCGGGCATCTGGGTGGGGTTCCGCCGTCCGTGCCTGGCATCCACCGCCCTAGATTTAATGACCCAGCCCAGGAAAGTTCTCCCCCAGAGGAGGTGCTATTCCCGGGACCCTTTCACAACGAGACAGGGCCGAGGCGGGATTCGGCCACTTTGGGAATCTGTTCCAGTTTGGATCCCGAGAGGAGAGCGTACCCGCAAGTCCCCCACCTGCACACAAACTTCTTGGAAGTGCGCCTTCTCCCTTTTTTCTCTTTTAGCGGTCACCCAGCCCCAGCCTACTCTTAAGGTCCCCAGCTGAGACACACCTTTGGGTTACTGTGGTGGGTGGGGCGGCGCCCTTGAGTCTTCTCCCTAGCTCGCAGCAGGATCTCTGGGCTTGCATAGATGCAACTAAAGCGGGTGGAGGCCACTGCCAGTCTGAGATAAGAAAGAGATGGGGCAGCTGCTTATCTCCCGACGTGCAGCCTGCTGGGGAGGAGACGGATTTTTTGTCACTACAGACTTTCTTGAGCACTGGACGAGGAGTAGGAAAATCTGGATTCTGGCTCCAGCTTTTTTCCCATTATTAGCTGCATGACTCTGGGCAAGTCATTTCACTTCTCAGTTGCTCCTGTAACATGGTCCCCGAGATACCTGCCCTGTCTACTTGATAAGAGTTTTCATGAAGATTAAAAGTAATTGTTCCAGCATATACAGGTTTAATAAATATTTTTTAATGGAATAAAATATGCCATGCAGAATCGATGCAGTTAAGGGATTATTTCAACCTAGCAGTTTCTGGAACCTTAGATTACTTTCTGTGGGCTCCCAGTGGCCCAGAATTTTAGGGGCCATGTTTAGCATTTCAGGCCTAACCTGACTGGCTCAGGGTCCATAGGGTCCATAGGGTTTATTTATGGGAGAACTGATAGCAATGCTGTAGACTAGGGTCCAGGAGCAGCCAGCTGTCACATCCTCCAACAACAGAGGGCCCAGAGGCTTGCCTGCAAAGCACCTCCATGGGATGAAGATCTCAGAATAGGGAAAGTTGACATTATGTACAGTGCCTACTCTCTGATCTAGAAAGAGATAGGACCTCAGACTGAAGCACGCAGTTCTACCTGCATGGCACTGAACACCTTTGTCACAGGTGCCTTGGCAGGAAGAAGAGGTGTGTCCCTTTGAGTTCCTAGCTTGGTCAGCAACGTTCCAGTATTTCTGGTTGGTGCGACCAGAGGTCGCACTCGAGGTGAATGGACGTTAGGCAGCTTAGCCTTTTAAGTCTTGTAGAACATCTGAGACAGAAAATACTAGGGTCCAAACCTCTTCATTTTATAGATAAACAGATACTGAGGAGAGGATGTGCTCAAGGTCAGCCTGCCAAGAGGCTGAGCAAGACTCTCCCTAAGATCTGTTGACCCCAGTCCTTTCTGTTGTGTTCCAACCGGATTATGGGATCGTGGTGTGGCAGCTGTGGGGTAGCTGTTCCCATCAAGGTGGCAACACACCTGCACCTGCTGTGCTGTGGATACCGAACTTGTCCTCAGTGACTCAGCGCAGTCTCGGCAGCCCTAGCTGCCCTGCCCCTGTCTGCTGGGGGAGCCTCCCTCCCTGTGGCCAGGCTGATGGGCCTTATCTCTTCACCCACCTGTCTGTGTGCAGCACTCCCACAGGCTTAGCCAGGATGGGCCTCAGGGCTCAGTGTCCGGTTATTAACGCAACAGCAACCGTGGGTCCTGCTGGTGCTTCCCTCAGGTCTCTGTTTCTTTTGATCCGTGAGGAGGGCAGAAGGTTCTGAGGAAGGTAAACGGATCAGGGTCAGAGTATTTACCCACAACAAGGCTCAGCAGGCCGCAGGCCAGGGGCTGAGGTCCTTTGCTTCCAGGCCTGTGATTCTGGTTCTTGGACAAGGTGTTGAAGAACACAAGGAACAGAGGGGATTGTGACTTGGGGATTTTATTTTCTGCAGGAAGAAAACGGCCCAAAGATGAGAGTGATTCGTGTGGGTACCCGAAAGAGCCAGGTTAGTACAGTTACCAGGCGGAGGAAGTTGGTGGGAAGAGTTCTGTGCTGGCGGTATCACAAGCTGGGGGGCCCAGAGGGTTAATTCCCAGGATCTCAGAAATGGAAGATAAATGGGGTGGCGGGGTTTTAAATCCCAGGAGAATGGCATATTGCATTCTGTGGAGAGAGGGTCTGGGCAAGCTGTCGGGGTATAGAGAGGTCCCAGACCAGACCCCTCTCCTTCCCAGGTAGGCAATTCAAACCCCTCTCTGAATTCCGGCTCCTTCAGTATGTCCCTCACCCAGTGAGGGTGTGAGCTCTGGGTAGTGGCAGGGAAGGATAGGACTAATCGGAATGTTTGCCTCCAGCTGGCTCGCATACAGACAGACAGTGTGGTGGCAATGCTGAAAGCCTTCTACCCAGGTCTGCAGTTCGAAATCGGTGAGTTTTCTGGACAGGAGTGGAAGCTAAAGGGAAGGAAGCCCTTCTGCCCCCAGAGAGGCAAACACAGCATTTCTGGCTTTCCCTAGGCTCAAAGCTTCATCCCATTGCCTCTGAGAATTTTTTTTTTTTTTTTTAAGATTTTATTTATTTATTTGACAGAGAGACAGCATAAGCAGAGGGAGCAGCAGGCAGAGGGAGAGGGAGAAGCAGGCCCCGGAGCAAGGAGCCTGATGTGGGACTCCATCCCACGACCCCCAGATCATGACCCGAGCTGAAGGCAGACACTTAACCCATTGAGCCACGCAGGCACCCCACCTCCGAGAATTCTTGGCTGTCCCCAGTTGGAGGGCCATTTCCTCCTCTGAACACTTCCAACTCTGACTTGCTGGGCCAGCCTGGCGTTTAACACTTCTGCTTTGGGTCTTTCTATTGGGGTGTTTAGTCCTCTTCCTAGCTCATTACACTCCTAGAGGGCAGGGGTTGGGGTATATGTGCCTCTGCATCCACACTGCTGGGCTCAGGAAATACTGATCAGTGAGCTTCTGGTTGGTTCTCTCCTCAGTTGCTATGTCCACCACAGGGGACAAGATTCTTGATACTGCACTCTCTAAGGTAACATATTCCCCCCAGTCCTTTTCCCTCCCTCTTTCCTTCCCCCAAGAGATTCACTCTGGGGCTCTTTCTTTTTTCTTTCTTTCTTTTTCTATTTTTTAATTATTGTTTGTAAATATTTTATTTATTTATTTGAGAGAGTACGAGAGTAAGAGAGCGTGTGCACAAGGGAAGGGCAGAGGGAGAGGGAGAAGCAGGGAGCCCAAGGCAGCACTTAGTCCCAGAACCCCAAAATCTTGATCCAAGTAGAAGACAGAGGCTTAACTGACTGAGCTTACTCAAGCGCCCTTTATTTTTTATTTTTAAAGATTTGTTAATTTAATTGAAAGAAAGAAGTCTGGGAGGGAGGGAGCACAGTGGGTGGAAGGGGCAGAGGGAGGGGGAGAAGCTGACTCCCTCCCTGAGCAGAGAGCCGAACATGGGGCTTGATCCCAGGACCCTGGGATCATGACCTGAGCTGAAGGCAGCCACTTAACCGACTGAGCCACCTAGATGCCCCTCTCAGGCTCTTTTTTGACTGGCAGATTGGAGAGAAGAGTCTGTTTACCAAGGAGCTGGAACATGCGCTGGAGAAGAATGAGTAAGTGAAAGACCGTTCTTACACAGTCTCTTGCTAGGACCCCTGTGCACATCACACCTGGATATCAGCTAGACTATGGGGCTTCCACCTTTGGATAGGCTAGAGGGAGGCTCATATGTGGGTTTCTCAGGCCTCAGAAAAGGGGAGTGTCCTGGTTCTGAGCGATCCGGCTGCCTGGAAGGCAGGATTGGCTGGGGAAGGGGGACAGAAGGGAGGGTGAAGGGCTCAGGGTCCTGAGGTCTTGGGCAGGCCCGCTTCCTGATCTGCTCTAAGCACACCACTAAAGTAGAGGTGGGCATAGGTGGAGGAGGGGTGGGAGCCTGCTGCTGGGATCCCTTCTCCTTGCCTCCCTCTTCCATCTCTCTAGAGTGGACCTGGTCGTTCACTCCCTGAAGGACCTGCCCACCGTGCTTCCTCCTGGCTTTACCATCGGGGCCATCTGCAAGTAAGAACCATGAAGTCGGGCGTGAGGTAGGGGGAGGCATCATGTTAAGCTCTGCTTTTCCCTTTGGGACTCTGCCCTGTGCCTCTAGGACCAAGGAGTGTCAGGCATGGCAGGAAATTGAGAACATGCCAGCTAGTTGGTTATGGAGAGAGCCTGGAAGTGACCTGCACTGAGATCTCGTCCTCATTCTTTGACTTTCCCTCTGTCTCCAGGCGGGAGAACCCTTATGATGCTGTTGTCTTTCACCCAAAATTTGTTGGGAAAACCCTAGAAACCTTGCCAGAGAAGAGGTGAGTGGGGCCTGGATAAGCATCCTGGTGGGACATGCACAGATGGTGGAGGGCTGGGAGCAAGAGGAGGAAATCTCGGGTTAAATCTCATTTTAAACCCTCTGAGCAGTGTGGTGGGAACCAGCTCCCTGCGGAGAGCAGCCCAACTGCAGAGAAAGTTCCCACACCTGGAGTTCAAGAGCATTGTATCCTTTCCAAGGAGGGAGGGGCCCGTAGTCAAGGAGGAAGGCTGGGTCCAGAGGACCCAGGGAGTCATGAGAGCAAAAGGAGCTTCCAGAGGAAGTGGGCATGGGCCAGTGGAGTGTCTATTCTCCAGTGTCTGCCCTGTCATTCCATCTACCCATCCATCCATCCATCCATCCATTCATAATCCTTCATGTTTTCTTAGCCCCAGGCCAGTGCCTGGCACTGGGGACAATGGTGAGCAAGACCAACGTTGTCCTTGCTTATAGAATTTTACATTTTTGTTCTGACGACAAATGAGCATTGATAATACAGAGTGGTACTGAACAGTGATTACTTGGGAAGTGGGGGGAGGAGGAGGGTGCTTCCCTTTTATTTCATATTCTACTGTATTTTGATATTCTAAGCATATCGAGTGTTTTATAAAGCTAATTTTCAAAATAGTATGTGTTAAGCACTCCCATGCACAAAGTAGGGAATTCTCTGGAAGCTTCTAGCTGGAACATCTGTAACAGACTTGGGGATCAGGGAATGCTTCTCAGAGGTCTTATAACCTTGTCAAGTTAGTTAACTTCTCTGTATCATTTTCCTCATCTGTAAAATGGAAGTAATTAGAATACCTACCTCACTGGGTTGTGGAAATTAAATAGGAGTAGGTAACGCACTTTTGTTTATTTTATTTAATTTTATTTTATAATATTTATTTATTTTATGTATATTTATTTTTATTTTATTTATTTGCCAGAAAGAAAGAGAGCGAGCAAGCGCACACACAAGCAGGGGGAGCAGCAGAGAGAGGGAGAAACAGGCTCCCTGCTGAGCAAGGAGCCCATTTCAGGACTCAATCCCAGAACCCTGGGATTATGACCTGAGCCGACAGCAGACACTTAATGAACTGAGCCACCCAGTGAGTCCCTGTAAAGGACTTTATCAGCGTCTGGTGTGTAGCTCAAGTGTAATGAAGGAAATGTTAGCTGTAATCGGTAAGCAGAAGACCAAAGGAGAGATGTTAGATATAGAGAGACTCAGGCAGGGGGAGCAGTGTGAGGCTTGGGACTGCCCAGTGCTTGTGGTCCTTAGCATCTCCCCACAGCGGGGAAACCTCAACACGCGGCTACGGAAGCTGGATGAGCTGCAGGAGTTCAGTGCCATCATCCTGGCCGCCGCTGGCCTACAGCGCATGGGCTGGCAGCACCGCGTGGGGCAGGTAGGGGTTGTCCCTGTTCCAACCCCAGTTAATCTTCTTCCTTTTCCTGCCTGTATTCTCTTTCTGAACACCCTGTCTCTAACAGTATAAGCAGGACATGGGTCCCAGGCTGTGAAGATTGAGGATCAAATGTCAGAGTCCCGCTTTTGCCTATTTAGGCTTTCTGTGTGGTAGGGAAACCCCTTCTCACTATTGTCTGCTTTTAGCCACCCCCATCTTCACCCTTCTGACTGCCTATTCTGCCCCTGCAGATCCTACACCCAGAGGAATGCATGTATGCTGTGGGTCAGGTATGTTTGACCAGGGAAGCCATGAGTTGATGTGCCCTTTCTTCTGCTGTCAACCAAAAAGCTGGTCTCAGAACCTTCTGCATCTGCATCTCCCAGCATGAACATTTCTAGGGAGGGGCAGGCCTTGGGAGGCTTCTGGGCTGAAAGGGACGGTGGGGAGCAGTTAGAGGTGGGCTGGTTCCTGTCCTCACCTCCATTGGTTGGGGAAAGATTAGGCCTGATATCTTGGGGGTTTCTCCATCAGGGAGCCCTGGGCGTGGAAGTCCGAGCCAAGGACCAGGACATGCTGGATCTGGTGGGTGTGTTGCATGACCCGGAGACTCTGCTTCGCTGCATTGCCGAGCGAGCCTTCCTGAGGCATCTGGTAGGGTCCATGTTCCATCGGTGGAGGGGTGGGGACTTGAGGAGTTGGGAATAGTCGAGGAGGAGATTTCTCATATTAATGCTCTTTATTGAGTGGTAACTCATTCTTGAATGTATGGATAGGACCCAAGTCTGGGCCCCTGCCTCTGTCTCAGTTACGTCTTCTGAGGTCTCTATCTCTGACGGCTCTGGCCGAGTGGTGCTGTCGAGTCCCTAGCTCACACGGAGAACTTCTCATTGCAGGAAGGAGGTTGCAGTGTGCCAGTGGCGGTGCATACGGCTATGAAGGATGGGCAAGTACGCAGGGGAAGGTGGGAGGGAAGGCTGGTAAGGGAGCACCGTGACGCGTTCTGTGTATCTCGAGTTGCCCGCGAGAGCCCAGGTTTCTAATAGTTCTCTCAGAATATGCTGAGGTAACCTGTTTTCTTTGCCAGCTGTACCTGACTGGAGGAGTCTGGAGTCTAGACGGCTCAGATAGCATGCAAGAGACCATGCAGGCCACCATCCGGGTCACTGCCCAGGTGCCAAAGCTGGAGGGTGAGAAAACAGACCTGCCTGGTACCTCCTCTTTCCTGCTGACCAGATCCCACCTCCTTATCTCACCTAGCAGGAAGATGGCCCCGAGGATGATCCGCAGCTGGTGGGGATCACTGCCCGGAACATTCCACGAGAAGCCCAGCTGGCTGCTGAGAACCTGGGCATCAGCCTGGCCAGTTTGTTGCTGAACAAAGGAGCCAAGAACATACTGGATGTTGCACGGCAGCTTAATGATGCCCACTAACTGGTCTGTGGGGCACAGGTGCCTGGGTTGCTATTGTTCAGTGCCTACCTCCCAGCCCTCAGTGCCCCATCCTCACTGCTTCCTGGGAGTGATTACCCCAGGGGATTGAACTGCAAGGTCAGAGACTTGCCTCACCTTGGGGCTGTGGGGAGTGCCTTGCCTCCACAGTAGGTAACCAACTCAACTAATAAACCAGCTCTCAAGGTGACTTTGTTTTTGGTGGGGTTGTAGCAAAGATAAGGACAGACACAAAGCCTGTACTCTTCAGAGGCTGGGACCTCTGTGCAAAGTTCTCCTGGAATGTTCTTTGTTCCTGCCACAGTTCTCATTTCAAACAACAAATGGTCTCCCATGAAAGAGTGGTGATCGGAGAAACGTAGGACTTGCCCCTCTCCAGCTAGCCCATATGGACATCCGATAGGTGGGCCATGTATCAAGGAGTCCCCAACCCCCGCGCACCCCTCCCTCAGAATAGGAGTCTACAAAGTCGCCAGTGCTACAACTCTTAAAGAATGACAATAGACACTGCTTTAAAAAAAAAAATCCTTTAATAAACAAAATTAGTCCATCTGAAACTCCCCTTTACAGTAAGGTCCTACTCTTGGGTGGGTTGTAGCTGCGAGATTCCAGTTCCGAAGCAATCGGAGGCTCAGTGCAGACGCGGGCGAACCGGCCGGTGCTGGTGCGGAGGTGCGTGGCCCGCGGAGTGGTGGCCCGGAGGGAAGTGGGGCGAGCGGCAGAGCCCGAGGGCCCAGCTGCGGTCACCGCGGGCGCGCGCACACCTCCAGTGGTCCCCACTGCCCGCGGGGAGCAAACCAGGGCCCCCGCCCCTCCCCCGCCGAGGCCCAGGCGGCGGTCCCCGAAGCGTCCGGCCCGCGGGTGCAGACGGCGGGGGGCGCCAGGGCCAACAGTGTACGGATCTTCCCGGCCGCGTCTGGAGAGTCCCGGCCTCGGCGCGCACCTCGGCCCTGCGTCAGAGCGGCGAGCAGCTCTTCCAGGAGGCGCCGCGGCCTCCCTGCGGCCCATCGGCGGTTCCGGAGCCCGGGCGGCTGAGTCACGGGCGCCGCGGCGGGCAGCTGCGCACCCCCGGCCCTCTCCCGGCGGCGGCGCTCGGGCCTCTGCGCCAGGCAAGTCCGGCCGCCCTCCGGCCTGGCGGCAGCGGGCGCGAGAACCGGCGGGCCCGCGCGGGGGAGGGGCGGGTCGGGCGGCGGCGGCGACGCGGGAGGGGGAGCCGAGCGCCGCGGCCACCCGCCCCAGGCCCGACGTGGCTCAGCTCTTTCCGTGAGGGCGGTGGTGGCCCTTAAAAGGGCCTTTGTGGTGGCATGGGGGGCCGGCTGCGGCGCGGGCGCCCCTCAGTACTCCTGAGAGGCCTGGGTGGCCTTCTTGCCCCCCGCGGGCGCCTTCGGCCCCACGGTGGCGCTGGTCTTCTTGGGCAGCAGCACGGCCTGGATGTTAGGCAGGACGCCTCCCTGGGCGATCGTCACGCCGCCCAGCAGCTTGTTGAGCTCCTCGTCGTTGCGGATGGCCAGCTGCAGGTGGCGGGGGATGATCCGCGTCTTCTTGTTGTCGCGGGCCGCGTTGCCCGCCAGCTCCAGGATCTCCGCGGTGAGGTACTCGAGCACCGCCGCCAGGTACACCGGCGCGCCGGCGCCGACCCGCTCGGCGTAGTGGCCCTTCCGCAGCAGCCGGTGCACGCGGCCCACTGGGAACTGGAGGCCGGCGCGCGACGAGCGCGACTTGGCCTTGGCGCGGGCCTTGCCGCCGGTCTTGCCGCGGCCCGACATGCTGCGCGAGGTAGAAGAGCGGTGAAAACAGACGCCTCGAACAGAACCAACGAACTGCCGCCCGCCGCAGTCCAACTGCTGCCGCGCGCGCCCAGGGGCCGCCCTTATAAGCCCCCAGGGCACACCTCCGCGCCCTCCTGATTGGCTCTTTTCTCGAATACCCGCCTCCGGTTGGCTGCAGTTAACCCTTCCGTGACGCGCCACGGCTGAGGGAGCGCGCCCGCCGATTGGCCCAATTTGAAAACCTTTTGCCCGGGGAAAAAGGCGAGGAGGAGTGGTAGCACGCAGCCAGCCAACCCCTCCCTGAGCGAGCCAATCCACTTGAAGGGCGCCAGATTTAAACGCTACAGCTGGAGCCCAGAACCGGAAGACAGAGAGGGTGGAGTCTGAGCCACCCCAAGAGCCTCTGGGAAATCTGTGAGGGCCTAAGATTTTTAAAGGAACGGGGTCTGCGCCACTGCCCTCCCTTCCAGGTCTGGTCGCTCTCCTTCTTTCTCCTACCACCCTGCAAAGGGAAAGTGAAAGAGAGAGGAAATGGGATCCCTTCCCTCTGTGCCCCTCAAAAAGTTCTGTCCCACACCAGACAAAGGTAACTTTAACCTTATGGCTCTCCCCGCCACTTGAAGTGTGAGGATTTCAATATTTATTCAACATGTTCCGTCTGATCTCAGTTCTTTCTGTTCACTTCTTGTTACAAGGAGCCTGCTATGCTGAAAGGAAAAGGACTGGGCAGAGGGATGGGCATCCTCTTGGCTCCACCAACCCTCCCAACCTACCCTCAAATGCCCATATAGGAAATATACCTACAGGAACAACAACAAGAAAAAGACAACACTTTATTGTCACCACTGGGAGCACCTGGCTCCCGCCCACCCCCGCATTCTGCCCTTACTAATCAGAATACTTAATTTATAGTCAAATATCAAGTAATTTTAAAGCCTGTGTCCCTATCCCGCAGCCAGGGTTCTTTCCCCAGGCCCAACATATTCCTTGAGAGTCCGAGGCGTGGGTAACTGCATAAAAGTGGCAGTATCCCACCTCAGGAGGCTGTAAAGATGGGACGGAAAGGGAGAGTGGCAGCTGAAGGAAGCCACAGGCAAAGTCCAACAGTCAGTAGAGGGCAAGTCATGCCCAAGATGTCAATAATCACAGCGAAACGGAATCACTAAGTATAAAATCTCGGGGAGAAGAAGAGGTGGTGGGTAGAGGCCTGGGCCAGGAGGCATTCCTGGTCAGGAAAGAGGTTGGCCTGAGTCAGGAACCCTGCAGACTGTCCAGTAAAGGGCAAGCATCAGGGGACTCAGACATCGTAGAAGAGCCGGACAAGCTGGTACCGAATGGAGAAGGTGACAGCACTGCCAAGGATCTGTGAGGAGAAACACACTAGAGTCAGAACCATGGAGAAAGGGAAACAAGGAGCTATAAAGCCCTTCCCTGACCACACCTGTAGCAGCAGCAGGAGCAAGGTCAGGTTTCTCTCATGCATGGGCCCGATGACCTTAAGGAGCAAGTTGATGAGGGTCATGTTGTTACACTCCGTGAAGCCACCATCCTCATGCTCGCTCTGGCGCACTGTCACTAGCTGGAGGCTCTCTGCTACCTGGAGGGGCCAGAGGTGGAGAGAACTTCAACTCTGCTTCAGCAATGGAGATCTGCTTCGTACTTCCAAACTCCCCTTGGATCTGATGCAGGCCTAGGATCCCCAGTCCCTGAATTCCGAATGACGGCCTAGAGCCTTACCTCCTTGTTACCCTGTTACCTTTAGAATAAAGGTGCCCAAGAAAGAGAGGTTCTTGGTCTTGAACTTGGAATAGCTCATCTCCAGTTTGCCTGTCTTGGTATTGAGTCTGCAGGGGGAAGAGAGCTTTATGTGACTGGGCCACTACTCCAAGAACTCTCCTCACTGTGGTCAATTAATAGGAAGAGCACCAAACATGGCATCAAACGATCTAAGATCTATTTCTGGCTCTGCTTACTACTGTGTGATCAGAGCTATTAAATTATGTAGGTGAATGTGCTCTGTAATTTAGAAGGGCTAACCATGTAGAAAGAGCCCTTCTTTGGGCCCACTCCCTTTGCACAGCAGATGTATAAGGCTGGCTTTACGCATCCCAAGTGAAAAAGCTACGATGTCCCTTTCAAGCCCCAAAGTGGCTACCTGGGAATACGATGGCGAGGGCAGGGTATGATATGCAGGAGCTGAGGCAGTGAGTAGAGGAAGTTGAACACCTGGGGCATGAAGAAGAGTAGCATGGTCTTGCTGAAGTGTCCCAAGATGCCCACCACGGCAAAGGTCATGCCAGCAAAGTAACAGAAGGTATCTCCCACAAACACCCGTGATGGGTACCTGTGTGGGGGAGAGGATCTGAGCCAGTGGTGGAGGCACTATCCATCTATTCTCTCCCACCCCCTGGGCCCTGGGCTAGCCCTGACTCTAGTTCTGGCCCAGAGGAGACTCTAGCTCTTCCAGCAACTGTCCAGGACCCAAGGCCCTGCGTTCATCTCTTCCGGGGGCTCCACACTACTTCTTTCTAACTGCAACTGGGCAGGGAGCAATTGAAGAATATTTCCAACGAGAGATCCAGAAAACACTCAACATAGGTGTGTGCAGGTTTAGCCTCTCCAGGAGCTGGGTCATGACCAGGACCATACTCATTCTACCATCACATAGCTATCCCCCTAGCCACAGGCCCACTTACCAGTTATGGTAGAGCAATCCCAAGGTGGTGAAAAAAAAGGGTATCATGAAGTAGAGGGAAAAGACATGATCATCTCGACAATCACCTTTGGAAGCAGGAGAAAACGAAAGGAGAAGTTGATAGTACTTCCCTGCATATCTGGGTCCTATTTTTGTCTCTAAGTTCTGTCACAAGGGGTACTCTCCATGTCTCCCAAGTCACATTCAAGAACTCACTATGCCTTTTTTGTCACCCAGGCAATTCCTAATATTCCACTCTAGTTCATGAACCCTTCCTAAGTGAGTTACTGTCTTCAGTTTAGTTTAGATCAGTCAGACCTAGGTTTGAATACCAGTTTTACTTCCTGTGTGACCTCGATCATGACATATTTAAATTCTCTTGCCCCCAGTTTCCTCCACTATAAAATATGGTTCACAAGAACCCCTGCCACATGTTACAAAATTTAAATGAGATAATGCTTTAAAAGTGGTTGGTTTTTTTGTTTGTTTTTAAGATTTTATTTACTTGCCAGAGAGAGAAAAATAGCGCACAAGCAGACAGAGTGGCAGGGAGAGGCAGAGAGAGAAGCAGGCTCCCCGCTAGCAAGGAGACCAATGTGGGACTCGATCCCAGGACCCTAGGAGCATGACCGGAGCCAAAGGCAGCAACTTAACCCACTGAGCCACCCAGGCATCCCTAAAAGTGGTTAGTTTTAATAAGCATTGATATCCATCAGCCAAAGACCACCAGAAACACACCTGCACTCAAAGCTGGGTTTACTGACTTGTAACAAGGGAAACATTGGAGACCACACACCACAGGCAACCATGGGATGCCTCAGTAAAGAGGTATTAGGAGGATTTGTTTTAAGTGATTCTGGGGAGAAAGCAAGGGGGTGGAGTTTTGCCCTAGACTGGGTGCTGTCAATCGAAGTAATTGTATAAGTGAGCATTTCAGTTTTGTCTAAAAAACATGAAGAACTGGTATCAGAAGGAAGAAGCAATTGCTCCTGTTAGCCAGAAGAGGGAGACCTTAGTCATCTTTGAAGGATGCACAAAATGTGGTTCTGTCTATACTTGGACAAGTTTAGGAAGGGACCTGGGTTTACTCTGTATCATGGTCATAGACTGACGCTGTCTGACTTAGAAGTTCTGTGAAATGGTTTACATTCAACAAAAGACTATGGCCTACCTATTAGTGCCAATCCAACTAAAAATGACAGGGCTGCTATTTTTCTTTCTTAACATTCCCCTCGGAACTCCTCAAAGCCAGGTATCAGGCAACTTCCTTAGCACTCAGACTTCTCTCCGTACTCCCAAACCCACCTACCTTCTAGCTCCACCAGATTGAAGATGATGATGGAAGCAGCAATGACTAGTGACTGGCCAGCCTCTAGGCCATTAATTCCTGCTAGGATATTGATGGCATTGGTACAGAACACTGCCAGCAGCCCCATGTAGACATAGTACAGGATCCCTGGGGGAAGAAGACAGAAGTGTGCCACCCATAGAAATGAGGACTTAAGGATATTCTACTGAAAAAAAGTGGTGGGGACAGAGGATTGGACGAAGGACCAACAGAAAGGATCTTAGAAGACACAGGGACAAGTCAGGGACACTTGGAGGAGAATCTGGAGTACCAGGAATGATGCTCTGCTAGGTATCTCCCAGGGTGAGGGTGTCCTGAAGTAGGGGCCACAGGGTCAGTGGTGGCAGGGCTACTCACCCAAGTCCAGGTGCAGGCCAAGAATGGGCCGGAAAGGCTTGGGCACCACAATGGTCGTGTTGCCAAAGTTGGTGAAATAGACCATGAGAAGAGGTAGTGAGGCAGCTGTAGGCAGCAGCAGCTTATGACGCCAGCGCAGATTCAGTACATCATCCGCAAAGCCCAGGAAAATCATGCAGCAGATGGCAAGGAGCGCACCTATCAGGGCCACAAACTGGGGGAGGCTCGGGCAGGTCACAGCTCAAGCCTGCGCCCATTTCACCTTTCAAAACTACCTGTCTTTTTGCTCGTTCCTCAGCCCCTCCACCCAAACCCAAACAACCCCAGCTCTCTCAGGTAGCTTCCAGACCCCGGCCACAAGCAACCGCCCCCACTCACCCACTTACTTCATGGTGCGGGAAGGCTTTACACCGCTCCTCCATAAAGCAGTTCAGGAAAGGGAAAGGGATGAAGCAGAAGAGGATGATAAGGAAAACAGCACCGCTGATCACTCCCTGGGACTCTGGGCTGTGGCCCAGCAGCAAAGGGAGGGGGCGGAGGGAGAGGAAAGGGGCGTGGTCACTCACTAGTGCGGGCACACCAGTGCGGGCCCATCTAAGGAGGAAAGGGGGTGGGGAAGGCCACCAGTGCTGGAATCCCTGATACACCCGAGGGTCCCCTCAACCACAACATCCCTTCCCAGTGTTAGCCAGTGCTGCCCTTCATCTCCCAGAATCCCGAGCTGTCGGCAGAGTTAGGGCTCCGTCTCCGCGGGGTCAGGCACCCCAGTTCCCGCCCGTGCCCTGCGGGCCCCTTCCTCTGCCCTGGCCTCCCGCCCGGTACCCGGATGCCACCGCTCACATTTGCTGCCGGCCGATTTTGTTGAGGTCCTGGCCACAGAGGTGCGCGGCGATGAAGTGGCCACGGAAGGCGGGGATGAGGGTGACTGTGGCCACAAATCCCAGCAGCGAGCCGATCAAATTCACCAGTAGCGGCATTGGCAACTCCGGGAAGGCCCACATGACGACCTGGCAGGGGCCCCGCTCCGCCACCTCCTCAGCTAACGGACAAGCCGGGCGGAAGCCTTGAGCCTCCGGCAGAGAGAAGTGGCCGCTCCCCACAGGCTGGGTCTTCCCACAGCAGCCTGAACGAAACCTAACAACTCTGACTTCAGGCGCGCTCAGGACTCCCGCGAGCCTCTACAGCGCAACCTCGGCTGTGCCCCCACGGCACTTGCATACCCAGTGTTTCCTCCCGGATCTTGTTCGCAGAGCAACCAGCGTCCTGGAAGGCGGCGGCGGCCATTTTTAATATGGGCACGTAAAGAAGGGGAACCCAAATTGTCCTTTAAACTCTATCTTTATTTGAGAGTGTTCACCACGAGGGTACTGGGAAAACAACTAAATACAGACAAACAAAAGCGGATACTCTCCTAACGCCATATTTAAAATGTATAGCCCGAACCGGACAAACTCTGCCCGGTTCCAAGATGAACACCTCCTGTCCCACGTGTCTGACACCGCTTACTCCCGGTTCCACGTCAGTTTTAGGTCCGCCGGCCGCAGCCGGTCACGTTTAAAGGGCCAGTACCCCGGTTTCCTCTGGGCTACCCCTGGAGCGGGGAAGATGGCTCTTGGAAGCAACGGGGTAGGCAGGAGGGACGAGGGTGAGGAGCCTCTCCTGCTCGCGGTAGAAAACCTGTTGCCAACGTAGTCGGAAGTCAAGGTAAACGCAGCTTAGTTCCCGGGAACGCAGCTACACTTCAGAAGCTGCTGCAAATTCTAAAGCCGAGACACTTGATAAGTC
>NC_081557.1:90304455-90422074 GCF_022355385.1 Mustela nigripes | reverse complement strand
CCTCCCACTCCTCCCACTCCT
Source organism: Mustela nigripes (assembly GCF_022355385.1). Taxonomy (NCBI): domain Eukaryota; kingdom Metazoa; phylum Chordata; class Mammalia; order Carnivora; family Mustelidae; genus Mustela; species Mustela nigripes. The sequence goes on along the minus strand of NC_081557.1, from coordinate 90,422,053 downwards.
CCCACTCCTCCCACTCCTCCCACTCCTCCCACTCCTCCTACTCCATGTTTTCCTTGTCCTCGAGTCAGGTACTTTGCCTTCATCATCCCACCTACTTCTGCCCCCGCAGCAGCAGTAGTTGCCCAGCAACCCAGCGGGGCACTTCACCACTGAAGGGACTGGCAGTGCCCTCCGGTCTTGAATTTAACTCGGGACTTGGCTTTTCCTTGGTCCTCCATTGTGCCAAGCTCCCAAATCGAGGAGGGGAGGCTGTGTCTAAGGAAGCAAGAGACTCAGCCCCACACGTGCCTTCCTGCGGGCCCTCTTCCTCCAGGTTACCGTGCCTTCTGCTTGGCACCTGTGTCCTTGCAAATAACAGTTCACCAGCTTCATTCCCTTTCATTCACCAGCGGGGTCTCAGTGGAAAATGACTTATGTTCCATAGAGAGATAACCACCATCTGGGACTACAGAGACAACTTAAGTATCCCCTCACTTTGTCTGCTCTCGGAAATCCAGAAGTCAGGTTGACTCTTTTTAGGTCGAAGATGGTCTCTCCTGCCTCTCAAAACTACGTGTTAAATGTCCCTCCTACTTGAAGGCAGTTCTAATTAGCAACAAAAACTGCATATGTATGAAATATACTTAATATACATATAGTAATCCCAGTAACATACTTGATAGTATTCCACCAGATTTTCAGTACCTCTTATCCCACAAGTAGTGTGTGTGTGTGTGTGTGTGTGCATACGCACACGCACGTGCGCATGCATACATGCATTTGTGTCTTTTAGACTGGAAACTCCCTAGAGGCAAGTGTTTTCTATTCCACAGAGTATACCCCATGGGGCTAAGGACACAGAGATATATGTATACAAGGCACCCACACAATGAGTCTGTGCCTTAAAGAAGGACAAATGGCAATTGGAGCACATGGAAAGAGCAATTAGTTGTGACCAGGGAAGGTAAGTAGGCTCTCCAAAGATTTCGGTAGGTGGTAAGAGTGGAAGGGCCTCCCGAGTAGGGGAAGTGAGACTCCAGGAGCAGGTGGAAAGGAGGAGCTTGTGGGAGCCTCAGAGGAGGCAGCATTCAGTTATCTTGTTGATCAGGAGCAGGCTGAGACTCCCTGGAGGTTGGAGGGACAGCCTATCTATTTCCTTCCTTATTAGGAGTTCAGTCATAATAAATCTTCCTTCCAACCTGGCATCAGGAACCTCTGACTTTTCTCCAGAGATCATTAGCCACCCCCAACCCACGTACAACCCCCATTTTAACAGGGTTGGGAGGGGACTTGTTCAAAGACAAATCACTAGAAATTCCTCATCCAATATACATGTTACCATCAGAACATGGTTACTGGGGTACTGGCATTACAGTATTTTTGTTCCCATGATGGAATATGCCCAGTTGATTATCAGCCTAATTAGGAGAGACAAACATAGGACTTGGCCACACTTGAAATTTTGTGCCTTTCCTGGTAAAAATTCAAACATTTGCCTGAATGTTAAAGCTGGTTCTAGAATTCACAGATCAGGTGAGTTGTCGGTGGCTTCTGCTGGTTTCTTGGGCTGAGTAAACAACATCTGAGATGCCTGTCTCCTACTAGGAGGCCTGAGTGCCTCCCACTGAGCAAGGCCAATCTGTTGTTAAGTTGGATTGCCTGTCAAAGTCTGTCCCAAATATGTCTTACAGTGCCTAAAAAGTCCATGAGACAGCTTTGGATAGTCTGGGGCAATGACACTTGCAGGACCCTATCTGTGGCTCTTTCCAGGCAGGTGAGTTACTTTTTCCTTTTCTTCCTCCTTCTCCCCTGACAGTGTATCAGAAATTGTTAGCTGAGGAGTGCCTGAGAGGCTCAGTCGTTAAGTCTCTGCCTTTGGCTCTGGTCATGGTCCTGGGGTCCTGGGGTTTAGCTCCCTGCTCAGTGAGGGGCCTGCTTCTCTCTCTCCCACTCCCCCTGCTTGTGTTTCCTCTCTCTGTTCCTCTCAGTCTGTCAAATAAATAAATAAAATCTTTAATAAAAAAAAGTTGTTAGCTGAAAAGCAAGCCCCAAGATCTCCCATTCCATTGAGATAACATGAGCTTTCAAAAGATGCAAACAATATAGAAATTCTTAGTGTTGGCATGTATAAGGGAATGTCTTGTTAGACTTCAAATTACAAAGGATTTACTAATCCCTACTATATTTGTGGGAAACTTTTACATACTGCAGGGACACAAAGTGATATAAATACACTCCCCTTCCCCCCAGCAGAGTCTGCTTTAGCATATTAAAGCATCTTGGTTGAATATGAGAAAAGACAGATGACTGTGACAGGGGCCCCACTCTTTTTTTTTTTTTAAGATTTTATTTATTTATTTGTCAGAGAGAGAGCGAGTGAGAGCGAGCACAGGCAGAGTGGAAGGAAGAGTCAGAGGGAGAAGCAGGCTCCCTGCGGAGCAAGGAGCCCGATGCGGGACTCGATCCCAGGACGCTGGGATCATGACCTGAGCCGAAGGCAGCTGCTTAACCAACTGAGCCACCCAGGCGTCCCCTTTTTTTTTTTTTTTTTTTAAGATTTTATTTATTTGTTTTATTTTATTGGGTTGGGACAGAGGGAGAGGGAGAGAATCCCAAGCAGACTCCACGCTGAGCATAGAACCTGATATGGGGTTCAGTTCCACAACCCCATGATCACGATCTGAGCCAAAACCAAGACTTGAACTGAGCCACCAAGGTGCCCTTATAGGGTCCCCGCTCTTTTTTTTTTTTCCTTAAGATTTTACATATATATTTAAAGATTTTATTTATTTATTTATTTTGACAGAGAGAGTGAGTCAGTACAAGCAGGGGGAGCAGGAGAGGGAGAAGTGCAAGGCTCGATCCCAGGACCCTGAGATCATGACCTGAACGGAAGGCAGACGCTTAACCAACTGAGCTACCCAGGCTCCCCAAGATCTTATATATATTTTTAAAATATTTTATTTATTTCCTTATTTAAGAGAGAGAGAGAGAGCATGCCAGCACAAGCAAGTGGAGCAGCAGGCAGAAGGAGAGAAAGAAGCAGGCTCCCCACTGAGCAGGTTCCATCCCAGAAGATCCCCAGGACCACAACCTGAGCCAAAGACACCCGCTGATGAGCCACCCAGAGACCCAAAGATTTTTTTATATTTGAGAGAGAGAATGAGAGGGAGAGAGCATGAGCAAGGTGAGGGGAAGGAGGAGGGGGGCCAGGGAGAGAGACAAGGGGAACAGGGAGGGAGCCCGCTGAGTAGGGTGTCCAACATGGGCCTCAATCCTAGGACACCAAGGTCATGACCTGAGTAGAAGTCAGACGTTTAACTGACCGAGCCACCCAAGTGGCCTAACAGGGTTACCACTTTATTTTTTATATTTTATTTTTTTTTAAGATTTTATTTATTTATTTGACAGAGAGAGATCACAGATAGGTAGAGAGGCTGGCAGAGAGAGAGAGAGAGAGAGAGAGAGAGAAGCAGGCTCCCCGCCGAGCAGAGAGCCCGATGTGGAACTCGATCCCAGGACCCTGAGATCATGATCTGAGCCGAAGGCAGCGGCTTAACCCACTGAGCCACCCAGGTGCCCCCAGGGTTACCACTTTAAAGCAGCTTCCTCGTGAGTGGGAAAAGCAGACATAAATAATCAGCTAGACTTTAAGACAGAATAAGTGCTAGAGATCTAAGTAACAAGTGGAAGGAAGAGTAGTGGGACTAACATGGGAGACTCACGTGAGACTGAACCATGAAGCAGTATCTGGCCACCCAGAGCCCAGCGCTTAGTGGAGGAGTTCAGGAAATAAATCCAAGAACTCAGAGAACTGAGATCCCTATGAGGTTGGAGGGTTCCTGAAGAAGGATTCCTGGGGAGGAGTGTCTGCATGTGCACCTAGGCAACTTCTTATATAACCTGCTTCCCTAGCTCTAGCCATTTTGCCTAATAACAGCTTACTCTTGGGGTCTGGCCCTGAGTTCTCTCCTCCCTTCATTGCATGTCTTTTTCTCCCTTTATGACTAGAAACTTCATTCTCGGGGCACCTGGCTGGCTCAGTTGGAGAAGCATGAGATTCTTGATCTCAGGATCCTGGGTTTGAGCCCCATGTTGGGTGTAGAGATTAATTTTTTAAAAATTAATAAACTTTTTAAAAATGCTAGGAATCTTCCATGATTTTTGGTGTCCAGTGATGATGCACGGGCAGGGCTATAGCAAGGCTTGTCCATCACCAGCCATCTCCCCATCGTTCCTTACAGTGAATTCCTAGCATCCCAGGCTACCCCACAGCTTCCTCTGGTTCAGGAACCCTGTTGCTGACCTGCCAGATCCTGCCTAGCTCTGCAGCCCCACACTTCAGAAGGCATTGTATTCTCAGATACTCATTCCTTGGACTTACTGACTGTATTGGGGAAAGAGATTAATACCTTCCCTGTTACCTATCTGGGAGCTGAACCCTTGGCCATATGTAGCTGGAGAAGAAGGGTCTTTTGGGGAATGGGGGTTCCTTTGAATCCTGTTGCAAGAGTTCCCTCCCCCTCCCTTCAGAGGGAAATGACAAGCCCCTGTCCTATACAGATGGAATCGACTCCCTCAAATCTAGGAAAAAGGATGGATCCTGAGGCCAGAGTGTACCTGTAGCATCATTTTGTGTGTGTTTGTTGGGATATCACATATTTGGATGGCATCACATTTTCTGGCTGAGTCTATTGATAGTCCACTGCTACACTGCCAGCTCCCTTCTCATTACCACCTCTTCTACACGTGCTCCATAGGCAGGAGCTGTTACTATGGAAATATATTATTTTTAAAAACAGCAACAGCCCCAGGCTTGGGAAGTATCTCCAGAACAAACCCACACTAGCAAGGAGGTTAATAGGGTGTTCCTGAATCCCAGCTCCTAGTGGGAGGGAGGTGGTGGTGGTGGAGGGGGCTTAATATTCCATGTTCTATTCTCAGAGTCTACCAGGTTCAGGTTCTTTCCGGTCAGTATCTCCTGGACTACTGCCAGGCACTTCTATCTGGGAGGGATGCTCTGCACTTATTTATCCAGGGCCTTGTTTAAGCCAAGAAATGGGAAGGTGCTGAGCCTGACGGTGTTGAGAGAAGGGGGCGACGCTATCCACGGGGTTCAGGTCCTTCTTAACCCCCACAACGCGTCTAAACTAGAAATCTAAGCTGCGCAGAGGAAATCAGAGGCGGTATCTCAAGTGAGTGAAGTTACTCCTGCTGTGAGCTCAGGGGAAGGGGAGTACCCCGATTTCAGTATGGGGCGGGGTGGTCAAAGATCCCGCCTATTTTCAACCCCGGAACCTCCTCCACTCTGTGTGGTCCTCCCGCCCTTCTCCAAGCCCTGGAGCCCCGGGCTCGCCAAGCCCCGCCCAGCGCGGGTGCGGCTCCTTTAAGGGCGGGGGGGGGGGCGGGGCGCCGGCCGTGTTGTCAGTGTCAGCTTTGCGCACGCAGCCCTTCCGGAGCCGGTGCCGGTCCTCGATCCCCCACGTCTCTGCAGACGAGTCCCCGCCCGGGTCCGGGAGGGCCCGCGCCGTGGGAGGAGTCGGGCGCTGGCCGGAGACTAACCCAGGTCGGACTGCCGGACCAACCAAGGAGGGAACCGGCCCGCGCAAAGAGGGACCTCGACGTCGCGACCCCCCAGGACTCCTCTCATCGATCTGTGTGTGGCACCCGCTAGTTCCGGACACCCAGCCCCGCAGAGCCCCCGAGCCCGCGCGCGCCCAGCCCCGGGGGAGCCCGCCCCCGCCCCGCGGCCCGCCCGGGCCATGCTCCCCCGGGGCAGCGGCTGAGCCCGAGCCGGGGCCCGGATCGGAGCCCGCGCGGAGCATGGATCCGGGCTGGTGGCAGCAGGACGTGGGCTGGGCGGCTCTACTGATCCTTTTCGCCGCCTCGCTGCTCACGGTGTTTGGCTGGCTGCTACAGTATGCCCGGGGCTTGTGGCTGGCGCGGGCCCGTGGGGGCCGGGGCCCGGGACCCGCCTTAGCTGCGGAGCCCGCGGGCTCCCTGCGGGAGCTGGGCGTATGGCGCTCGCTGCTGCGGCTGCGGCCGACTCGGGCCGGCGCCCCGGAGGAGCCGGGCGTCCGGGGCCTCCTGGCTTCGCTCTTCGCCTTCAAGTCTTTCCGAGAGAACTGGCAACGGGCTTGGGTGCGAGCGCTGAACGAGCAGGCCTGCAGGGACGGGGTGAGTTGGAAAGGAGCGCCTGAGTGTTCCCCTCACTCAGCCTTTCCTTCCAAGGGAGGGAGGGAGGTCTGCTTGTGCCTGGAGGGCCAGATGGGGGTGGGGATCAGCTGGAGAACCCTATGGCTTCTCTTCCCCTCTGGGATTAGAGAAAAGGGTGCAGGTGAGGCTGGAGGTTGTGGAAATCTAACCATGTCCCATATTCTGTATTCTGTGGTGGAGGTACTCTCTGGCTCCAAACCCCAGCACAAGTTGCTGTTCTCATAGCAACGCTAATACCTGGGCCTGAAGGCACTTCCGTGTAGCCTGGGTGCTGGCTGTGTTGGAGGAACAGGGATAGCAGGGAAACAAGTGCACCTGCGGAAGGAATTTGCCTGGTCCTCATGCCACCACACCCAGTTAACATTTCATGCCCCTAATCCCTGGTTTGACCAGGCAGATAGATCCCCAAGGAGCCTGAATTACCAACCCCACCAAGCCTTTAGTAATTTTACTGATACAGACTAGCACATCCTCCTTTTTGCTGACCTGCTGTATATATATTGAGGAAAAGGTGTTAAGGTGGAGAGCAGATCTGTGCCCTTCTCAGTGGATGAGCCTGGAGCTGCCCCTTGAGGGTCAGTCACAAACCAGCCCAACCTACTTCCTCCCATTGCACCATGGGCATCTGGTCTCCCAGGAAGTAGGGCAGGAAGCGTGGTCATAAGACTGAGGTAGGGTGGGAGGTAGAGGCCTCCCTGTCATGGGGCCCTCTCCCATCCTGGCGCAGTGATCTCTCTTCGCCCTCACTGTCTATCAGCCTTCTGCCCAGAGGGTTCTTTAGCTCCAGCTCCCACTAGGGCTTTGCTAGCTCCCCAGATGCCTGGAAGCAAACGTGGCCACGCAAGAAGTTGCCCAGTCTCCTCTGTCCAGCTAGCCAGCAGAAAGCCAGACGGCTTCTGTTAGTCCACATCTTGAACTCATCCCTCCACCCAGTTTTTCCTGTACCTTGTCCCTAGGTCAGGAGTGGCTCCTCGGGACAGCTGACTCAGCTGGACATTGGCCTCCCTTGCAGGGGGTGGGGAGATTGGGGTTCCAAGCATCCATCTCCCCATCTCCCTGGGCCTGGCCTTCAAACAAGCCAGCAACAGGAACAGAGAAGTTGGTATTCTCTGATTTGCCAGGCTCATGAGTCCCGTGAATTTGTTTCCTCCCATCCCAAGACCCAGGGAAGGGCAGCCAGCTCAATTTGTGCCCCCTCCTCAATTCTTCTTCCCATCTTCTCTCTGGATGGTGCTTCAGTAGGCTGTTTCCATTGCTGTGTAAGAATTAGGAAGCTCTTTCAAGACCTAAGCTAAGCAGCTTTCTGCTGCCTAATACCACCCTGCTGTTTGCCTTGAGGAATTAGCTCGGTCCTGGACCCTTGAGCCATCTGAGCTTGCTTTTCTTCCCAGTCCCTCTGGGAAAGTTCCCCAAGGCCATGCTGAGCTAGTCTTCAACCCCAACAATATGGATAGGGTCATACCCTTGAATGTCCGCATCCTACTTATATCTGGAAGAAGCCTTAGCCTCGTTTCTTCAACTCTTATCTTGACTCAAGTGGCCTTGCTTCCTTTACCCTTAGTTCAGCCGTGTCCCTCTCTCCCCAGTTATATGTATGTGCCAACCAAAACCTTTATTACGATTTTTTTCTATGCACACCTTTCTTTGGGGGTAGGTTGGGGGATGAAGAAGAAGGTGAGGGGAGAAGAGGGAGGCTCCTGATAATTCCAGGAGAAATCTAGGGTCTTCTGCTCAAGGTGATTTGATCTTTGAGGTGGTCTAGCTCCAGGGCTCTCCCTAGTAACTGCAGGCCCCAGAGGGGTGTGGTTCTAGGGGAACACTTCCTGTCCTAAAGCCCTGAGCCAAGGAGGGGCCAGCAGCCAGCCTGCAGCAGTGCCAGGGCCCAGCCAATAACTGAGCAGGCCAGCCCTGTGGGGGGGCAGCTCCAGAGACCTGAGCCTCTGTCCACATTACTCCCTCAGAGTTCCATCCAAATTGCCTTTGAGGAGGTGCCCCAGGTCCCACCCAGAGCCAGCATTAGTCATGTGACCTGCGTAGACCAATCGGACCGCACCATGGTAAGGGTTTGTGGGGCACTGCCTTCCACAGGGCCTGAGGGGGGGCTGATCCCAAGAGTTCTTTTTAGTCTGAGGGCTCTTCACTTGGAGTCTCTAAATGCCTTTGGCATCCAAGGACTGGGTTCGGGAGGTCTGAGAGCCGCATTCAAATTACATGCGTAATGGGGCATATGTGTATGTATCTGCATTTTTCTGGACATGGAGTCTTTGGGTTTTATTTAATTCTTTTATGGGCTTGTGACCCCAAAGAAGTGAAGTCCCAAGGAAAAGCAGGTGGGGTGGGCTCTTTATAGGGCAGAGCGAAGCAGGGTTGAGCCCCCGTCCTCTCATCACACCTGACCTTCGTTGTCTCCGTGCCTTGCTGGTCTCAGGTGCTGCATTGCCAGCTCTCTGCTGAGGAGGTGATGTTCCCAGTCTCTGTGACCCAGCAGTCCCCCGCTGCCGTCTCCATGGAGACCTACCACGTCACTCTGACACTGCCACCAACACAGGTGGAGGGGGATGTGGGAAACCGAGTTGGGCAGGGGGTGGTTCAAGGCCTCAGCCTTGCATTTGGGTTCCTCTCTGGGACAGAATCAGGGAAGGGAGGGTCCTGGGGAGTAGGGAGTCAGTTGGAGGCATGAGGCAAGTCAACCCACCCCTTTGTCCATCCCCCGCAGTTAGAAGTCAGCCTGGAGGAAATCCCTGATGAGGGGCTGCTCGTGTCCTGGGCCTTTACTGATCGCCCAGACCTCAGCCTGACGGTGCTGCCCAAGCTGCAGGCCAGGGAGGTAAGGGGGCAGGCTGGGGTGGAAGAGGCAGAGCAGGGAGGCTATGCAGAGCTGGGGGCCCCATCTCTTTGTTCTCTTCACCATGCAGAGAGGCGAGGAGCAGGTGGAGCTCTCCACGATTGAAGAATTGATTGAGGACGCCATCGTCAGCACCCAGCCGGCCATGATGGTCAACCTCAGGGCTTGCTCTGTGCCTGGAGGCCCGGTAAGTAAGTCCTCAAAGCAAATCATTTGTAAGCAGAATGTCCCCAGTGTGCTCTGTTGGGATTCCTGTTCTTTTTACCTCCTTCTGCTCTTAGGTGCCCAGTGAGAAGCCACCCATGGTGCCCCAGGCACAGCCTGCCATCTCCAGACCTACACGGTTATTCCTACGGCAGCTTCGAGCATCTCACCTGGGAAGTGAGTTGGAAGGTAAGAGCCAGAAGCAGCTGGGGGACTGCCAAGGCTATGGGTGCAGGTGTTCCCTGCCCTTCTGCCAAGGGTGTGGCTTCATTATTCCTCAGTGGCTTCCTGTCTTTGATCTGAGCATCATCTAATTTCTGGTTCCTCCCAGGCACTGGGGAACTGTGCTGTGTAGCTGAGCTCGACAACCCAGTGCAACAGAAGTGGACCAAGCCCGTGAGCGCTGGTCCCGAGGTGGAGTGGACTGAGGACCTGGCCCTGTAAGGAGTGACTCCTCCACCCCCACCCCTGCTCTCATGGGCAGACTGAGGATCAAACCCTTCCAGCATAGCTCTGGCATGAATCAGCTCTGCTGTCAGTATACTCTTTTGTGAACCCCAATTGTATGCCAGGCCCTGGCCTAGGTCCTGGGGATACGAACATGACCAAGTTGATTGCCGGCTCCAGGCAGAGATAGATGTACATAAAGAAGATGGGATAAGAGCTCCAGTCAAGATTTGCCCTGGGCATGCTTAAGTGGGGGAGATTAATTCCCACAGGGGGCTAATAAAGATCAGAGTAGGCTTCCTGGAGGAGGTGGCATTTAAACCACACCTTACAGCAAGAATAGGATTTCAGGGGCACCTGGGTGGCTCAATGGGTTAAAGCCTCTGCCTTCGGCTCAGGTCACGATCCCAGGGTCCTAGAATTGAGCCCCGCATCCGGCTCTTTTCCTCCTCTCTCTCTCAGCCTACCTGTGATCTCTCTCTGTCAAATAAATAAAATCTTTAAAAAAAAAAAAAAGAATAGGATTTCAACAGAATGTGACAGAAAAGTGTTTTTGGCAGAGGAAACAGCCTGAGCAAAGGGAAGGGGGTGGTTTGACATAGAGAGAGAGAGAGAGACAGGGAGGGCAAGACCAGGGAGGATCCATGCCCAGTGTACTGCGCAGAACCCTGTCCTATTCCCTTGGTAAGAGAGGGTGTTTGTTTTTCCATTTTTTAAAAAATTTCATTGATTTAAGTGATCTCTCCACCCAATGTGGGGCTCCATCTCATGACCCTGACATCAGGAGTCACGTGCTCTTCCACAACTCAGCTGGCCAGGTGCCCCTGGAAGAGAGAATATTTTTGGAGAGCAGGAGTTAATCCAATTGGAGCCCTTGTTCCTGCTTGTTTATGTACATCCCTCTTTGCCTCTGGCTTGTGATCAGTTCGAGGGTGGGTTTGGTTTGCTAATTGTCACCCTCCCTGCCTCACTTCCCCTTGGCCACAGGGATCTGGGCCCCCAGAGCCGGGAGCTGAGCCTCAAAGTGCTGAAGAGCAGCAGCTGCGGAGACTGTGAGTAAGGGGCAGGGAGGAGCCCCTCTGCTGGGTGCTGAGTGGGGTCTGGTCATGGGCCCAGCTCACAATGCTGTCCCTTTCCCCAGCTGAAATCTTGGGCCAGATCACACTGTCTGTGGGCCCCCCTTCCAGACCTCTGTCCCGAAGACAGGTCTGCCCACTCACCCCTGGGCCGGGAAAAGCCCTGGGACCTGCGGCCACCATGGCAGTAGAGGTAAGAAGCTGAGCCCAGGGGGGTTGACCAGAGGACACTGGGGACTGGGGAAGGGCAGTCTTTGAGTTCCGCCTCTTTGCTCTTCCCCTTCTGGGCAGCTTCAGTATGAGGAGGGCTCCCCCCGGAACCTGGGCACTCCAACTCCCTCCACTCCACGCCCCAGCATCACACCCACCAAGAAGATCGAGCTAGACCGGACCATCATGCCTGATGGCACCATTGTGACCACAGTCACCACCGTCCAGTCCCGGCCCCGTGTAGAAGGGAAACTAGGTAAAGAGAAGGGAGCCCAGTTCGAGCCAGGGTCCCCTGGCTGCAGACCTGTGTGGGGCAGGGAAGGGCAAGGGAAGCCCTAATTCCAGCTCCTCCTGTTTTCCAGCCACAACTTCCATCCACAATCTTTGTCTCTCAGACCTCCCCTTACATCCTTCCTTTTCCCCACTGTTCCTCTCCCGCCAACCATCCTGGGATCCTGGGTCTGCCGGGCCCTCCTGCAGGACCCTTGCCCTTCTGTCTCTCCCGTTCCCTGCTGTCTTTTCACAGGTCTCCTGCCAGCCCTTTCCCCAGACCCAGGCACCTAGTTGTCCCTCCCTCTACCCTCAACCTTCTAGCACCTTTGGGATCTGCCAACTAACCCAGTGACCTCTGTGATACTTGTCTCACTCCTGGGGGCCCTCCATGACATTCTTCCCATCTCTGGGGGCCCCAAGGGGCTCCCTCTGCCCCCAGGCATCTTCATGGTATCTCCCCACGCCCTGGGTGGGCCCCACGACCCTTCCCCACACTCCCATTGGTTCCCATGGTGTCTTTTTGCCCCCCTGGCATCTTATTAATCACCCTCGTGATTAACTGTCCCTTAGGCACCCCTGCCCTCTGAGTCAGCCAAAGCCTGCATCTCAATACAGTAGGGGGTGGGGGCCACTTTAAGGCACCTCCCAGCTCACTGACCCTCCCCCACCCACCAGACTCCCCCTCCCGCTCCCCGTCCAAGGTGGAGGTGACTGAGAAGACGACAACTGTGCTGAGTGAGAGCAGCGGCCCCAGCAGTACCTCCCACAGCAGCAGCCGTGAGTGGGGGGATCGGGAGGTGTGAGTGTCGGAGGGCACGGGGGCCCCAGAGTCAAGAAGCCATTTTGTGTGGGACCCAGGAGCCAGGGAGCAGTCAGGTTATCCAGCCTCTGTACCCCCCCAGCAGGGGAGAGCCACCTTTCCAACGGCTTGGACCCTGTCGCAGAGACAGCGATTCGTCAGCTCACTGAGCCCAGCGGGCGGGCAGCCAAAAAGACACCCACCAAGCGTAGCACTCTTATCATCTCTGGCGTTTCCAAGGTAACATGGCTCTGAGGAGAGGAGCTGGGATAGGGAGAAAGCCCTGATGGGTCACTCCTGCCCATTAAAACATGTCGCTCCTGCCAGGTGCCCATTGCTCAGGACGAGTTGGCACTATCTCTGGGCTATGCGGCATCTCTGGACGCCTCCATGCAGGAGGACGCAGGAACCAGTGGGGGTCCCTCCTCCCCGCCCTCAGACCCACCAGCCACGTCCCCAGGACCCCTCGATGCCCTCTCCAGCCCCACCAGCGTCCAGGAAGCAGATGAGACAACACGTTCGGACATTTCTGAGAGGCCATCTGTGGATGACGTTGAGTCGGAAACAGGGTCTACCGGTGCGCTGGAGACCCGCAGCCTCAAGGATCACAAAGGTGGGGAGACATTGGCAGCACCCCCTCCCTTTCTTTTATGCCCAGTATCAGGACCTGGGTCCTACTGGACACTTAGGGGAATGGGATTCTCAACCCAGTTTTGCCTTCTCCTTCCTCCGCTAAGGGATCCCCAGAGTTCCCAGCCTGTTTCAGCCAAGCCAGAGTAGAGAAGGAAAACTTACTGCCTAGGCTCCTGGCCTGGGTCTGACAGGCCACCAGTGACAGCAAGGGATGCCGGAGTCGTTCTCTTTACCTACACTTTTCTTCTTGGGTCTAAGCACATATGTTCTCTCCTATGGTTTTCTTTTCTTTTTTTTTTTAAGATTTTATTTATTTATTTGACAGAGAGAGATCACACGTAGGCAGAGAGGCAGGCAGAGAGAGGAAGGGAAATAGGCCTCCCGCTGAGCAGAGAGCCTGATGTGGGACTCGATCCCAAGACCCTGAGATCATGACCTGAGCCGAAGGCAGCGGCTTAACCCACTGAGCCACCCAGGCGCCCCTCCTATGGTTTTCTTTTTTTCCTCCCTGCCGCCTTCCATTCTGTACTCTCTTCCTTATGAGTATAAGGAATCCTACCCCGGGATCAACTCTAGAAATGTCCTTCTAGCAGCCACATGGCTGGCCCAGGGATTGGCGTGGTGCTTTTCTCACTTCTAAGGATGAGGGGCTTGCCCCCCACATTTTTATCCCTCTGCCAATGAGTCTGTCAACCACAAATGTATTTAACTGTGACTTAAGCCTTCATCACTTCTTGGGATAATGAGATTCCTAAGTCCAAAGCCCGCTGTGTAAGCACTTTTCTCATTATGTTGGTTCTGAATTTACCTCCCTGAGGTTTTCCAGCTGCCCCGCTTCCTGCTTACATCCTGGAATTTGGTTGACGAGTCAGTGCCTACCTTGTCCTTCTATGACTTTATGGGCTTTTAGGAGTACCCTCTGCTCAGCCTTTGTCTTCCCATAGTAGAAGCCCAGTTGTCAGTCTGGTGCTCAGCGGCAGTAGCCAGCAGTGCACACATGAATCCCATAAGCACCTCCATTTTTCTCCTTAGGAAAGATAGAAGGCATATTTTGTCTCTACTTTCTTTTGTAAGGAAGCCTGGCTTTTAGACAGAGGAACTGCTTCTGTATCTTCAACCCCTGCTTGCTTGGTCCTTTCTCTGCTCCCCATCTCACCCCATGCGAGCTGTGCCCCCTCTTTCTGCCTCAGCCTCCCCTCTTCCCCCACAGTGAGTTTCCTGCGCAGTGGCACGAAGCTTATCTTCCGCCGGAGGCCTCGCCAGAAGGAAGCTGGTCTGAGCCAATCACACGACGACCTCTCCAACACCACGGCCACACCCAGTGTCCGAAAGAAGGCCGGCAGCTTTTCTCGCCGCCTTATCAAGCGCTTTTCCTTCAAATCCAAACCCAAGGCCAATGGCAATCCCAGCCCCCAGCTCTGAGGGCCCTTCTCACATCCTGAGCTAGGAGAGGGCAGGAGTCCTCTCAGCCCACCCCCCACATCCTCTTCCATTCCCCTTCCTGGATTCCCAACAGCCTGGGCCAGGGAAGCCCTCTGGGTTCCAGGAAGCCCTGTGCACCCTGGGCTGTGGGGCCAGTTGGAAGGGTACTTGCAACGGGAAGCATGAGACAGGCGGGCACCCGTTGCTGAGGACGCCGAAGAGGGAGTGGGTGGCTGGGAGTGAGAGGAGGGCTCCGTCCCTGCACATGTGGGCATTCCTCAGAACTGGTTGCCTGCTGTTGACATTGGCCCCTCAGAGGAGCCCCAGGGTGCTCAGCTCCTCAGCTGGTCCTTCCTCCCCTATTTATTCTCTTTTCTATTTATATGTGTGGTCCAGGACCCTCAGCGAACAGATCAGAGAGGGCATTTCTCCCAGGTGACCCTTCTTTTCCTGTCCCAGGAGGGTAGGCAGTTAATTCCCTTTGGGACAGGACTCCCATGTCTCCCTCAGGTCCCCACTCTGACCAGCACCAGTGTCTGCCTCTGGGGACATTGGCAGCTCACAGAAAGCCGGGCCGGTGCCCTGGAAGGGGGGCAGGTACTCCCCACCTCCCTGCCTCCCCTTCTGCTCCTCATCCTTCCCTCTTCTTTATTACTGTTTTTGTACTTGATGCCTTCTCCGTGAGCAGTGGCTCTGTTGGAAGGAGGGAGCCAGGAGCTGGGTGGAAGCCTTCCCCAGAGAAATGGCTTCAGGGGCTTCATTAAAGACTGTGATGATAATGGCACAAGAGCAGGGCTACACCTCTGTGTGTTGGGAGATGATGATGTCCATTGCTGTGTGATGGCTTGGAATTTAATTTATTAAATTAAAGTCAAATTGGAGTTTATGAAGTGGTTATCCTTTGAAAGGTCAGTGAGCAGCAAAGCTGTGGCATTGGTAGGGTGGGAAGATCAGGGACGGGGGGCCCAGATAGTGTGGTGGGGTAGATGACACACATGTTGGGTCTGTTAAGAAGTTCATGCAGGGAAGAAGGGATACGTGGAGAGACGATGGGAGAACGAGTCTTTGAGGGGTGAAGTCATAGCAAAAAACATCAATCAGAGAAAAAAGTAAAAAAACTCGTACAGGCATCTTCATTCCCCTTTCTTGAATAGGCTGCTCCTTCCAGGATATGATAGGATCCTAAGCATGGATTCTGGATCTAGATGGCCTAGATTTGAGTCTCAGCTCTTCTACCTGTGTGACCTCGGGCAAGTTATGTTACCACAGAGTGCCTCAGTTTTTTCATCTGTAAAATGGGAACTGTGATAGTAGCTATGACTTGGTTGTGGCTGAGAAGTAAATGCATGAAGTGCTTACTATTCTGCTGGCATATGGTCAATGCTGAATAAGTGCTAACTGTTGCCTCACAAGAGACAGATTGGGAGGGGGAAGTCTTATAAAGGTTTCATCATACTGAAAAGTCTTTCATTCCTAAATATGGCCAAGCTTCAGGGAGTTCTGGCTGCTAGCAAATTCTTCACTCCTGGTTCCTGTTCTTTGGGACCTTACCCAGGATTTGAACCAGGGAAGCTGCTGCAGGATGTCAGACAGAGCCCTGGACGGGGGAAAGAAAGCCTGAATGTACCACAGACAACACCAAGTGACCTTGGACAGACCAAGGTCTTTCTGGACCTTCTGGACCTCCACTTCCTCATCCCTAAAATGAAGAGTGACGTAGATAATCATTCAGGTCACCTCCAGCCTCACCATTCTAACTGACTTATATCACAGGGTGTTTAGGGCACATGCCTTTGGGTAGGCAGCATGGAACTGTCAATTTTTCCCATGTCCCATCCATACTAATCACCGAATATAGGATTTTATTTATTTATTTATTTATTTGATAGAGAGAGAGCGCACCAGCAGAGTGAGGGGCAGAGGAGAAGCAGACTCCCAGTTGAGCAGGGAGCCTTAGAGGGGGCTCAGTCATAGAACTTGCTCTGAGTCCAGTGCAGACACTTAACCACCTCGCCTCCCAAATGTAGTATTTTTTTAAAAGATTTTATTTATTTATTTGACAGAGAAAAGATCACAAGTAGGCAGAGAGGCAGGCAGAGAGAGAGGGGAAAGCAGGCTCCCCGCTGAACAGAGAGCCCGATTCAGGGCTAGATCCCAGGACCCTGAGATCATGACCCGAGCTGAAGGCTGAGGATTAACCCACTGAGCCACCCAGGTGCCCCCTGAATATAGGATATTTAGTAAGAGTGGCAGAGTATGGATGTTTGAGTAATTTAGATATAGTAAAATGCTCAACTCTAGGTCAAGAAAACTCAGAGATTTATCAATCTGTTTCCCTTGATCTAAGAAGTAGCTTATTTACCGAGAATAAAGAACAAATCTCAGGATATGCCTGAGTTTTCAAACCAAAATTGTAGCTTGTTTTCAAGAGAAGCAGATTGAGATGGAAGTAAATAATGCTAGACAGCAAGATGTGGTCTAAAATTCTGGAGTCATGTATGGATCCCAGAGCTATCCTGAAATTTTTGCTCTGTAAAAATTGGTTTGAATCTACATAGCTCTGTGAATGAATTTTTCTTCATGAAATTGCTAAATTAAAGCTAAAAACCATCTTCAATGGTGTAAATCTGAATTAAAAGAAGGTTGGCATTTTGTGTATTACTATAACTGTGCTTTTGAAGGAATGAAGTTGATAAGCTATATTTTTATTACTTCAGAATTATAGTTTTTAAAAAACCCGATTTTAAAATAGGGACAACGCCATAGTCCACTGTTAGTAACAAACTTCATGCACAAATTTCTGATTTTACTCTGACTTTGTCATTTTTAACAGTGTCTTTCATTTATATTGAACATTTAATGTGTTTTCTGATTATATGAATCATACAGGCTTATTTTTAGGTTAGAAAAATACAGAAAAATGTAACAAAATAAATCTCAAGCCCAATGAACTTTACTAAGGTACATTATTTAACAAATATGTCTCAAACCCTGGTAGGCTAAGTGATGGAGTCACGTGGGTGAAGAGCACATACAACCCCTGCCCTCCCCTACTGGAAGACTTGGGAAAAGAAGCATCTTCACTGAGACCAGAAGAATGAGTAGGAGTCAATCAGATACATGTCAGAGGGGGAGAAGGGGGAAGATGGCATCAGGCAGAGGAAACAGCAAGTACAAGGCAGGAAAGGTAAAAGGCGGCTAGGTGTGGTCGAGAAACCGCAAGAAACTGGGCTGGAGAGCAGAAAGAGAGGACCAGGACAAAAGACACGGTTGCAGTATGCAGGACTCAGATATCGAAGGGTCTAGAAAGCCTCAGTTTGGTTTGGGGTTTTTGCCTCTGGGCCACAGAAGGCCTTGAAGTGTTGAAAGCAGGGTCGTGGTTTAACAGAATTTCTTCGTGGGGAAGGTCTTGTAAGGAAGGGAGAGTGCACGCGATGGAACCAGGTAGTGTAGACATGGGCCTGGGCGTCGTTAATAGACGAGCGAGGGGACGGCGAAGGGTTGGGGGGCGTGAATTTGAGAGCTCCCGTGTTTAAGAAGTTAAAATTCACAGGACTTGGGCGGAGGATGGTAGGTAACGGATGAGGGAGGAATCAGGGAGGACTGCTGCTGGGTTTCTGGTTTGAAGGAGTGGATAGATAACGCGGCTGTTCACTGAGTCTCGGAAGAGGAGAGGTGGTGGAGGGAAAAGATGGCACTGGAATACCGATATTTAAGAAATCAGAGTAAGAGGGTGAGGGTAGAGGTAGAACTTCAGTTTGGGTCGACAGGGGCTGACAGCTCGGTGCACGCAGCCCTGCGCGCAGCTGCCACCGCCTCCCGCTCCTCTTCCCCGCGCTCGCCTGCAGCTAACGCCGTAAGCCAAGAGAGGAAAGAGAGCCCGCGCTCGGCGATCAGCTCGAGCCCCGCGCAGGCCCAGTGGATGCCAGCGCGGAGTCTGCGCAGTTGGGCGAATTCGGGACCTTGGGATCCCAGTCCGCGCTGCGTCTGGAACCCAGCAAGTAGCAAAGCTACTTTCCCCGCAGCCCGCGGGTCCTCACTCCCACCCCTTCCCTATTTTGGTCGCGCACGGTTTCCGTCAGTCGCAGCGGCCATTGGCTGTTAGAGGGATTTAAGAGCGGCGATTGGCTCTCGCTGGCCGTCGCTCAAGCGCCCTTCCGGAGATGGTTCGAGGTGGGAAGAGCTGGAGAGAGCCGGCGGCGGAGGGACGGTAAGCTGGGCTGCGGGTTTCCCGGAGCAGCGTCGGGGTGCTCTCTGAGCAGGCTCCCGGGGCCAGGCTCTTCTTTAGTCACCTCCGCGAGGCTTCTTCTGGCAGCTCGGCCACGTCGGTCTGCCCGGCGCCTGCAGTGCCCCGGAGCCCTAACCCCGACTCGTATCTCCCAGCTCCCTCGTCTGGGGCTTCACTGCTTCTGAGACATGGTTACCGCCATGCCTTAGTGGGAGAAGGACTCCGGGAAGCCTGCGAGGCTGCGAGGGAGAGGTTTTACCAGCCGGGACGGTCTCCTTTTCTCCGAATTCGACCGGTGTTTCAGGGGCCCGGGCCCTGCTGCTTAGGGCAAGTCTTCCCTGTTTCGCTTCTGCACTGGGATTTCTTTCTGTCCTGGCTTCCCCCATCGCCGCTTTGTTTTGGCGCTTGTCTTCATACGTCAGAGTCATCTCTTCGGCCAGATTGTGAGTCCTTAGGATGTTCAGGACGTAGGTCTCTCCTTTTCTTGAATATCGTTCAGGGTTATCTGTCGGTGCCTTGCGTTAAAATATATACCCGTAAGTATTTCCTGATTTCTTCTTACTGTGATTCCAGATGAAGAGTGTTAGGGTTTTCTCCGGTGGTCCTTTTGTTGACCTTTTTGTAGAATTGTGCTTAGATCCTCTCCCCCTCAGAAGCAAGGATACAAACAGCTAACACTTGTTGAGTTCTGGCGGGATGTTTAATATGCATTATTTAGTTTAGTCCATAAGTCAGTTCAGTGGGACAGGCTTAATGATTCCCCTGCTTTATGGGAAACTGAGGTTTAAGTAACTTGCAGAAGGTGACACAGCTAGTAAATGTTGTTGGTTTCTAACCAGGTTTGTTCAGTCTATCACTAGATGTGATATTAGTATTAGTTGTGATATTAGTTAGTTCAGTCTATCACTACTTGTGATTTTACATTAAAAACAAAAACAGGTTCAAGGAAGTTAGGTTATTTATCAAAAAAGTAAAGTAATGGGGCGCCTGGGTGGCTCAGTGGGTTGAGCCGCTGCCTTCGGCTCGGGTCATGATCTCAGAGTCCTGGGATCGAGTCCCGCATCGGGCTCTCTGCTCGGCGGAGAGCCTGCTTCCCTCTCTCTCTCTCTGCCTGCCTCTCCATCTACTTGTGATTTCTCTCTGTCAAATAAATAAATAAAATCTTTAAAAAAAAAAAAAGTAAAGTAATAAGTTATAGGTTTACTTAAACATTAAAAGAGCTTGTATGGGCGCCTGGGTGGCTCAGTGGGTTAACCCGCTGCCTTCGCCTCAGGTCTTGATCTCAGGGTCCTGGGATCGAGTCCCGCATCGGGCTCTCTGCTCAGCAGGGAGCCTGCTTCCTCCTCTCTCTCTCTGCCTTCCTCTCTGCCTACTTGTAATCTCTCTGTCAAATAAATAAAATCTTAAAAAAAAAAAAAACAACTTAAAAAAAAAAAAAGAGCTTGTATGAGGGCGCCTGGGTGGTGCAGTGGGTTAAAGCCTCTGCCTTCTGCTCTGGTCATGATCCCAAGGTCTTGGGATCTAGCTCCACATCGGGCTCTCTGCTCTAAAGGGAGCCTGCTTCCTCCTCTCTCTCTCTCTCTCTCTGCCTGCCTCTCTGCGCTCTCTGTCAAATAAATAAAATCTTTAAAAAAAAAAAAGAGCTTGTATGAGGGTGTGCTGCTGGTCCTGAAATTAGAACTGAATGGGGCACAGGCCAGGCTTTCTAGGAGCTCACAGTTTATTGGGAGAAGCTGGCAGAATAACTACTTAATAAAACATGTTTGGGGTATTGTGTATACGGATACGTTTGGGGTATTGTGTATACGGATACAATTGTGGTCTATGGGGAGGAAGGAGTCAGACAAGGAGAGTTAAGATGGCGGGTGTCGGAGGAAAACGGAGCCAAACTCCCTGGCTTTGAATTCTGTCTCTATCACTAGCTTTGTGGCCTTGGGTAAATTACTTAACCTATTAGGGCCCATTACCTCATTTGTGGAGTGGAAGAACAATACCTCGGTAGGTGGGTTGTTGTATTAATGAGTTTTTGTTTTTAATTTTAATTTTTTTTAAAAGATTTTATTTATTTATTTGACAGACAAGTAGGCAGAGAGGCAGGCAGAGACAGAGAGAGGAGGAAGCAGGCTCTGCGCAGGACCCTGGGATCATGACCTGAGCTGAAGGGAGAGGCTTTAACCCACTGAGCCACCCAGGCGCCCCATTAATGAGTTTTTATACATGCAGGACACTTAGAACAGTGCTTTGCCTACTGTAGATACTTAATGTTACATTTTTTGAGACAGAGTAAAATAATTGAGACAGGAAACTTGAACCTAGGCTTTCTGACAGTTGGTCCAGTGCCCTCTCCAGTATACAGGGTGCCTCACTGGATTCCTTGCCTACAGAAGGAGGAATGGTGTCCAGATAGTTACTGTCCCACAGCTCCCCAGGATAGAGACCAGCAGGGCACAAGGAGAGAAAGTGAAGAACACTGGAGGACAGCGAAAGGGATTCAGGGAACTTTGCCTAATTTTCAAGTCATTCTAGATATCTAGATGCCTAGATAGCCCACCTGCTGGGCCTTACCCAGTCCGACAACAGGTATATGTTTACAGCGTCTGTGCTCAGCACCGTGCTGGACACAGTATAGGGACACAGATGGGCGTGGTGTGGTTCCTGCTCCAAAGCAGCTAATATTGTCCCAATTGTGTGAATGAGAATAGAACACATCAAATGACCATGGGCAGCATACAAATCGGGTTGAGATTTTCTGGCATTAGCTATGGCAGCCATAGAACCAAAAGGCAGGAGTAATCCGAGGGCAAGTAATTTAGGAAGGCTTCCTGGAATATGGTCAGATCCTGACATTGTCTGAAGAGTACAGAACTCTGGGCTAATGCTGGGAAAGGGAAGGGAAGGGGTGAGGTCCCTGCCCTGAGAAGCCCCTAGTCTGGGGGAGACAGATGTTCCATTCCATTGTAACAGCACTGTAATGAAGTGCTGCAGGGACAGCAGCTGGATTTTCCAGCTGTACCAAGATAAATTGGAAAGGACTCACCAAGGAAGGGACAGTGGGCTTGAGGGTAGGTGGAAGTTTCTCAGGCACAGAGTTTCAGTAGTATGTAATGTGTTTAGGGACAAATATGGTTGGATCAAAGAGAGAGAGGAATGAACGGACAGGAGAGGAAGCCAGAGCGGCCGCATGGTTTCGGCGAGGAAGAATATGATCTTTGGGTTAGAGTCAGAATGCTCTTACATCAAATGAAATGAAGTTTAAGGGGCATCTGGATAGCTCAGTGGATTGAGCCTATGCCTTCGGCTCAAGTCATAATCTCCAGAGTCCTGGGATGGAGCCCTGCATCCCCCTCTCTCTCTGCCTGCCTCTCTGCCTGCTTGTGATCTCTCTCTGTCAAATAAATAAATTTTTCATAAAAAAAAAAAAATGAAGGGGCTGACTCATGGTAGGCCCTCACTCATGCTCAGTCATGGTAGTGTCCTTTCTCAGTTTCTGGAGAAGTTGAGGCAGTTGGAGAAGAGCCTTGCGTGCAGTTCTAAGTGGACTTGATCCTGCAGGCAGGAGA
This sequence comes from Mustela nigripes, assembly GCF_022355385.1. Taxonomy (NCBI): domain Eukaryota; kingdom Metazoa; phylum Chordata; class Mammalia; order Carnivora; family Mustelidae; genus Mustela; species Mustela nigripes. The sequence goes on along the minus strand of NC_081557.1, from coordinate 90,400,161 downwards.
TAGAGGAGGTTTGGGATGTTATGTCTGACTTAGGAAGTCTTTCCCTACTTTTCCTCCTGTTATTAAGAAAATCATAAGGAAGAGAACATACGTTTATAGTACTGGACTGTATTTATCGAAACTGTTAGTTTTATGTGGCCTCTTTATAAGGTGAGTCGTCTGTCATCAGTATTGTCTTATATGAAACAAAACACTGGAGATGTTGCACATATTACAGTAGAAAAGATAACGTATTGTATGTACGTGTGTGTGTAAGCTTTGATAAATTTTAACTTTTTAAAATTTTTATTTTATTTTTTATTTATTTTTTTTTTTTAAAGATTTTATTTATTTATTTGTAAGAGAGAGTGAGAGCGAGCACAGGCAGACAGAGTGGAAGGCAGAGTCAGAGGGAGAAGCAGGCTCCCTGCGGAGCAAGGAGCCCGATGTGGGACTCGATCCCAGGACGCTGGGACCATGACCTGAGCCGAAGGCAGCTGCTTAACCAACTGAGCCACCCAGGCGTCCCAACTTTTTAAAATTTTTAAAGTAATCTGCGCCCAGTGTGGGGCTTGAACTCATGACTCCAAGATCAAGAGTTACATGCTCCACTGACTGAGCCAGCCAGGTGAACAATAAATTTTAACTTTTTATAATAGATTTGGGTATATTTTATGGTATTAAATAATAAATAGTAAATAATTAAACAGACTTGTATTCTAGAATAGATTAGTATTTATGTATTTGTGATATATCTTATTCGTATTCTTTTTTTTTTTTTTTTTAAGTTTTTGTTTATTTACTTGGCAGAGACACAGCAAGAGAGGGAACACAAGCAGGGGGAGTGGGAGAGGGAGAAGCAGGGTTCCTGCCAAGCAGGGACCCTGATGTGGGGCTTGATCCTGGGACTCTGGGGTCATGACCTGAGCCAAAGACAGACACTTAATGACTGAGTCACCCAGGCACCCCCCCCAATTAGTTTTCTTTTCTTTTCTTTTTTCCCTAATTAGTTTTCTAAAATAGACTAGTATTTATGTATTTATGACATACCTAACTTTTTCTTAATTCTTTACTTATGCCTAGACTACACAGTTCATCTGGGAATTTTTTCAAATTGTTGCATACCTCCAGAAAAGTTTACCAGTGTTTTCAAAAAGTGTTGGAGAACTCTGCGTGTAAGTGGATCTGTCCAGTTCACGTGTCTGTTGTTCAGAGTCACCGGGACGTTTTAGTTCTGAGGATGTTAGGGGGGTGGTCAGTATCTGCTGGGTAGGTTAGGCAAAGGCAGATTGAATGGTGGTTTAAAATTCTGGCAGGGGCTTAGGATGGATGCAGTAAGAGATAAAGAGCTTTGGGGCTCATCTGCAAGCTGTGTGGGTTAGAAAGGATATGGACTTTGGACTCAGCCTGACCTGACTCTACCGCCCCACTAGTGTGTGACCTTGAGCAAACCAGTTAACCTCTCTGAACCTGAAGTTCTTACCTGTAAGTGAAGTTAAAAATAGTACTTCCCTCATTGGGTGGTGTTGGTAATTCAGTGACATCATGTAATGTGCTTAGTATGGTACTTGACCTATATAGTAAGTGTGAAATTAAAAACAAAGAGTTTTGTTATCCCCATTTCAAAGCTGAGGGTGTTCAGGATTCGAAGGGTGAAGTTATTGGCCACCGTCACACAGCTAATAGGTGGTGGGCACAGGAGTGTGGGTTTGAAGTCTGTTCCTTGTCCAAAGCCATCGCTTTGAACTTGTGCACAGTGTTCTGCATTCTGTTGGAATAATTAATTCCTTCTTGGCCCATCGCTCTGAAGCTTCATGAGAAATCGGCTGTTGAAGTTCTTAGCTCAGTGCCTAGCACCCGCTCCGTGATGTTAGCGTGTGTTTTCCCTTCACAGGCACGCCAGGCAGCTTCCAGGGGCTCGAGGAACCGAGCCGCACTAGCTGTTCCTCGAGGGTCATGGCAGAAACACCTGCCGGTTCTTGGCAGGCTGTGCACCCGTTCGCCCCCAGCAGCACTTGGTGGAATCCTTGTAGCTGTGGATCTCTTCCTCTTCTAGGGTGAAGGCCATGCCACCCCCGGCGAAAGTTCTCCGAAAGGAGAACCTGGGGCTCCAGTGCGAGTGGGGGTCCTGCTCCTTTGTGTGCTCAGCCATGGAGGAGTTCTGCGAGCATGTCACTCAGCACCTGCAGCAGCACCTGCACGGCTCCGGGGAGGAGGAAGAGGAGGAGGAGGACCCACTTGGTAAGGGAGCAGGACAGGAAGGGGAAAGAGCTCAAGGAAGGTGGGAAATCTGACTTTTCCTAATGGTGCTGTTTTTGCTTATAAAAACATGGTAGACACTGTATAGGAAATGGAACGAATCTGCCAGCCTGCCATCAAAAGGCAGTATATATGTATATATTTTTTGTATGTGCATAAATATGTACATTTTATTTTATTTATTTATTTTTTTAAAGATTTTATTTATTTATTTGACAGGGAGAGAGAGAGATCACAAGTAGGCAGAGAGGCAGGGAAGCAGGCTCTCTGCTGAGCAGAGAGCACCATGTGGGGCTTGATCCCAGGACCCTGAGATCATGACCCGAGCCGAAGGCAGAGGCTTTAACCCACTGAGCCACCCAGGCGCCCCATAAATATGTACATTTAAAAAAAGATTTTATTTATTTATCTGACAGAGATCACAAGTAGGCAGAGGAGAGAGGGTGAAGCAGGCTCCCTGCTGAGCAGAGAGCCCGATGTGGGGCTCGATCCCAGGATCCTGAGATCATGACCTGAGCCAAAGGCAGAGGCTTTAACCCCCTGAGCCACCCAGGTGCCCCATATATGTACACTAGATAAAGAGGATTTTATTTTTTAAAAAGGATCATACTGTACATACTGTCAACAGCCTGCTTGTCTGATTCTCTGGTAGTGCTTCTCGGTTTTTTCTTTACTGCAGCAGCCAGTTAGGAATACATTTTACATCCCAACCCCATACACAAAACTTAAAAAATACTTGAAATAATCCTTACCTCTATTAAATGCTCTCTGAAGTGTTCTGTCTTGTTCTTTTTCATTTAAAAAGAAATGCAGAGGGGTGCTTGGCTGGCTCAGTCGGTGGAGCACTCAACTCTTGATCTCAGAGTCATGAGTTCAAGCCCCATGTGGAGCCTGGAGCCTCCTTAAAAAAATTGGTTTGCAGGGGCACCTGGATGGCTCAGTTGATTGAGCGGCTGCCTTCGGCTCAGATTATGATCCTGGAGTCCTGGGATCGAGTCCCACATCGGGCTCCCTGTGCGGCAGGAAGTCTGCTTCTCCCTCTGATCTCTCCCTTCTTGTGCTCTCATTCTCTCTCTTTCTCTCTCAAATAAGTTAAAAAAAAAAATTGGTTTGCAGTCCTCTAAATTGATTTCTGCTGTCACTAATAGGTCACAACACAGTTTAAAGAACTCTGTTCTGCAGAAAGTACAGAGGCAGCTCTCTTTCCCCTGCCTCAAATTCTGTTTTAAGTCTAGTGACTATGAACTACAAGCAATAGTTTTAGATGTCAAATAATATATGTATGAAAGAGAAATTATTTTTTGAAGATTTTATTTGTTTTTTTTAACAGAGAGAGATCACAGGCAGGCAGAGGGGGAGGAAGAAGCAGGCTCCCCACCAAGCAGAGAGCCCGATGCGGGGCTCGATCTCAGGACCCTGAGACCATGATCTGAGCTGACAGCAAAGGCTGAACCTACTGAGCCACCCAGGCACCCCTGTATGAAAGAGAAATTAGGGTGTGTGTGTGTGTGTGTGTGTTTTAAAGTAGGCTCTATGCCCAGCATGGGGCTTGAACTCACAACTGTGAGATCAAGACTTGACCCAACATTAGGAGTTGGATGCTCAAGCAGCTGAGCCACTCAGGTGCCCCTTATACAGATATTTTTAAAATATTTTATTTATTTATTTATTTGTGAGAGAGAGAGAGAGAGAGAGAGAGAGAGAGAGCATGCACACACTAGCAAGGGAGAGGAGCAGAGGGAGAAGCAGACTCCCGCCGAATAAGGACCTCACCCCCAGCTGCCATGCAGGACTCAATCTAGGACCCTGGGATCATGACCTGAGCCAAAGGCAGATGCTCAAGCAACTGAGCCACCTAGGCACCCACCCCCTTATATTTTTTTAAGTACCTACTTTCTAAAACAAGTAAACCCTTGTAAAGATTTGAAAATGTGCTTGGAGGGGTGCCTGGGTGGTTCAGTGGGTTAAAGCCTCTGCCTTCGGCTCAGGGTCCTGGGATCGAGCCCCATGTCAGGCTCTCTGCTCAGTGGGGAGCCTGCCTTCCCCCTGTCCCCTCCCCGCCGCTTGCCTCTCTGCCTATTTGTGATCTCTGTCAAATAAATAAATAAAATCTTTAGAAAAAATCAGAAAATGTGCTTGGAGAGAGCTGCTTTAGAACCATGCAGTGGACTGCAACAGTCGATGGCTTTTCCAGAGAGGACAGGCCTCGGGGAGAATATAGGGAAAGGAACGACTGGTCTGAAGGAAGGAGTGGGAGGTGTCCCGAGCTGGGAGGCCGAGGCAGAAATCCGGAGCCACTAGTGCCTGCCAGCCACCCCTGCCATCTGGGAGTTTTGGGCAACGGGCCTTGAACACACCCTTCCCTCTGCCTCAACAGCCACACTTCTCCCTCTAGTTTACAGATACTCACCCTTCACATCTCAACACAGGGACACTTCCAAGTCATCCCTGTCCATATCAGATGACCTCTGCTTGATGATGTTATAGTACCCCAGACCACCACCCCCTCATAGAGCTTGGGACTGGCTGGGGTTTTATATGCATACGTGTGTTACTTGATTAATGTTTTTTCTCCATGACTGAAAGCTGTTGTGAGGGCGAGGACTGGGACCCTCTTTACTCTTTGTATCCCCAGTGCCTGGGGCACGATTGGTGGTAGTTAAATGCTGGTATTTGCAAAATGAACTGCTGGTAATTGGGTCAGAATCCAGCCTCCTCTCTCGCTGCTAAGTGCTATAGGTAGGAGAACTGAGCTTTGCAAAATATCACTCTTCCTTCTAAACATCTTTCTGCAGAGGAGGAATTCTCCTGCTTGTGGCAGGAGTGTGGCTTTTGTTCTATGGACAGTTCAGCTGACCTCATCCGCCACGTTTACTTCCACTGCTACCACACCAAGCTGAAGCAGTGGGGGCTGCAGGCCCTGCAGAGCCAGGCCAACCTCAGCCCCTGCATCCTGGACTTCCAGAGCCGCAACATCATCCCCGACATCCCTGACCACTTCCTGTGTCTGTGGGAGCACTGTGAGGTCAGCGGGCAGTGCTGGGAATGGGGCAGAAGGAAGTTGGGGGTCTTAGCCCACGATGCCTTGACCCTGTCAGGGATGCCCCATGTATGCCAGGTTCCCGCTAGCATCTCATTTCCGGGCAGCTCCCTTGCTCAAATAGGGAGGGGCATGCCCCTGCCGACCTAATTTGGGAGACAGCCAAGGAGCCCCCCTTGGACACGAAGGGGTCAAAGTCCCTCTACCCATCCTCACCCCAAGTTGCTCCTGGCACAGAGTTCCTTCGACAATCCTGAGTGGTTCTATCGGCACGTGGAAGCGCACAGCCTATGCTGTGAGTACCAGGCGATCGGCAAGGACAACCATGTGGTGCTGTGTGGCTGGAAAGGTAGGGCCTTTAAAGAACGCCTGGGGTTGCTGAAGGCCTCGGGTAGCTAGGCATGGGCCCAGTCCCATGGGGTAAGGGTCGCTGCTGTCTGGAGATTCAGCACCAGAGCCTGCTCTGGGGGTCCATGACTGAAGCCTGACTGGGCTTTCTTTCCCAGGCTGTACCTGCACCTTCAAGGACTGCCGGAAGCTTCGAGAGCACCTCCGCAGCCATACCCAGGAAAAGGTGGTGGCCTGCCCCACCTGTGGGGGCATGTTTGCCAACAACACTAAGTTCTTAGATCACATCCGTCGCCAGACCTCTTTGGATCGTAAGCAGTCCGAGAAGAAGGGGAGTGGGTGCAGGCTGTCCTGCTTGGGGTGGGGATTAAGGGTATATTCCTGGGAGAGGGGGCCACTGAAGGCATCTGCAGCTTGGCTACATCTGTCTTAGGGCTCAGTCACCTGCCACAGCCTTGGCTGCCTGAGAATTATTAGATGTTTTATTCAGTGCTTACCGTGTGCTTTCTTTTCCCAGTGAATTCTCAGCCCCATGAGGTGCGCTTCTTACCCCCTCTTTTTTTTTTGAAGATTTTATGTATGTATGTATGTGTGTATTTGTGAGAGAGAGGGCCTGAGAGCACAAGCAGGGGGAGCAATAGGCCAAGGGAGAAGCAGGCTCCCTGCTCAACAGGGAGCCTGGTATGGGACTCGATCCTGGGACTCCATCCCAGGACTCTGGGATCATGACCTGAGGCGAAGGCAAACACTTAACCAGCTGAGCCAGTCAGGCACCCCTCACCCTCTTTTTGCAGATGAAGAAACTGAATCTCACATTAAATCACTTATGTGAGGTTGCACAGCTAGTTAGGGGGCAAGCAGGGATTCAAATTCAAGTTCTCGACTCCAAGGCCCTATGCTCCTTCAGTGGTACTGTGTCTATCCCTAGTTCTTAATTAAGCTCCCCCTTTTCTTGGGTGGTTCCCCTCTCCCGGGTTTCCTGTCTTCCATGCGCCTCCCCACCATCCCCCGCAGCCCACCCTGTCTTCTGCCTGTTCTGCCCCAGAGCAGCGCTTCCAGTGCTCTCACTGTTCCAAGAGATTTGCCACAGAGCGGCTCTTGCGGGACCATATGCGTAACCACGGTGAGTAGCCAGAGCCCCCAAGCGCCTGGCCCTCCCTCCAGGTTCCCACTAGGCTTCAGGTCATGGCCCCCCTCTCTGCTCCTCTCAGTGAATCACTATAAGTGCCCTCTATGTGATATGACCTGTCCGCTGCCATCCTCCCTCCGAAACCACATGCGCTTTCGCCACAGCGAGGACCGGCCCTTCAAGTGTGACTGTTGTGACTACAGGTAAGGGGAACCAGGTAAGGGGCTAGAAGTCCGAGAACTCATAGTCCAGCGTCCCCTGTGCCCTCCAGCCCCGCCTGACCTCTCCCCACAGCTGCAAGAATCTGATTGACCTGCGGAAGCACCTGGATACCCACAGCAAAGAGCCAGCCTACAGGTGTGATTTTGAGAACTGCAGCTTCAGTGCGCGATCCCTCTGCTCTATCAAGTCCCATTACCGAAAAGTGCATGAAGTGAGTGGGGCTCTCGGTGGGAGAGGACAGGCAGAGGTGTGGGGAACCCGGGGTGGAGAGTTGGCCTCACTGTCCTCCCCTCCCTCTCAGGGAGACTCAGAGCCAAGGTACAAGTGTCATGTGTGTGACAAATGCTTCACGAGGGGCAACAACCTCACTGTACATCTTCGTGAGAAGCACCAGTTCAAGTGGCCCTCAGGGCACCCCCGTTTTCGGTATGTCAATCCTGCCCTCTAGATTCACAGGCCTCCCCCACCAACCCCCTGCACCTCCCCATACCTTTTCCACAAGTTAAAAACCTCAAATTTGGAACGCCTGGGTGGCTCAGCCGTTTAAGCATCTGCCTTCAGCCCAGGTCATGATCCCAGCCAGGGTCCTGGGGTTAGCCTGCGTTGGGCTGTCTGCCCAGTGTGGGGGGCTGCTTCTCCCTCTGCCCCTCACCGTTTGGCCCCTTTCTGCTTGTGCGCGCTTTCTCAAATAAATAAAATCTTTAAAATTTATTTGAATTTGATGATAATCCACCATCTCCATTCAGGTTCAAGGAACCCTGAGAATAAAGTGGTGGAGCAAAGATGATTATTTTGATTTTTAAATGTGGTTCCAGAGCCCTGCAGCCAGAATAAAAACTGGAGCCTAAGGTTCCTGCCCCTTAGCTCCATGACCGTTTCCTAATTCCTGCGACACCACCCACCCTCCAACACAGATCATGTCTTTATCCCACCTTCTCTTCCTCTCTCCCTGCCTCTCAAGTTTCTACATATGATTTTCCATTTTAAGTAATGCTCTTTCCCTCTCGTCTTGTTTTCTACATATTCCCCTAAAGATCTTTTTGGTCTCCAACTCTGGTCGCTTAAAATCCCAGGACCTGTCCCACCCTCTCATGTCTGTCCCTTACCTTGCCGCTCACCGGGACGTTCCACGTCCCCCTGCGCGCGCGGTCGCTGCCCTGTGTGCTCCTGCTTCACCAGGTACAAGGAGCATGAAGACGGCTACATGCGGCTGCAGCTGGTTCGCTACGAGAGTGTGGAGCTGACACAGCAGCTGCTTCGGCAGCCGCAAGAGGGATCAGGCCTGGGAGCGTCGCTGAATGAGACCAGCCTGCAGGGCATCATTCTCGAAGCAGTGCCGGGGGAGCCAGGACCCCAGGAGGAGGCTGAAGAGGAGGGGGAGGGCGGGAGCAGCCAGGGGACAGGCCTCCCAGCCTCTCAGGACACTCCCAGCCCCGTCATCCATGTGGTGAATCAGACCAATGCCCAAGGCGAGCAAGAGATTGTCTACTATGTGCTGTCGGAAGCCCCGGGAGAGCCCCCCCCAGCCCCTGAGTCCCCCTCAGGGGACGTCATGGAAAAGCTTCAGGGAATAGCTGAGGAGCCAGAAGGGTTGGTGTGAAGGCTACGGAGCCTGACTGTTTCCACCCCAGGCCCCGGGGTTTGTGCCGGTCTGCTGGCTGTGCCCCGAGCGGGCAGCCCCTGCCTATGGAGGCCTTTAAGAGTGGTGCCAAGAGCAGTGCGGTGTGCTCTGGACCCGGCCTGTGTCATGCAGCAGACTCTGAAGGCTTCCCTTTTCTGCCAGACCACATGTGTTGGGGGATCCTGAGGAGTCTGGATTCCTTGAGGGGGATGCCCTGGTCCTGTGTGTTCTTGTAGAGGGGCTAGTATCAGGCTTACCCGTAACCCCCAGTCATGCTGAGATGGTGACCAAAATTCTGTCACCTCGTACCCAGTCCCGTCTTTAAGGGTCCTTAGGTCCAGCGATGCCGTGTAACTGGTCCCTGCAAGGGCCTTTTCCTCAAAACCAGCCAAGGCAGCGTGAGCCAGGTAGGCCTTTCCCTCCGAAGGGCTCCTACGGTTATCCTCAAGGATGGGAGTGGAGGTCCTGAGTGTGTGTGTAACAGTTTCTTCGGTAATAAACTTGGGCTGTTCTCATTTCTCCTTCCTTATGTCTTTTGGCTGTTAACTGGATAGTGAGGAGATGCAGCTGCCCGGAAGAGGAGCTGAATCGTTCGGCTTGTTCTTCTAGTGACTGAGGTTCATTTAACTTTCTTCTTGTTCCCATCCCCCCACCCCTTGGTGAAACTTCTCCATTTCTTCAAGCATCTACCGCCTCCCTGGAGGTCCCATTTGTGGGCACAAGTAGTGCTCTAGAATGCGCACGCGCGCCTCATCAGGAAGAGAGCACCTGGCTGCAGACATGCCCTCTGAGTTCTGGTTAGATACCCAGTATCTCTGGGGGAGGGGTTTCCACCTGTGGGACTGGGAGGGAAGCCTCTAGGTGGGCGGGGGGAGGTGGATCTGGGGGCCCTAGGGAATGGCAGGTACTCTAGTTTTAGGAACCAAGTTAGAAAAGGGGGAAGGGGCCGCCTGGGTGGCTCAGTGAGTTAAGCCACTGCCTTCGGCTCAGGTCATGACCTCAGGGTCCTGGGATCGAGTCCCGCATCGGGCTCTCTGCTCAGCAGGGAGCCTGCTTCCCTCTCTCTGCCTGCCTCTCTACTGTGATCTCTGTGAAATAAATAAAATCTTTGAAAAAAAATAATAAAAGGGGGAAAGGTTCTGTTTTTCACTAGATTCTCAAAGATGTTGAAACCGTCCAAAATAAGAGCCAATTTTTTGGCCTGTCTAGCCACTTATCAGCACTGTGTCCATGCTTCGGGTCGCTTCCACTCTGGAGAGGTCAAGGAAATACTCACAGGGGTCCTAGCTGGACAGAAAGCTGCCCACCAAAGACCAAATGTAATTTTCTTCACAAAAATGGTGTGCCTATTGCAGGAAGAATTTAGGAAAGAAATATCTCTCTGTTCATTCCATCCACCATTTACTGAGTTTCTCCAATATAGTCCAGGCACTGTGGCAGGGGCTGAAGATACAAGGATGGACAAAACCCAGGATCTGCCCTGAAGACACCTGGTAGAGAGGCAGGGACAGTGAAGTGATGGCAGCCAGGTGGGGCTCACTGAGGAGGCTCCGAGCAGGAGGCAGCAGTATCCCTTGGGCGAGGGGTCAGGAAAGGTGTCGTAGAGAAAGTGATAGAGCTGCCATGTACAGAGGTGTGGACAGGTTACTCCAGGTCAAGGAAACTAGGTCTGTAAAGCTGAAGGACTGCTTTATGGTCTGCAGCCCAGAAGGCAGGAAGCCGTGGGCAGAGATCAGGAAGGCAGGCCAGGCCACCCAGAACTATGTTAGATTTTCGGGTGGTGATTCTGCAAGCGATGGGGCATATACATTTGGAAGCGTGAGAGGTTGCAAGCAGAGAAGAGCTGCTGCAAGATTTCAGACAAGAGAGAATGAGGGCTTTAGGTTATGTGTCCATGCAGATGTTCCCGTGGCCTTTACGAGGAGCAACTTCAAGGAAAGGCAGCGTCGGGGAGAGTGAAGACATGGATGAAAGGTTGGCCCCCTCGGAGCTACAGGGTTTCCAGGCTCACTCTCCAGGATCCTGGACTGGTTTTGCCGCCCACACGCTGTCCTCCACCAAACAAATGTAATCTGCTTCCCCCCAGCATGCCTTCCGCTAGTTGAAGACAACAGGTTTCTTTGGGCTAAGGACCTCCCAGTTTCTTCTATACCTCCTTGTATCATTTAATTTGGAGCCCCCTCCCCCTACCTCCTCCGGGCCTGTGTTTTGGTGGTTCTACCAGGCTCTCTGTTGTGAAGCCACTGCCCTTTAGAACCCCTGTCTTTACAAACTTTTTTACTGCCCAGACCACATTCCCTTCACTTCAGATGTATGCAGCTGTTACCTTGGACTTAACGTCAGGATCTTGTGTTTGTCCTTAGTAAATTTTGTGTGGTTAGACTTGATGGACACCTGTCTCCAAGAGGTGGGTTAAAAATCCAAGAGGTGAATAGAACAGGGCCAAAGACCCCAAAAGCATGTCATTAGAGATCTTTCTCCTAACCAAGCCCAGATAAAGACTTGAAAGACTCCAAACCTTGGGGCGCCTGGCTGACTCCATCCATAGAATGAGTGACTCTTTATCTCAGTTGTAAGTTCAAACCCCACGTTGATTACCTAAAAATAATAAAGTTTTAAAAAATAAATGAAGGCTCCAAACCTTGGAAACATGGTGGTGTCCCATTTTCCATATGCAATTCAAAATGAAGGAGCACCTGGGTGGCTCAGTGGGTTGTCTCTGCCTTCGGCTCAGGTCGTGGTCCCAGGGTCCTGGGATTGAGCCCCGAATTGGGCTCTCAGCTCAGCGGGGAGCCTGCTTCCTCCTTTCTCTGCCTGCCTCTCTGACTACTTGTGATCTCTGTCTGTCAAATAAATAAAATCTTTAAAAAAAAAATCTTAGTACATTGGACCCATACAGTTCAAACTAGTGTTGTTCAAGAGCAGCTGTATATAGTAATGATCAAATTCTGGTCTCCGTTTTTTTCTTCCCTTTTTTTTTAATGCCCTTGTTTTGTGGGTATTCTAAGGAATGGCTCAGGCTGCCTGCCCCCTCTCCGTAATACAGCATTACCTATGCTTCCTTTCCTCTGTTGAGCAGTGCCTTGAGGGTCAAGCCGATGCTGGAGGTAAATGGCCTTCCCTACCAGTCTTAGCCGTGCCCACACCATGCTCTGAATCATGGCGATTCTGGCCTGCTACCGTGTGACTCCCATTCTCCAGGAGAAGGGCTTCTGGGCTCAGCAGGCATGGGTTAGCAAGCACTGGACCCAGTGGCAGGGGTTACTGAGTCAAAGCAGCCAGAGGCCTGTGGAAGGATATCCGAGATGGGATGGGGGAGGGTGGAAATTTGGAGGGTGACAATACTAATTTGATCGCGTTAGGGTTTCATCCACGTCAACCCATGAGTCAGACATCATGGCGTCTGAAGATAAAAGAGAGAACCTGTTTTACTCTTCCTCTAGGAGTGGGGCCAGGGTTGGGGGTGGGCAGTGGAGGTCAGGAGAGAAGCAAGTGGCCCAGGAGTGTGGAAGCTAATGCTGCTTTTCTCCTACCCGGGGCACGTCCGCGATCTCAGAGAAGAGCGCAGAGGAGCTGAGTGAGTATAGAGAAGTGATTCCCCAAGGTGAGGAGAGGGAGGAGTGGTTATGAAGAATAAAGTCTTCTTCTGTGAGATTATGACCTATCGAACATATAATGAATGGTAAATGAATGAATGAGTTTTGCTCAAGCCCAGGAATTCCACGGTGCTCTTTGGGAATAAGGAGCATGCCAGTTTCATGTTCAACAGCAGGAATTGAGGCTGAGAGGGAAGGTTGGTGGGGATGACTGAAAACTTTTCATTCCATGCTAACCAGCTTGAATGTCTTGACCAGGCAAGTAATATAGAGGACAAGTAGATAGATGACACAGGGGGAAGGAATGGAGACACCCCTTCCTTTTGAGTAGAGGGAAGGAGGGATGGATGGGAGAGGTGAGGGCCTTAACGTCTGGTTGTCTCTATTTCCTTGAGAAACTAGGAATTAAGGTTTTGAGGAGAATTTTTTTTTTAAGATTTTTTTTTTTTTTTAAGATTTTGTTCATTTATTTGACAGATCACAAGTAGGCAGAGAGGCAGTCAGAGAGAGAGAGAGAAGCAGGCTCCCCGAGGAGCAGAGAGCCCGATGCGGGGCTCAATCCTAGGACCCTGAGATCATGACCTGAGCTGAAGGCAGAGGCTTTAACCCACTGAGCCACCCAGGCGCCTGGTTTTGAAGAGTTTTATAAGAATTGTCAAGTTTGGGGTGCCTGTAAAGCCTCTGCCTTCGACTCACATGATCCCAGTGTCCTGGGATCGAGCCCGCATCAGGCTCTTTGCTCAGCGGGCAGCCTGCTTCTCTCTCTCTCTCTCTGCCTGTCTCTCTGCCTACTTATGATCTTTCTCTGTCAGATAAATAAATAAAATGTTAAAAAAAAAAAAAAGACACTGGCACCCCCAGAGCAAATGCAGAAGACAGACCTCAGGGTTGACCCCCAACCAGGACATGTATTGCTTTGGCCAAGGAGCAGGGTAATTAAAGCAGCTGGAGAAGATGGGACAGGGAGGTCCTGGGAGACTAGAAGGTAGTGGTTAGAATCAAAGCACTGGAAGTTCCAGGGTATCTGGCTAGCTCAGTCTGTGGAGGGGGTGACTCTTGGTTTCAGGGTCATGAGTTCAAGCCCCATGTTGGACACAGAGCTTACTTAAAAATAAAACAAAGAAACCCCCAAAAGCACCCCCCCAAAGAACCCCACAAAGCATTAGAGGTTCCATTAAGGCTTTTGGAGATTAGAAAGCAGAAGGGAAAGCTTGTGATCAGAAAGGACATTTTTTTTAAGGGGGGGAGGGGCAGAGGGAGAGGGATAATCCCAAGCAGGCTCCTTGCTCAGCATGGAGCCCAACACCAGGCTCAATCCCAGGCCTGAGTGGAAATCAAGAGTATGTCGTGTAACTGACTAAGCCACCCATAAGTTCCAGAAAGGGGACATTGTTAAATAGAGCTATTCAGAGTTCACAGTATGTCTAAAAGAAGTCAGCTGTTGTGTGAAGAGAAGTCACTGTAGTGGAAGAGAAACGCTTACCCAAAGAGGCGTTTCTGCCCCTGCCCTGGAGGAGTGGGCGCTGTCTCACAAAGGGAACCGGCCCCAGAGAAACACTGGCAGACACCTGCTCCGAGGCTGCTTCCATGAAAAGGACACAGCCAAGAGGGGTGGGGAGAGTTCAAGTTCTAGGGAAAGGAAGACAACAGGGAGACTGGGAGACTGGGAGAGGGGAAATGGGAGGGATCTGAAGGAAAAAGAGAAAGAGACTCTTGGGCAGAGAACCCTGGCATTTTACAGCTTTGGAGAGCCCCTGATTTTCTTTGTAGCAAAAAGAAATAGCACTACCTAGCGAGAGAGATGGAGAGGTACATATTACACACTAAAAATGCACTTCGGCGTGGCTTGATTTTGTTATATATGTTGTGTTTTTATAATTTTAAAAGACTAAACGTCTTTTAGAAAGCAACAGCAAGGGCTTCGCCTAGTAGCTACCCCTTCACTCCTGGGACTTGGACTGAGGATGACTCTGGCAGCCTCCCTGCCTATGGACCCCTCATTCCCAGTCCTGGGCTGTGTTTCCCCCAGTGGCCAGCAGAGGGTCTGTTGACAAATACACTTTAAAACCATTCTTTCCAAAGATGAAAGACTAACATGCTGGGCAAGGGAGGCACCGTGGATGGGGGGCCTGGGGTGATGGAAGCAGAACTGAGATGGTTCCAGAGTCCCCGGTTCTGTTCCTTCCCAGCTCCCACAAGACACTGCTACCCTCCCTTTCCCATAGGTCCTCAAAGCTCCTTACCAACTGCTTCTCCCATAAATCCCGGCCCACGCAGCCTGTCTGCTAGGTTAACTACTGGGACTTCAACTGAGACAGGAATTTTCTGCTTCTGCCTTGCCCCTTACAAGCCAATTATCGCCAACCCTTACCTGGGTCTAGGGAACCTGCTCAGGGTGGAGGCTCTGTTTTGGGAAGGGAGGGGGTCTAGGATGGGAATTGAGTTCCTAGAGAAAGGAAAAGATTAATCTAGGGAATGGAGGAGGGCTATTTGGGGAAGAGATGGATTGTCCATCCGAGGGTAGGAAAGTCCATGGTAGGAGATGGGGGGTTGGTTCTGGGAATGGTGAGATCTAAACTGCGGAAAGAAGGTACTCTTGAGCAATGGTTCTCAAAGTGTGGTCCCCAGACTAGCAGCATCAGCATCACCTTGGAACTTATTAGAGATGCAGATTATCTGGCCCCACCCCACATATTGAATCAGAAACTCTGAGAGTAGAGCTAGCAATTTAATAAGACCTCCAGATGATTCTGACTTGTGCTGAAGTTTGAGGACCACCAACGACTCTTGAGTTATGGGATCTCTTCTAGGAACTAGAGATGTGTTCTAGAGAATCAAAGGTCTGATCTGGGGGGATATGTGGTGGGAGAATCTTCTAGAATGGGGAGGGTCTGCCCTTGGGGACCTCTAGAAGGTTGGAAAGTTTTTATATCCTAGAATGAGAAGAGGTCTGTTCGTAAGAGTGGAGATGGATCTGCTTACAAAATGGGAAGGTGAAATATTAGAGAATGAGGAAGGGTGACATAGTAGATAACATCACAGTTTTGAATCACTAAGTCTTGGGCTTGGATCCCTGGAGCCATTATATTAGCTGTGTGAATTCATACTTGTAACATTTCTTTTCTTTTGTTTTTAAGATATTTATTTATTTACTTGACAGACAGAGATCACAAGTAGGCAGAGAGGCAGGCAGATAGAGAGGAAGGGAAGCAGGCTCCCTGCTGAGCAGAGAGCCCGATGCAGAGCTTGATCCCAGAACCCTGAGATCATCACCTGAACCAAAGACAGAAGCTTTAACCCACTGAGCCACCCAGGCACCCCATAACTAACATTTCTGAGCATCAGTTTCCTTACCCGAAACGTGAGAGGCTAATACTGTTCTCACAGAGTTGTCATGAGGGCTGGTTAGACCGTCCAGTCAGTGCTTAGTTATTGAGTTATTGAGTGTATTTTCTGGGTCCAAGTTCTAAGAATTCAGGGGAGAAAGATGCAAGCCTAGCTCTTTCCCCAGAAATCATCTCTCTCTGCCAGCTACCTAGCACATGGTAGGCATTCGATAAATGTAGTTTCCCCTCCTTTGAAAGGAAATGGGAGATTCTTCCAAGGGAAATAAAATGAAGCATGTTAATCAAAATAAATAAAATGAAGTATGTTTCATTGATTCTTGAGAATAAGCACTAAGCTCTTGGACCCTTGAACCTCATAAGAACCTTTCAAGGCTGATCTGCAGGATTTTTTTCAAAAGATTTATTTATTTATTTGACAGGCAGAGATCACAAGTAGGCAGAGAGGCAGGCAGAGGTTGGGGGGGGTGGGGAGCAGGCTCCCTTCTGAGCAGAGAGCTGATGCAGGACTCGATCCCAGGACCCTGAGACCATGACCTGAGCTGAAGGCAGAGGCTTAACCCACTGAGCCACCCAGGTGCACCTGATCTGCAGGATTTTTATCATGTCTCTTTCATGGATGAGGTTCAAAGAGGTGGAAAACTTTGCTTAAGAGCATGGAATGAGGGACGCCTGGGTGGCTCAGTGGGTTAAGCAGCTGCCTTCGGCTCAGGTCATGATCCCAGCGTCCTGGGATCGAGTCCCACATCAGGCTCCTTGCTCGGCAGGGAGTCTGTTTCTCCCTCTGCCTCTGCCTGCCATTCTGTCTGCCTGTGTTCACTCTCTCTCTCTCTCTGACAAATAAATTAAAAAATCTTAAAAAAAAAAAAAAAAGAGCATGGAATGAGTAAACACATCAAGGGTCAGAATGCAGATTTCCGACTCCAGATTTAGGACATGGAATATGTGCTCACAAAGTGGGGAAGGGACATCCTCAAGAACAGGAAGGCCTGTTCTAGGGGAGAGAGAGGACTTCCATGGTTATATGCCAACCGTTTCAACCTAGGGAATGGAAGGTTCAGGAAGGGTAGTGGATCTTGAATTCCTGCCCAGTGGGATCAGCTCAGGACTTCTAAAAACACCAAGACCTGAGTCCCACCTTAGAGATCAGGATTAACAGGTTTGGAATATTATCTGGACATCTTTTGAAATTCCCCCAAGTGATGCTTATCACAGCCAAGACTGAGGACCATTGCTCTGGGGCATGGGATGTGAATCCTATGTGTGCAAAGCCAATCAAAGACTTGGAAATGTTGGTCTCTGAAGCTGGGGAAGCCTGTCCAGAGGAAAAGGGGACACGGTGTTCCCAAGAAAGGGGAGGAAAATTTCCCGAGGACTGGCAAGTTGTATGCCGGGGAAAGGAGAGGAGTGTCTTTAGGACGTGGTGGTTTTCTTGAAAGAACAGAAGAGCCTGCCCAGAAAATGGAGGGAGACAAGCCATCTGGGAATAGGGCTCTGAGAGGCCCCCATAGCAGGATGGGTAAAAACAAAGACTTCAAGTTTCAAGCCCTGGTCTGCCGCCGACTAGAAGCATACTCTCAGGGACATTGCTTAACCAACTTCCTTATGCCCCTGTTTGTTAATTTCCAAAGAGAGGCTGTAATGCTTGCCTCCTAAGGGCGTGATGAGAATTAAATCAGGCAATGCCAGGTCCATAATGATTGCTCGGTAAATGCAACCATTGGGGATGGGGAGTCGCTTCGGGCGGTTAACTTGGAGAACGGGGGTCCATCTCGAGAGTGAGAACTTTGGTCTTGAGGGATGGTGCTGATGTAGGCAGGGAATGAGAGGAAGGTAGGAAGGGCTGGATCCTAAACACACTAACCCTCACAGTTACAGGGCGGAGCCTGGAGATGTCCTGCAGGGGCCGCCAGCTTCCAGGCTGTGATGAGGCAGGAGGAGGGGCTGAGGAGCAGGGGAGAGGTTTGACTGGTGGTAACCTCTCAGCTGCTGCAGTAAGGAGGTGGCAACAGCCCCAGCGGCCTCCCCTCCCATCTGTCTTTGCTCTGTGACAGGTGGGAACTTAAAAGCTCAGGCCACGTGTCTCAACTGGCTAACCTACTTACCCCTAGAACACTCAGCCTGGGCAGGCAGGGGCCAAGAGGGGCATGAGGAAGCAGCAAAGCAGGGGAAAGCCCCAGAGTGTTCTGGAGAACCTGCGTTTGAAGGCTTGTGGGCTGAGGGAGAGCATGACATGTGTACTAGAAGATGCCCAAGGCAGTGTCTGTGAGCCAGGTGCCATTGCCATGGTGCATCTGTGCGTCCAGCATCAGGCGTGTGCCTGTCTTAAAGGTCTGAATTTGCCTGGGAGAGTAAGGACTTTTGTCGGTAGTTGGAGTAGGCTGAGTTCTAAGTACCACTGTCACCTCCCAGCTGTTTGCAAGCTCTCCCAAAGCGGCGTCCACCGGCCTTCCCTTCTTAACTAGTTAGGGAAGTGGAGAATGGGGAGAATGGGGTGGGGAAAGGGGAGGACGCTCTCCCGAGACTCTAGCTTTCAAAGCCTTTTTATCTAGTTTGGGGAATCGCTGGAGGAAGCCTGAGCTCAAGGGCCGGAACCGGGGAAAACTGATGGGGGAGTGGTGCAGACAGTCTGACAGCTTCACAATCCCTTGAGAAGGATGGCGTCTGCACCCCAATGCCCACCCCATTCCCTGTACGCACACCACCATCGTCTAGTCTGTAATCCAGGGACCTGTTCCCACCGAGCGACTTCAGTTCTCCTGCCCTCACTGTGTTCAAGTCGGCCCTTCGCCGCCAACCCCCCAGTCCGGGGTCCACACTGCGCCCGCTCTGGCCCCGCGTCGCCGGCACTGCTGTCCCTTTCGCCGTGCTCGCCCCCCACCGGCTGCGGGGCGGCGTGGGCCCTTTAAGAACAGCCGGACCGGCGAGCAGTAGCTGGGAGGAGAGCGCAGTCGCCCGGCGGGTTCGGGAGGACGCGGCGCCCAGCACCGGGCTCTGGAAACCGGCTGTGCGCAGCCAAGTTGGGGCGCGCCCCCATCGCCCCTCCCCAGCGTTGTCATCTCTCCGCGGACCTGAGGCCCGGGCCCTCCCCGGTCGCCCGCCCCGCCCCGGCCCCGCCCCGGCCCGCGCTGCCGGGACCGGGAGCCGGGCCGTGGGTGCCGCAGCCGGAGGCAGGTGAGGAGGGCCCGGAGTCTCCATCCCCGGCCCGCGGCAGCGCCAAGCTTCTCGGTCCTCACCGGCCCGGGGGCGCGTCAAGGTGACTAGGCATGCGGGAGATAGCGAAAGGGGGAACCCGCCCCCGGGGACTAGTTGGAGGTGGAGGCGGGGGGCGGTGGTCGCGAGTCCCGGTGGTGCGCCCGCCTTTGGGGAGAGTCCGGGACGCGCGGGCGCAGGGGAGCGGGCGGGAGGGGCTGGTCAGGGGACGCGCCCGGGGATGGGGAGGGGGATGCAGCGCGAGGCCCAGAGCCTCCTCTTCCTCCGCCTTCTCCCCGGTCTCCCCTGCGCACACCCGGGTACCCTGACCTCCTAGCGGGCAGTCGCGGCCGGCCACCCCTGCCCTCCTCCCCGCCCCCCAACCCTTCAGTCCCCAGGGGCTGCTGGCCTGCGGGGTAAGGAGATTAGAGCCGCCACGGGGAGGGGGGAACGGGTGAGGGCTTCTAGGGGCTGGGCCGGGGCCAGGCTGGGGCCAGACTGGAGCTGGGGCTGCCTGGACCGAGGAGAGGTCGAGACAGAGCGTAGCTACGACGGGAGTGGGGGGCAGGAGTGGGCAGATGCTCTGGCGGTGGGAAGTGGGGCGCTCCCAGTAGCGGGTCTGCCCTGAGAAGGAGGCGGGCAGTGGGGGTGGGGAGCATTAGAAAACAAGGAGGCTTTGAGCCAGGGCTTGGGGGTCTGCCCCGAACTGAGCAGGCCCTCTCCCTGCAGGCGGGCAACGTGATGGCGGAGAAGGCGCTGGAGGCCGTGGGCTGTGGACTGGGACCCGGGGCCGTGGCCATGGCCGTGGCGCTGGAGGACGGGGCGGAGCCCCCAATGCTGACCACACACCTGAAGAAGGTGGAGAACCACATCACCGAAGCTCAACGCTTCTCCCACCTACCCAAGCGTTCAGCGGTGGACATCGAATTCGTGGAGCTGTCCTATTCCGTGCGGGAAGGGCCCTGCTGGCGCAAACGGGGTAAGGGAGCAGCCTGGTGGGGAGTTGTGGAGCCCCCAGGAGTTGTTTCTTAGAAAGCTGGAGGCCTGGGAGTTCCGCCCCAGGATGCTCTGTGTGGCTGAAATCTCAGCCCACCGCGAGCTATGCACGCAGCTGACCGGCCAGGTCTGTGCTACACCCCCACTCCTCCCCGCCTCCCCCCTCCCCTGCACCTGTGAGCTCTGAGGTGGGACACTAGGTTCAGCTGTCGACTGAAGTTTTCCTCCTCCAAGATGACAACAACCTCTGGTCCCTAAGTTGTCCTGGAGGAGTTTCTTTTATTTTAGGTAGAATTCCTGCCTTTGAGGCCTGGCACGAGAAAGTCCCGGGCTGTGTTTCGGCCTTCCTCAGGGCTTAGCAGCATTCTTGTACCTATAGACACTGCTAATTTTTTTTTAATATTTATTTTTTAAGATTTTATTTATTTATTCGACAGAGAGAGAGAGAGCAAGAGAGCAACTACAAGCAGAGGGAGTGGAAGAGGGAGAAGCAGGCCTCCCATTGAGCAGGGAGCCCGATGTGGGCCTCAATCCCAGGACCCTGGGACCATGACTGGAGCCAAAGGCAGATGCCCAACAACTGAGCCACCCAGGCGCCCCGACACTGCTAATTTTAAAAGATGTTCTCATTCCTGTCATCTTACTTCATTCTTGCTGAAGTCCTCCGAGGCAGGGAGGGTGAAGGTTTAGCAGGCTGGGTGACATCCCCATGGTACGAGTAAGGAAACTGAGGTCCAGGAAACTTGAGTCACCTGACAGGGCCACACAGCAAATTAGTGGCAGAGCTGGGACCAGAAGCCAGGTTTGCCAGCTCTCTGTGGATTGTTCTTTCCTTCTTAACGTCCCTGGTGCTGCATTCCTATCTCCTCCTCTTTTCTCTCATCAGCGCCCGTGGGTAAGGTCCGGGCTCTTGGAACTTTCTGAGGTCCTTGGAACCTTCACCAGACCCTGGAGTCCTTGCCTCCTCCTGCCCTGGGCAGCTTGAGCTGGGAATAGAGAAGCTGAGGGGTTTTTTGGTTTTGTTTTTTGTTTTTCCCAGAGCTGGGTGTGGGTCAGGGGTGGAGCTGGGTCATTGTTCTCTGAGATTTAAGAAATAAGTTTGGGGTGCTTCTGAGCAAGGCTGAGCAGGAGCTGTCTCTGCATTCCCCACCCTCGCTCTCTCACAAGTGCCCAAAAGGTCACAGGGCCTGAGCCAATGGCAATTGAGGCCCTCTGGGCCCCCTGCAGGGGCCCCTGTCCCAGAGCAGCCTCTGGACCCTGAGATCGGCTCTGGGCAAATGAAGAGGTGGCCATATTTCTTACAGCCCTGTTTTTCCTCAGTTTTAAGTAGATAAGTTGTTTTTTTAAAGATTTTATTTATTTGTTTGACAGAGAGAGAGATCACAAGTAGGCAGAGAGGCAGGCAGAGAGAGGAGGAAGCAGGCTCCCCACAGAGCAGAAAGCCCCATGTGGGGCTCGATCCCAGGACCCTGAGATCATGACTTGAGCCGACAGCAGAGGCTCAAACCACTGAGCCACCCAGGTGCCCGAGGAGATAAGTTTTAAGAAGCTAAGAAAGAAATGTAGCTAGAGGGACTGGTTGGGTTGCTTCAACCCACCAGCCAGATTGGCATCCCTGACTGGATGCTTCCCTCCTTCGACCTTGCCAGCCCCCTGCTCTCTACTGTCCATTTTGCTATCTCTTCTGTCCCTTGCCCCTTTCCTAGCCCACTGTCCTTCTCTCTTTGACTTGTCTTTTCACTGGAGTCCCTCTCCCCTTGCCTGAAGGACAAAAAGCCATTAGAGGTAGGCAGAGAGGAAGAACAAGGGATGTGGAGTGGAGAGGGGGTGGTGTCTGCCTTGTCCAGGTAAGGACTTGCCACCGGTCTCCCCTAATTATACATGATGTTTCTTGTTTTTCAAAACACTTTTCCATTATTTACTATTAAATGTCTCACTCAATAGTCACAATAACCCTATTATGCCTTGGGAGGAGATCTTACTGTCCTTATTTTATAGATGAGGAAACGGAGATCCTCAAAGATTAGGGGACTTGACAAAACTGCAAGAGTTACTGACAGAGACGGGACCAGAGCTCTGGTGTGTTTTTACCTGGAAGGGCTGACAGGTCTTTCCCATGACGAGCAGCTGGGGACCAGCAGGTGTTCGAAGACTGGGTTCCTAGCCGCTTGTCCACTGGATGACGTTGGGCCTCTCTTGGACTCACTTTCTTCATCTGTAAACAGGGACGATAATCGTCCCCGCACAGGCATGTTGTGAAGCTTAGCTGAGACGTTATCTGTGAAAATGCTTGGTGAGAGGCAAGTGTAAGATGATACATGTATTAGGCATCAGTGTTCAATCGGGTGCTTGGCTGATTAAATGAAGGGAAGGTTCCTTGTTGCCTATTTCCTCTCCTGCCAAAAAAAATCACTTCCTGTCAGTGGCTCTGAAAGGTGTTTGCTGGAGTGCACAACCACACGTCTCTCTGATTGGTGGTGATAATCCCTGAGGCAGAGGGATGGAGCCTATGACTTCCCCTCCCCCAGGGAAGAACTTGCTGTGTGACCTTGGGTGAGTCACTGGATGTCCCTGGGTCCCAGCTGGCTCCTCCGTGTTGCCATAGCAGCAGTGGAAGTAATGAGTTTGTAAACACTGGACAAAAAAGGGAAGAAGACACATTTCCTGCATTCAAGAAAGTCATGGTCTAGGTAAAAAATATGGGAAACATCTATGGATCTGAGGAGAGATAAAATAAGGTTAAAACAGAAGCACAAATAATGTACAATGAGAATAAAGAAAACAGAATTGAAGAGGGTTGGAGGGACAAGGGCAAAATCAGGAATGGCTTCATGGAAGAAGTGGCATCATCTGGGCCACCAGTGTGATGGGGACCCCACAGTGGACAGCAACTGAGTCTCCTGCTGAATGGATGTGTCCAGAGGGACAGCTGGGTGCTGTGGAGGGAGGGTGAAAGTCACATCCCTTCACTGTCTCTGCTAAGCAGGTAGAGGGGAGAGGACACTGAGCTCTGTGGAGGGGCGGAGGACGATGGTGGTGAGCAAAACCTCCAGTAGAGCTTGATGTTCCTGCCTCACTGAGGGATAGTAAGCATAGTAGGCATAGTAAGCATAGTAGGCAAGGCTTGCCTGGTGGGCTCCCTTCTTCCTCTCCACCCCCTTGTTTCCCCAGGCGACGCCATGTAGTCTCTGACCTCCGCTTCTAGATATGCTCTCATGTAGCAGAGCTCTCCCTCCCAAGGACTGGAGAGCCTTGACTTCCCTCTCCATTTTTGATTGCTGCTCATCCTTCAAGACTTTCCTCAAATGCCACTTCTTCCATGAAGCCATTCCTGATTTTTCCCTTGTCCCTCCAACCCTCTTCAATTCTGTTTTCTTTATTCTCATTGTACATTATTTGTGCTTCTGTTTTAACCTTATTTTATCTCTCCTCAGATCCATAGATGTTTCCCATTATTTTACCTAGACCATGACTTTCTTGAATGCAGGAAATGTGTCTTCTTCCTTTTTTTGTCCAGTGTGTGGGACAGAGCTTGGATGTAGTAGATATCAATAAGTGTTTGTCAAATAGAATTAATAATAAAATGCCACCTTAATTAATAATAAAATGTCACATGTGCCAAGCACTGTGTCATATGCTTTACATATATTATCTCATTGCATCTCTATAGCAACCCTATGAGATAGGTACTGTCATCCTCATTTTACAGATGAGGGACCTGGAGCTCAGAGAGGTTAAGCAACTTGCCTGAGGTCCCACAGCTGGCTAAGTGTGGGGCCAGAATTTGAACCTCGATCCACCTGACTCCAAATCAGTGCTCTTAATGCCTATGCTGCCTCCCCCAAGGAGTGAATGAATCATGAGATTTTTACCAGGCCATATTGGGGGCTGTGGAGACAAGCCTCCTGGGCCAAGAGAGCACAAAGAAGAAGGCTTTTTCAGAATGAAACAAATGTTCCGAGAACCCGTTCTCCTAGAACCCATGGTGAGCCTCTAGTACATGCCAGACAGTCTGCTGAGGTCACAACAATGAGTAGGACACGGGTTCTAGCCCCAAGCAGCTCACATACTAAGAGGCTGGGGGACAGGGGTGAGGGACGGGCACAGCAACTAGCAAGCATGCTGGTTGTGTGCAGGGGCTGTGCAAACACAGGGGACATTTAACCACTTTGCTCAGGCCAATGGTTGGCAAAGTCTTCCTGGAGGGAGTGAGAGTGACTACTGCATTTATAGAGGGGGGGACAGAGTCATCTACAAACTCGATGCCCTCTCCATGCCCATCCACAGGTGTGGCGGTCTTCTCCTGGCCTACAGGAGAGTGTTCTTGGCCTCTGGTACATTGATGTTGGGACCTGCCCCTTCTAGGGGGACAGGTGGAGATGGTGTGAATCTCGGTGCCGCTCAGAAGGTGTTTCTCCATCGTCATCAATCGCCACTCCCCACCTGGGAGGGAATTGCCTCGTTCGCTAGGGCCATTCCTCAGAGTTTCTGTTGCCTCTGTTCACTGTAACTCTGTTCACAAGCTCCTTCCTCCCTCACTGCAGGTTATAAGACCCTCCTCAAGTGCCTGTCGGGTAAATTCTGCCGCCGGGAGCTGATTGGTATCATGGGCCCCTCTGGCGCCGGCAAGTCCACGTTCATGAACATCTTGGCAGGGTACAGGTGAGGACGAGGGCGGGGTGGAATGGGGGCAGGAGCCAGGAAGAAGGATCCCCCGGGGAGCTCAGAAGGTATTCTGAGGTGGCCTTGACCCCCCGCTCCCCCTCTGCGACCAATGTGCCTGCAGGGAGTCTGGAATGAAGGGGCAGATCCTGGTCAACGGGAGGCCTCGGGAGCTGAGGACCTTCCGTAAGATGTCGTGTTACATCATGCAGGACGACATGCTGCTGCCTCACCTCACAGTGCTGGAAGCCATGATGGTGAGGGTGAGGGCTGGCGGGCCGGCCTCTCCCCAACCCCTGCTTCTGCCTGTTGTCCCCATCCTGCCATGCCCATCCTCCTCGGTTGGTGGCTAAGGGGACAAGGCGGGGCCCTCCTCCCACTCCTACCTGACCTGCCTACTCTCTGGGCCTCAGGTCTCTGCTAACCTGAAGTTGAGTGAGAAGCAAGAAGTGAAGAAGGAACTGGTGAGTGGGGAAGAGAAGGGGGTGAGGACAGGACAGCTGCCCTTCCTGTGCTTCTAGAGTTCTAGAGACTTAAGTTTGCTGGGGGCAGGGGGTGGGAGACTGGATCCCAGGCTGGGACATTGGAGGCCAAGTGGGCTTAAGGGAATGCTTCTTTAAATTGGGGTGGTGTGGGGGTGGAGAGGAGCGGAGATTCTGAAGCTGACCTGGGGTGGGTGGGGTGCCGGGCCAGGTGACGGAGATCCTGACAGCACTGGGCCTGATGTCCTGCTCCCACACAAGGACAGCTCTGCTCTCCGGGGGGCAGAGGAAGCGCCTGGCCATCGCCCTGGAGCTGGTCAACAATCCGCCCGTCATGTTCTTTGATGAGCCCACCAGGTAGTTCTCCCCCTCCTCTCCCACCAGCATGCCGCCTCCCCTCGCCCCCTCAGCCAGGGCAGGAGGGCTACATCTTCTCCACGGCTGGAGACCAGAGTCCGTGCACAGCAGCCTCCCGGAGCCAAGATAAGGGCTTCTTTTCATTCGTTCCTGCCAATCCCGTTGCCGTAGCAGCCCCATCCTTCACGCAGGCAGAAATCCTATGTCCTCCTTGATGGATGCCTCCCTCTCCCTCTCTTCCCCACAGCCAATCCGTCATCAAGTCCTGCTGACTCTACCTCCCTCCTCTGTCTCTCAGATTCGCCCCACCCCCATCCCGAGTGCCCGGGCTTAAGTTCTGGACCTCATCAGCTCTCGCCTGCATTTCTGCCATAGACTCCTACCCACTCGTCTTCAGTCTCTCTCAGCTAGTCCTCCCTCCGAGCTGCAGCCAGGGAGAGCTCTCTAAGACAAGTCTGGCAATACTCCCTACCCCCCCCCCCCCCCCCCTAAAAACACACAGCGTTTTCCATTTGCCCTCAGAACAAAGTCAGAAGACTTAGAGGTCCCGGCCTGAACCTACTTCCCCAGCCTCACATCTTGCTTCATGCTGGCTTGTATTTTATGCTCTAATAACACCAAATTGCTTATAATTCCCTGGGCCAGCCATGTGTTTCATGCCTCTAAGCTTTGCACATGTTGTGTCTTCTGTCTGTGCCCTTCGCCACCACGCCTGCCCTTCCACCTTCAGCTGCCTCAACTCCTTCCTCTTTCACACGTGCTCAGGAAGCTTCTCTGACTATCCCCAAGCCCCGTGCCGCAGAGCTGAAGCCCCCCCGCCCCCCGCCGCCCCATGTTTCTACAGCACATTCCACATCATCTCGAGTGATCTCTGCGCTTCTCTCTCTCCCTCCAGACCAGAGTCTATGTCTTAGCCATCCATCATGGTCATCCCAGTGCTGGCCATTCAACAAATATTTGTTTGTTAACTGGAATGGTGCTTGGGCTTGTTGGTACCTCCAAAGGCTGGCACCGTGTAGCGTGGACAGGCTGTCAGGTAGCCAGAGGGACTCCCTTCCTGCCAGCTCCAGCCCCTTCGGAGCAGCTGCCCCACCTCAAGCACTCCCTTCACTTGGCACTGCCCACCTCACCGCCTACTCCCCGTCCGCCACCTTTCTCTGGACAGTGGTCTGGACAGCGCGTCCTGTTTCCAAGTGGTGTCCCTCATGAAGTCCCTGGCCCAGGGGGGCCGCACAGTGATCTGCACCATCCACCAGCCCAGTGCCAAGCTCTTTGAGATGTTTGACAAGGTGAGTGGCTCTGGGCTTCCCAGGGCACTGGCCTTTGGCGGGGAGAGGGAGGGACATCGGGGGAAGGGCTGGTGGGGCCCACCTAGTCCACTGGTGGTGCTGTCCTCACCCCTCCCTTTCCACCTCAGCTCTACATCCTGAGCCAGGGTCAGTGTATCTTCAAAGGCGTGGTCACCAACCTGATCCCCTACCTGAAGGGGCTTGGCTTACACTGCCCTACCTACCACAACCCGGCTGACTTCAGTGAGTAGCAGGGCAGGGGGGCTGGGCTGTGGTGGTGGGCCAACTCAGGAGGGTCGGCTCCCATGCCTAGGTCTCCTTGGGGAGGTCTCACTGTCCCCTACCTTCCCCACATACTCATGGAGGGGCTGGCTTGCCCTCGGGAACCAAGGAGTGATTTAGCCACGCACTCCGCTCTGTGTCTCCCAGTCATCGAGGTGGCCTCTGGAGAGTATGGAGACCTGAACCCCATGCTGTTCAGGGCAGTGCAGAATGGGCTTTGTGCCATGGCCGAGAAGAAGAGCAGCCCTGAGAAGAACGAGGTCCCCACCCCGTGCCCTCCTTGTCCTCAGGTGAGTAGGGCTGGAGAGGGCAGAGAGGGAAAAGTGGGGGCGGGCAGGTGGGACCCTGGATGATGGCCCTGCTTAAGAGGCTGTCCCCCAGAGGCATCACAACCATTAGGGACTAGGAAGAATTCAGAACTTGGACTAGACCTACTGTGAACTGCAGTGTGACCTTGGTCACGTTGCTCAACCTCCATTCATTTACATGTTCAGCAAATTCTCACTAAGCATCTGTAGTGTGTTGTCCTCAGCGCCGGCACGGGGCCACCTGGTAAGCAGACCCAATGCTACATCTCTTGCCTCGTGGCTCATGGGTCTTGCTGTCATCTCCAGGCCAGAGGTGATGATGCTGAGCTCTGATGTTATTGGGAGAACTAACCAGATCATCACGTAAATCTCTGCACCGGGGCTGGTACAGTGGATATTGGTTTGGTGCCGGTTCTCCTTCCTAAATGAGATACCACGACCCTGGAAAACGTCCCCGAACTGAAGGAGAGCTCATGCAGCAAGCCAGTACAAATAGACAGCGGGTTTGTGCAGTGAAGGTGTAGGGCCACCCGGAGAATGGGGAGATAATGCTCCCAAGTCCCACACTCCCCAGTGGCTCACAAGCAAGGGTGTTTTTCAGGCTATGACTTGGGGCAGAGGTCTCTTGAGAAGCTGGTCATGCCAGCAGGCGCTCGGTGCTGTTTCATCTGGTCCCCAGAGGTTTTTTCCATCTCAAGAGTCTTGCCTCCTGAAAAATACTCTTATTCTTTATGCTCAGGGTTTCATTTGGTCCATCTGGCGATCATGACTTTCGGGTAGTGCTGATGAGCCACTTGGAAGCTAGCGGGGTCGCATTCCTACAGGTCCCTTGGTCTGTCCACTGCCCCCCGGGGGCCCTGTGACCTCCAGTGTTCATTCTTTCATCTGAACTGACAAGCTGGATGCCAGCTTCAAAAAACCCAGGAGGACTGGCTGTAGTTGTTGCCACCATTATGATCATTGTTTAATATGATTGTGGCACAGGGGGCAGAAAAGCACTGTGGCCTTCGGGTAAATATTTCGTGAGGAAGTGAAGACAAGAAGAGGAGTGACCGGCCTACTCTTAGCCCCCACAGTGTCCTCGACGTCCTTGCGCTCTCCTCTCCCTCAAGTTTTTACTCGCTCCCTACGTCTCTCACCGAATCTCGCTCTAATGCATGACCCTGAGGCCAGCTTCCAGGCATATACCTCAGTGGTGGAGAGTCTCCCATCCAGGAAGGGCCTGGAGGAGCCCTGGCCTGGGGAAGGGCTCGAGGGTTTTCCATTACCAAGCTGGGTGTGCAGTGGGTGGGCGGGGTAGGCTCGCCTGACCCAGTGTCCTCTCCCCAGGAAGTGGACCCCATTGAAAGCCACACCTTTGCCACCAGCACCCTCACACAGTTCTGCATCCTCTTCAAGAGGACCTTCTTGTCCATCCTCAGGGACACGGTGAGGCATCATGTTGTGGGAGAGGAGGCCAGTACAGGCCTGCCTGGCTTATGGGGGGCATAGGATCTCAGCAGCTGGGAGGAGAAGCCCCCCCCCACCCCCACCAGCCAGCCATCTCCCAAGGCACCCATGGGTCTGTGTGTCTGTGAGGGCGGCTCTGAGTTCCTACCCCAGTTGGTCTGCCCATCCCTGGCCTGTGGCCCATCCCCTCTCCTCACCAGGTCCTCACCCACCTGAGGTTTGTGTCCCACGTGGTCATCGGCGTGCTCATCGGTCTCCTTTACCTGCACATTGGTAACGATGCCAGCAAGGTCTTCAACAATACCGGCTGCCTCTTCTTCTCCATGCTCTTCCTCATGTTTGCCGCCCTTATGCCAACCGTGCTCACCTGTGAGCTGAGCTGCCCTGGGTGGGGGGGGCGGGGTTGGGGGGGTACCGGGGGTCAGTGTCAGGGGCTCAGACAGCAGCGCCTCACCTGCTTGTGTCCTCAGTCCCCTTAGAGATGGCGGTCTTCATGAGGGAGCATCTCAACTATTGGTACAGCCTCAAAGCGTACTACCTGGCCAAGACCATGGCCGACGTGCCCTTTCAGGTAAGCCTCTTCCTCCCTCCCCTCTGGCTTCTCCCATACCTTGCTTGCCTCCTTCAACTTTGTCACCTGCCGTGTCCTCTTTTTTCCTTCCCCTCACTTAACAAATAGGCGGGGAGTGCCTACCGTGTACCAGGCTCTGTGCCGGGCATGGAGATCAGGCAATGAATAAGACAGATGAGATCTTGACCTTGTGGAACTGATGTTCTCATGGGAACAACCAATGACAGACAGACAGTGATGAAAATAATAGCCCTATGAATGTGTCTGTGAATCTTTTTTTTTTTTTTTAAAGATTACTTATTTATTTATTTGACAGAGAGAGAGATCGCAAGTAGACAGAGGGGCAGGCAGAGAGAGAGGGAAGTAGGCTCCCTGTCAAGCAGAGAGCCCGATGTGGGGCTCAATCCAAGGATCCTGAGATTATGACCCAAGCCACAAGCAGAGGCTTAACCCACTGAGCCACCCAGGTGCCCTGGGTCTTTGGATCTTATCGGAGGCAATGGAGGGCAGCTAGTGCGGGTGCTGAAGCTTTACCGCTACTTGTTAGCCGCAAGACACGGAGCAGCTGCCTGCCTTTCACTGCTTCTGCATCCCCATCTATCAAGAGGAATGATGAGAGTATCCAGCTTGGGATTATTTGGGAGAAGTCAATGAGTTGATACACGTGAAGGACTTGGGCTAACGCTTGGGACGTGCGAAAGTGCCTGATAAGCGTTAGCTGGTTTGGGTTGGTTTTGTTGCACTAGCCTCCCCTCCCCCCGACCCCATCCACGCTCTGAGGCCACCAGTAATCTGTAGGGCAGCTGTGTGCAAATGAGAAAAAGCTGGGCGGGTGATGCTCCCGAGAAGAGCACAGCAGGACCTCGGCGTCTGGTGGCCTCTTGATTGGGTGCCTAGTGCAGGGAACAGCCTGCATGATGGTCCGCGCTAGGCTTGGTCACTGGCCCCCTGGACTTGACCGCTCAGAGGGGGATGACATGTGCTCACATGCAGAGTTAATGAATCAGCAGTGTAAAGAACCAGCTGGTCCAGTTTAGGAGCTCAGATATGGAGATGTCACCATGACTGAACTGGTCAGAAGGGGTCCAGTGGAAATGGTGTCACTGGAGGAAACAAGGGGACAGACACCAGCCCAGTGGGGCCAGCACACACCAAGTGTGGGGGCAGCAGGACCAAGCATGGACACTCTAGGAAGAGCTAGTGCTCCGGGGGTTTCCCCCCAGGTGGCGTGGAGGGTGACATGGAGGGTCTTGGCCTCTGTGTCCCTGGCTGGTGCCCCTGCTCAGGCCCATGCCCACTCCCCAGGTGGTGTGCCCAGTGGTATACTGCAGCATCATCTACTGGATGACAGGCCAGCCAGCCGAAACCAGCCGCTTCCTGCTGTTCTCCGCCCTGGCTGCGGCCACCGCCTTGGTGGCCCAGTCTTTGGGGCTGCTGATTGGAGCTGCCTCCAATTCCCTCCAGGTGGGAGGGCTGGCCCTTGGGGATCCGGGGAGGGGATGGGGTTTGGTGGGAGGAAGCAGAGGCTGACATCAGGAGTGGAAGGGATCTCTGGGAAACCACAGGGCCACCCCTGTCCCGGTCACTCCTGTGATGGCCCGGTCCCCTTCCTTCCCATCCAGGTGGCCACCTTTGTGGGCCCAGTTACCGCCATCCCTGTCCTCTTGTTCTCCGGTTTCTTTGTCAGCTTCAAGACCATCCCCACTTACCTGCAGTGGAGCTCCTACCTCTCCTATGTCAGGTCAGTGCCATGGCCCACACCGTGCATCACTGCTCCTCCCTGCCGGAGCCCAGGCTCCAGGGAGGACAGAGTGGCTGCTGGGTCCCGGCAGTCTGCCCAGGGAACAGGGACCCTATGCTCTGTATCCAGCTCTGATGTCCCCACGTGCACAGGTATGGCTTTGAGGGTGTGATTCTGACCATCTATGGCATGGATCGAGGCGATCTGACCTGCTTGGAGGAACACTGCCCTTTCCAGAACCCGCAGAGTATACTCCGAGCGCTGGATGTGGAGGATGCCAAGCTCTACCTGGACTTCCTGGTCTTGGGCATCTTCTTCCTGGCCTTGCGGCTGCTGGCATACCTTGTGCTCCGTTACCGGGTCAAGTCAGAGAGATAGAGCCTCGCCCTGGCCTGTGCCCCAGCCCCCGCAGCGGAAGCCCCCAGCCCCAGCCCTCTGGGACTTTTTTAACCTTGTAGACTTTGGCACGGGTTGCTGTTGCAGCCACGTTCTCCTCTCTCAGCTCCTCCCCGGGTTGGCTGCTGGACTGCACTCCCTGCCGTGGCCATGGTCGTGGCCACGGGGGGCTCCAGCCCTCCCCACCATGTCCAGGAGTCTTCCCAGTTGATGCAATTTATAGTTTCTTCCCTTCTCTCTCCAACATCTGCATGCAAAGACCACTAGGAGGCTGCCACCCTCCTTCCCCCACCTCGTCCCTTGTCTCTGCTGTCTGCTTGGGAGCCCCAGGTTCTCCAGGGCCCCATTTACAACTGACCAAAGTGGCCCCCTCTGGGGGTCCCCACCACACAAGTGTTTGTAAACTGGGCTGATCTAAGGTTTGGGTTCCAGGGCTGGGCCCTGGTGGGGTCCCCTGGAAGTCCCATTTGGATATTGGAAAGGAGCAGGGAAGGCTCTGGAAGTCTCTTCCTCCTCCTCACCTTCTCCCCACCCCTAGACCTGTCTGATTTGGGCAATCTGCTGGAACAGAAGCTGGGTTTTCTGTCTGGGTCATTCCTACCAATCCTGGGGATTGGAGAGGCCTGGGGGCCTAGGATGCCCCGTCCCCTTCCCTGTCCCCTTTGGTGGGGGGTAGGGTCTGGTGGCACTGCTGCAATAATGTCTATGTTTCTCTCCCACCTGCCACTGGAACCGGAGAATGCACTTTATTCTGGGGCGTGAGCAAGAGAAGACTAAGCCTCCTTCTTGCTTCTCCTGCCCAGTCCTGTGACACTCCCTCCCCTCCCCAGAGTTACAGGCGCATACATGCGAACAGGCAATCTCAGCCGACACACACACGCTGTCCCGTATGGCTCCGAGGAGGAGTGATGGTGGCATGGTGGAGGTGGCGGCGGTGGCGGCAGTGGGTGCCATAGGGAGGGCAGTGCCCACCTCCTCTGGGGATGCAGCTTTGACAGCATGGATGAGGCTTGTGCCGCCCAGGGTGTCCTGGGACCCGGGGTATCTACCCCCCGAGTCTCCTTTCCCCTCCAAGTCAGGGATGGCACAGGGCACTAGCTCCCTGGAGCTCCGCAGCCAACACAAGCACAAGCATGGGCAAAAGTTGGCCTTGGCCACTGCCACCCTGTGGCCCTTCCTTTGTGCATCAGGCTGGCATTCTCACTCTCCCGCCCCTTCCCCAGCCGTCTGCTGGTCATTCAAACTCCTGCCTGGGTCTGTGCACACCCTCCCTACCTTCCCATCAGCCGAGGTGGCCCCGGGGCACCAGAGCGACAGACACAGAGCATGTCTGGCTTTTGTGGTAGATCCAGACTCACGCCACTTCTGATCTCCCCTTCCCCCAGGGCTCTCCCACTGCTTTTTCTTGTGTACACACCACTCTCCCTTCTCTTACCCTGCCACAGATTCTCCCCACCGCCCAGAGATGCCACTTGTATTTGTGGGACTTTGCCCATTATTAATAAAACCTATATTTATACAGTATGCAGTGCGTGAATGGGTCCGGCTGGGGCTCGTGGCCCTGTGGTCTGTGGTGGGTCTTCAGAGCACTTGAGAGAAGTCTGTGAGCTTTAGAGAGTTTGTGGCAGGGGGTGGCAAGTTAGTAAATGTCAAGCAAGTGAGTGTACATCCCAGGAAATACTCGTGTTATGCCTTATACGTTGCAAATACTTTGTGAGCATGATCTCAGTGGAGTCCCATACCCACTCTGCATTATCCCTCATGACCACCCATTTTCCAGATGAGAAAACTGTGTTAAGTAACTTGCCCAAGGACACTTAGCTAATAGGGATGAAAGCAGGCCTGGTAACCAGGTGTTCCTTCCTCCAGACTCTTCATTCTTGGCATTGGCCAATGGCGCTGACGAGGGTGGATCTGTAAGCTGAGTGGGTGCCCCGGGTATGTGGCATGGGTATGTTCTTTTCTTTTTTAAAATTTTTAATTATTTTTAAGCATTTTCATTTTATTTTTTTATTTGACAGTTAGAGATCCCAAGTAGGCAGAGAGGCAGGCAGAGAGAGAGAGGAGGAAGCAGGCTCCCTGGGATCATGACCCGAGCTGAAGACAGAGACTTTAACCCACTGAGCCACCCAGATGCCCAATTTTCAAACATTTTTCATTTATATTCAATTAATTAACATACAATGCATTATTGGTTTCAGAGTGTGATTCATCAGTCCTTTTTTTTTTAAATATCTTATCTGTTTATTTGACACAGCAGGGGCAGCAGTAGAGGGAGAAGCAGGCTCCCCAGACCCTGAGATCATGACCTGAGCCAAAGACAGATGCCTAACCAACTGAGCTCCCCAGATGCCCTTACCAGTCTTATATATAACACCCAGGGCTCATTACATCACATGCCCTCCCTAATGTCCATCACCCACTTACCCCATTCCTCCCATCTCCTTCCCCTCCAGCAACCCTCAGTTTGTTTCCTATGATTAAGAGTCTCTTACGGTTTGTCTCCCTCTCTGGTTTGGTCTTTTTTCATTTTTTCCCTAATGGTCCTCTTCCCTAATGGTCCTCTGTTTTGTTTCTTACATTCCATGTATCAGTGAGATCATATGGTAATTGTCTTTCTCTGATTGACTTATTTCACTTAGCATAATACCTTCTAGTTGCATCCATGTCATTGCAAACGGCAAGATCTCGTTCTTTAAAGATTTTATTTATTTATTTGACAGACAGAGATCACAAATAGGCAGAGAGGCAGGCAGAGAGGAGGAAGCAGGCTCCCTGCTGAGCAGAGAGCCCGATGCTGGGCTTAATCCCAGGACCCTGAGATCATGACCTGAGCTAAAGGCAGAGGCTTAACCCACTGAACCACCCAGGCACCCCTCATTCTTTTAGATGACTGCAAAATAGTCCTGTGCGTGCGTGCGTGCGTGTGTGTGTTTGTGTGTGTGTGTGTACACCACATCTTCTTTATCCATTTTTCTGTTGATGGACATCTGGGCTCTTTCCATAGTTTGGCTATTGTGGACATTGCTGGGTGCATGTGCCCCTTTGGGTCACTACCTTTGTATCTTTGGAGTAAATACCCAGTAGTGCAATTGCTGGGTCATAGGGTAGCTCTATTTTCAACTTTTTTGAGGAAATTCCATACTGTTTTCCAGAGTGGCTGCACCAGTTTGCATTCCCACCAACAGTGTAGGAGGGCTCCCCTTTCTCTGCATCCTCATCAACATTTGTGGCTTCCTGACTTGCCAATTTTAGCCATTCTAACTGGTGTGAGGTGGTATCTTATTGTGGTTTTGATTTGTATCTCCCTGATGCTGAGTGATGTGGAGCGTTTTTTCATGTGTCTGTTGGCCATTTAGATGTCTTCTTTGGAGAAATGTCTGTTCATGACATCTGCCCATTTCTTGACTGGATTATTCATTCTTTTTTTTTTTTTTTTTTAATTTATTTATTTTACAGAGAGAGAGAGATCACAAGTAGACAGAGAGGCAGGCAGAGAGAGAAGAGGAAGCAAGATCCCTGCTAAGCAGAGAGTCCGATGCGGGGCTCGATCCCAGGACCCTGAGATCATGACCTGAGCCAAAGGCAGTGGCTTAACCCACTAAGCCACCCAGGCACCCCTGGATTATTCATTCTTTGGGTGTTGAGTTTGATTAAGTTTTTTATAGATTTTGGATGCTAGCCCTTTATCTGTTAAGACATTTGCAAATATCTTCTCCCATTCTGTCAGTTGTCTTTTGGTTTCACTGACTGTTTCCTTTGTTGTGCAAAAGCTTTATCTTGATGAAATCCCATAGTTCCTTTTTTCCTTTGTTTCCCTTGCCTTTAGAGAAGTGTCTAGCAAGAATTTGCTGTGGCTGAGTCCAAAGAGGTTGCTGCCTGTGTTCTTCTCTGGGATTTTTTCAAGATTTTATTTATTTATTTGACAGAGATCACAAGTAGGCAGAGCTGCAGGCAGAGGGTGAGGGGGAAGCTGGCTCCCTGCTGAGCAGGGAGCCTGATGTGGGCTTGATCCCAGGACCCTGAGATCATGACCTGAGACAAAGGCAGAGGCTTAATCCGCGGAGCCACACCGGCGCCCCCTCCTCTAGGATTTTGATGGATTATTGTCTCACATTTAGGTCTTTCAGCCATTTTGAGTTTATTTTTGTGTGTGGTATAAGGCAATGGTCCAGTTTCATTCTTCTGCGTGGGACTATCCGATCTTCACATGGGTCTCTTCTTGCGGAGTGATACACGTCTCTGTCTTAAGAATTCACGGAGCCCTGGTTGTACCCATAGTGGGGGTTATAGTCAGTGGTCATGGAAGGCAGTGAGAACCAGGAAAGATCCTGGAGCCAAAGCTCTAGGAGGAGAATGGCAGGGACCTCACTGAGCTTACCCCAGCTTTCTCTTTTTCTTCCTCTCTTCTCTCACCCTCGGGGTCACCATTAGCAGGGCCAAGCCATTGGCCACCAGGACTGCAGATGGGTTGGTGGTCTGAGGTTTGGAGCAAGCAATTGTCCAGAAGTCCTTGAAGGCTGGTAGCAAGATGACCCAAGGAACAGCAGCGCACTGTCTCACCCTCTTCCTTACTGATCCTGAAGCTTGGGGACTGAAGGGCGGTCGTGGCCTCCACCTGACTAGCAGTACACGCAGAGCTAAGTGTCCTGGGCTAGATGAGGGTCCCATTTTTTACAGGTGGGGTGTCTGCCTGGAGATGGGCTTTCTCATGAGGGCTTTAGGGTGCTAGTGGGAAGAAGTCAGAGTAGTAACTTCTGGAACTCTAGCTCCTTCGGGGGGATTCCGGGAGCCACCCTGTCTCTGCAGTGATGCCTGCAGATGGCTTTTTAAAGGCCATGGGCACAAAATCCCACCGTTAAGTAATCTTTCTTAAGATTCTTCCTCTTGACTTTCTCTTTCAAAATGTAAATACTCCTAAAAGAGTAAAACATTTATAAATTCACACTTCTGCAAGTGCCCCTGGGAACAAGAGGAGACAAACAGCCTTTCTGGAGCCAGCAAAGGCCATCCAGGCACAGAGAACATCTGTAGAGTGGCTCTTGCATTTGCAGGGAAAGCTCTTTGGATTCGGGCAATAACCCCAAGAGGTTGCTAGGATGAGTATTATCATTTCCTCCTTCCACAGAGAAGAAAACCAAGGCTTGGAAAAGCGACTTGAGCAAGTGCTCCAGACACTGCTCCTGCCGCTGGGAGCCCCCTGCGATTTCTTCCCACCGGCCCCATCAGCCCACAGAGGTGTGGCACAGATACCCAGGCCTGGCATGCTTTGAAATGGGCCCCCTCTCCCTGAGGGCCAGACCCCCCAGGACTCAGAGATCACTGCCTTCCCTGTAGCCACCCTCTGTGTCAGGGCCTGTGCGAGGGGCTGGAGGACAGGGAAGATACGGGCCGTTTTCCATGCTATGGGTCTATGGGACCCGACGCCCCATCTTGAGGTCAGATGAGAGAGCACATGCCCACAGCGTGACTCACAGTCCTTCTGTCTGCAAGAGGCCAAATTATATGTTATTAATAAAGCCTCCATGGCTGTCAAAGCCACTGAGGATGGGGAGGGGAACTGCTTGCTCTGAGCCATGTCCAGTAACTGTAGCCGGAGGCCTGTCTGTCTTGCATGGCTAGGGAAGTGGAGTGAATCTAGAAGACCCCCAGGTCTGAAATGTCTCCTTGAGACCCCATTCATAGCGTTGCTCTATCTCTCTCCCCTCTCCTCATCCCATTCTACTCCCCTTTCAGAGCTTCTCTTAAAATGAGAACGTCCCCCTATTGTCGGGAAATGCCCTTCCCAGACTTTTTTTTTTAAGATTTTATTATTTTGTATTTTTTTTTTAAAAAAAAAGCTTTTATTTGTTTCTTTGTCAGAGAGAGAGAGAGTGCTAGCAGGGAGAGCAGCAGGCAGAAGGAGAAGCTGGAGAAGCAGACTCCCCCACAGGGCAGGGAGCCCAACGTTGGGTTGGATCCTAGGACCCTGGGATCATGACTGGAGCCAAAGGCAGGCGTTAGCTAACTAAGCCACCCAGGTGCCCCTAAAGATTTTATTTACTGAGAGAGAGAGAGATTGAGAGAACAAGTAGGGGGAGGGGCAGAGGTCCCCAAGGAGCAGGGAGCCTGATGCAGGACTTGATCCCCGGACTCCATCCCAGGCCCCTGGGATTGTGACTTGAGCTGAAGGCAGATGCTTAACTCTAGCCACCCAGGAGCTGGGATCCACAGGGAACAGGACCAGGGTGGGAACTTCCTGGGCTGTCCCCCTGAGTCATGCCTGCCCTCTGTGGCCCACCCCTTCCCAGACTTATTTAAGATCTAATTCAAATGTCACCTGCTCTTCCAGAATCAGTAGCTTCCTTTCCCAGCCTTTCCAAAGGCTTCCTTCCATCAGCCTCTGAAGGACCATCATTTGGCTGGAGGGAAGCTATGGTCTGGACCCTGCACGCCTTTCTTTCTTTTTAAAAAAAAAAAAAAAAAAAAGATTTTATTTATTTATTTATTTGTCAGAGAGAGTGAGCACAGATAGAGTGGCAGGCAGAGGCAGAGGGAGAAGCAGGCTCCCTGTGGAGCAAGGAGCCCGATATGGGACTGGATCCCAGGACACTGGGATCACGACCTGAGCCGAAGGCAGCTGCTTAACCAACTGAGCCACCCAGGCACCCCCTGCATACCTTTCTACCGGTAGCTCAGTAGGAACTCCTTGAATGAACATACCTTCAAGTGTAAACGAAATATCAACTCTGTCTTCAATCTGGATGGGGAGTAGAGATCACAGAGCCCTCTTCCCAGCCCTGCCCTGAGGTGCCTCTCTACAGCTTCCCCACTGCACACCTCCGTTCAGTGCACACTACACACCTATGTCTGCATGTGGGGCATGTCCTGGCTGTGGGCGGTGGGTGGCTGTTCCATGGGTGACGTGGGCCCTGGGTGTGCCCTGTGTGGAAGCAGAGGGATGAGGGTGAGGGCTCTGGGAACCAGGAAGCCCCAGGGCTAGGCCGTGACTGGGTGCTAGACAAGAAGAGCAGGTTGGGGTGGGAACTCTCCCTCAGCCCCATTTTTGCTCCTTTCTTGGTCAAAGTGACCAGAAGCCACACACAGAGGTTTGGGGGTCTGAAGAGCGCCAGGTACGGAGGGAGGACCCAACAAGGCCTTGACTCAGATCTCTGCTAGGAGGTAGGCTGAGGGGGTGATGAGGCACCGCGGGAAGAGTGTCCTGGGGACCGGTAGGTGGCTCAGGAGGGGCGGGGGGGGGGAGGGGTGCCGAGGTAGGAGGACCCAGGCAGGGACTCTAGTTCCCGCCCTGCCATTTCCTCATTAGGTCAACCCCGGGCACCTCAGGTCATCCTGGGGACGTCAGGTCACCCCGATACGCCGCAGCATCTCCATCTGCACAATGGGCCGAGCAGCGAGCCCTGCCCTGGACGGGAGGTAACCGGCTGGCCCTGGCGCGGGGTCACCTGCCGAGGGCGCTGGGCGCGGCGGGGCCCGCCTGGATCGAGGGCTGCGGCCCCAGAGGGCGGGCGCGACTCGGGGACAGCCCGTGAAATCCCCGCCCCGGTCTCCGAGCCCTGCCTCCGCGGGTCGCCAGCGCGCAGGCTGTCCTCCCCGCTGCCCGCGGCGGGCGCTGGCTGCAAGCACTGGCCGGGCTCCGCGCAGGCGGGCGGGGCAGACGGGACGCGCGGCGCCGGGGCCTCTGGGAGGAAGCGAGAGACGCCGGCAGCCGCGGGGGAAGGCCCAACCGGCTCCGCCGCCCCTCGCCCCCGACCGGGCCGCTGCTCGGGGCGCGCGTGCAGCGGGGAGTTCGCCCCCGGACCCGGAGGACCGAACGGGTGCGCTGAGCGGTGGGCATGCCGGCCGCCTACCCCTTTGGGCCCCGACGCCAGCGGGAACGGGGAGAGCTGTTTGGGATCCAGTCTGTGCGTGTGTGGAGGGGGAGGGGAGCTCCGGACCCCTGGGAGCACAGCCCTTGCACCCTTCCTGCGGCGTTCCTCTCTGGCCCGCTGAGCTCCGGTGACTTGGGAAATTGCCTTCACCACCGCCCCACCCGCGTGGCGAGTCCCTTCTTTTTTTTTTTTTTTTTTAAGATTTTATTTATTTGACAGACAGAGATCACAAGTAGGCAGAGAGGCTGAGAGAGAGAGAGAGGAGGAAGCAGGCTCCCGGCTGAGCAGAGAGCCCTTTGTGGGCCTCCATCCCAGATTGGGATCATGACCCCAGCCAATGGCAGAGGCTTAAACCCACTGAGCCACCCAAGAGCCCCGCGGCGAGTCCCATCTTGAGGCAGTGGCCAGGGAGCCGGTTTGATCCCACTGTGCTGGTTTTCCCAGCTTCCCAGGGCCCTCTCTTAACCTTTCTCCAACCTCTGGGACCTCTGCTTGGAGCCGCAGCCCCTCCACTGGTTGGTCCTGCTGGCGGGTGGGCTCAGGGCAGCAGATTTTCCTAGAGCTTGTCCTGCCCTTGAGGAGCCACTTCTCCGTGGAGACCAGGTGCCAAATAGCAGCACTCTGTGTAAGGGGCATCAGGAGAGACTTCCCGAGGGAGGGGGCCTTTGAGCAGGGTCTTAAAAGATTGTGTAGCATTCTGGTAGGGGAGTAAGGCCATTCCAAGTCCAAGTGTATAAACAAAGTCAGTAAAGTGTAAGCATGAATTTGGGGAGTCTGGCAAATGAAGTACAGGTTGGGGGCAAACTCCAAAAAATAGCTTGTGTGGGCAGGCAGGGGGTTTGGACGCTATAGGTAACCTAGGATTTTAGGGAGGTGATGGAGGGCGGTGAGGGATTGCAATGGGGTGGGGCAAGACTGAAGGCAGAGGCCCAGAAGGAGACAGAGGGTCCCCAGAAGCCCACAGAGGGCCTAAGGTAGCACAGGAGGGGCATAGGACCATGCAGTAGACCCAGGCTGGCAAAGCACTGGGAGAAGGGATCAGTAGGACTGTTGCAGCTGCATGAAAGGGTTTGAAGACCAAGAGCTCAGGTTCCTAGTATAAATGTGTGATTGGGAAGATAGGCAGTAAAGGAACAAAAAGGGGAGGTGGATGAGGAGTGTATGTGCAGAGTTTAAAGCATGGGCAGGATAGCCATGTGGACATGTCAAGTAGGAAGTTCATTCTTTCATTTATTTATTATTTATGCCAACCTCAAAGGCATCTGACATAAAAGTCACAGAGAAGATAAGATGATAAAATCATTAAAACTCAGCTAACAGGACCTGATAGCTGGGGGGAAAAAAACACAGAGGAGAGTGGATAATTGTTACTTGAAAATGTAGGTTCAGAAAAGCCGTTGAAAATGAACATAGGACTCATCTGAGCTTGCTGGCCGCCAAGCGGAAAAAAAAGGACACCTAAATAAAGCAGCAGGGCACCGGGGCTGGGACTCAGGAGCAAGGCAGCTGTGGAGGCTCAGCGGGAGACACAGAGGTGGTAGGAGATAAATTGGCATCCGGAAAGTGGGGGATATAGGAGAGGGAGTCAGTCCGAAGGCCCAGCAAGGCCAGGGCACTGGCACTGCTGACATTTAAGAAAAGGCCGATGCTCCCTGAAGAGGAAGACCTTTCTGCAGCCTCACAAGGAGGTAGGGGTGGGAAGGTGTGTGTATGTGTGTGTGTATGGTCCCTTCACACAAGTCTTCTTGCAGAGGAACAGGACAGAAGGTGGCCTGCTAATTGCCCTGAGCTCTGACCTTCTTCCCTACCATGAGGTGGGGCCGCTATTTGCCCAGGGCTTCGTGGGGCTCTGGTCTGGGAGGAGCGCTCCAGTCTGCAGGTGAGCTGGAAGCAGGGATTTCTGTTTCTGCCTCTCCTTTCAGAGTCCAGATGGTGTCTTCAAGAGAGCAGGGATCCAGACACCAGGTGTTCTGGCCCTAGCTCTGCCATTCACATGCTGCTGGCCTTGGGCAAGTCACCTCACCTGCCTGAGGTTCACTTTTTCCTCATCCTAAACTAAGGGAGTCAAGCTAGATGATCTTAAGCGTCCCCATAGCTACTTGAAGTCTAGGATCACTTGTCTGATCTCATTTTGCATTCAACAAATATTTATTAAGTGCATGCTATGTGCCAGACCTTGTGCTAACTTCTAAGTATGTAATTATAAATAAAAACAGATGTGGTCCCTGCTCTCGTGGAGGGGGGTAGGGCAGAAATGAATGTTAATCAAATAATCACACGAGATATAAAATTGCATGGTAACTGCTACAAAGGGGCAGTACATGATGCGATGAGAACAAGTGACGGGAGATTTGACATAGATGTGAAGTCTGTGTGTCGGTGGGGAAATGTGGGTGGGATCTGAATGTTCTTTCTTTCTTTCCCTTTCTCTGTATAGATGAACGAATCCCCTTCCTGGTCCACTGGAGTTGGCCCCTTAAAGGGAAGCTGCCCCTTGGGCTCCCTAGGTGAGGCCTCAGGACACATCTGGGCACAGCCTGGAAGGGTCAGGACTTGGCGAGAACTTGACTCCCACCCCCCGGGGTGAGGTTGGTTTTCTGGGAGTGAGGAGGGTACAGAGTCAGCTTCCAGGCCTCAGAGGAAGTTGGTTTACTTTATCTACAGTGTAAGTGACAGTGGCCAGCCAGAGGGAGGATCTGGGAGGGGGGGGGATGGGTGGATCCTGGCAATGGCCAGCCTGAGTTCCAGGGG
Organism: Mustela nigripes; assembly: GCF_022355385.1. Classification (NCBI taxonomy): domain Eukaryota; kingdom Metazoa; phylum Chordata; class Mammalia; order Carnivora; family Mustelidae; genus Mustela; species Mustela nigripes. The sequence goes on along the minus strand of NC_081557.1, from coordinate 90,358,276 downwards.
GCGAGACCTCAGTCCCCGGGAAGAGTATGAGAGTCAGACAAGGCTCTCAACTTGGATGTCCAGAGTCACGCCTAGATCTCAGAAAGCTACAAGTCCAGCAATTCAGATGGGCCTGGGCTTTGAGCCTGTCCAGAGGCTGAGCCCAGGAGCCAACCCCCAGCTCATTCCTTCTCCTTGCTCTTAGGGCCTTTGTACATCACCGTGGAAGCTCAGCAGGCAGTAGTCCTATGTCCAGAAGCCATGGAAAGTTGTTCCAGGGCATCTCTGCATCGGGTAAAGGGATTGACTGCTCGGTTGGCCTGAGGGGAGGGGCTGGCTGGGATCCCAGGGGCAGGGGATGGGGAGGTTGGGAGTTGGGTCTGGAGGGAGAAGAAGGCAGGAAGAAGAAGGCATAGAGGACCCACTGCCATCATCCATCAGTGGGCAAACCCTCCCCTGTCGCCCCATTGTCCACCCCTCCATGTCTCCCTTCCTGCAACACTTGTGCAGTGCACACCCACACGCTTGCCATGTACAAAGCACTGGGAGGGGTACATCATCCTGACTCTCAACAAACTGGGTCTAACAGGCAAGTGGAGATTGCACACACAACCACATAACCGTTCAACCCAGGTTTGGTGTTACTGGTCTCTTGGCTTGCTCCTTTCTGCCATGGGGGCTTCCAAACTTCCTGGGAGAGTCCTATATACACAGCCCCATCCTGGGTCTCTGTGTCCTGGTGCTGCATCTCGCTCTGTGGCCTGACCAGCCTTAAGCTCCTGCCCTTCCTGCCCTTTTCCTTGACCCATTCCCCTTGCCTCCCATCCAGAAGCCATTGAGTGCCACCGCCGGAATCTGGCTGAGTGGTTCAGCCGGCTGCCCAGAGAAGAGCGCCAGTTTGGCCCAACCTTTGCACTGGATACAGTCCACGTAGACCCTGTGATCCGCGAGAGCACCCCAGATGAGCTGCTTTGCCCGCCGGCGCAGCTGGCGCTGGAGCACCAACACCCCACCGCTGGGCTTCCCCCACTGTCCCTGTCCCAGCTCTTTGACCCCGATGCCTGTGGGCGCCGGGTACAGACAGTGGTGCTGTACGGGACAGTGGGCACGGGGAAGAGCACGCTGGTGCGCAAGATGGTCCTGGACTGGTGTTACGGGCGCTTGCCGGCTTTCGAGCTGCTTGTCCCCTTCTCCTGCGAGGACCTGTCCTCCCTGGGCTCTGCCCCAGCGTCCTTGTGCCAACTTGTGGCTCAGCGCTACACGTCCCTGAAGGAGATCCTGCCTCTGATGGCTGCTGCTGGGTCCCGCCTGCTTTTTGTCCTGCACGGCCTGGAGCGGCTCAACCTCGACTTCCGGTTGGCGGGGACAGGGCTTTGCAGTGACCCCGAGAAGCCAGAGGCGCCAGCTGCCATCATTGTCAACCTGCTGCGCAAATACATGCTGCCCGAGGTGAGTGTCCTCACCACCCACCCTGCCGCCGCTGCCCTTGACCTGTCCCCTAAGGACTTTGGTGTCCCCAGCCCACGTGTTTACTGGTGTGGGAGCACTGGTTCTGCATCAGTTCAGACCTGCCCCGCCACATCCCTGCTGTGTGTCTTTGAGCAAGTCCCTAACTTCCCTGAGCTTGTTTCCTTCCCTCCTGGAGCTGTCCCGATCAGATTAGATCCCAGGGTCCCAGCTGGGGCTCAGTCATAGAATTATGATGCTCACCCTCATCCTCAGACGCTCGGTCTGCGGGGGCTTTCCGAGGAGTGAGGCAGTCAGGATGCGGAGGTCCTTCCTAACCCTCAACCGGGTGTTCCCCAGGCCAGCATTCTGGTGACTACCCGGCCCTCTGCCGTGGGCCGAATCCCCAGCAAATATGTGGGCCGCTATGGCGAGATCTGTGGCTTCTCGGACACCAACCTGCAGAAGCTCTACTTCCAGCTCCGCCTCAACCAGCCGGACTGTGGGACAGGCGCCGGGGGCGCAGGGATCTCGGCCACGCTGGCTCAGCGGGACAGTCTGGTGGAGATGCTGTCCCGCAACCTGGAGGGGCACCACCAGATCGCCGCCGCCTGCTTTCTACCCTCCTACTGCTGGCTGGTGTGTGCCACCTTGCACTTCCTGCATGCCCCCACGCCGCCTGGGCAGACCCTAACCAGCATTTACACCAGCTTCCTGCGTCTCAACTTCAGTGGGGAGACGCTGGACAGCACTGACCCCTCCAACCTGTCCCTCATGGCCTACGCCGCCCGGACCATGGGCAAGTTGGCTTACGAGGGGGTGTCCTCCCGCAAGACCTACTTCTCCGAAGACGACGTCCGCGGCTGCCTGGAAGCCGGCCTCAAGACGGAGGAAGAGTTCCAGCTGCTGCATGTCTTCCGCCGGGATGCCCTGCGGTTTTTCCTGGCTCCATGCGTGGAGCCAGGGCACCGGGGCACCTTTGTGTTCACCGTGCCCGCCATGCAGGAGTACCTGGCCGCCCTCTACATCGTGCTGGGCTTGCGGAAGACGACCTTTCAGCGGGTGGGCAAGGAGGTGGCCGAGCTCGTGGGCCGTGTCGGGGAGGACGTCAGTCTGGTCCTGGGCATCGTGGCCAAGCTTCTGCCCCTGCGAGCCCTGCCTCTGCTCTTCAACCTGCTCAAGGTAATAGCCCAAGCACGCCAGGCTGTCTGCGCCCCCGTATTCCCCCTTCACCCCTTACTCCCCTCCCAGGAGGCGACGGCTACTTCCTGCATAGCCGTCTTCCGGACCCTGGTTTCAGATTTAGGCAATCTGGCTTTTCATGGGGTTGAGACCAAAGGGAGGGAGAGAGAGAAACCACAGGCTGAGCAGAGCTTGGAGGTGGGAGGAGGATGCAAGGCCTTTCCACACAGTCCTGTGACCCTAATGACGATTGTCTTTTTGTGTTTCTTCTTCTTGTCTTTGTCGGCGGGAGGCCGGAGTTGCTACAGTCTGGGGTCTGTGCTCTGCTTTGCGGGCCCCGAAACTCCACTGTATCTGTTCTCCCAGAGGTGGTTGGACTCTGGGAATGATGACTCATCCTAACAAAATCACCAGAGACAGGTTTATAAAGCAGATGCCATTTTATTCATTTATCCCGGGAGGATAAATGGCATTGGTAATTGGCTTAGGATAGTGCAGGCCTGCTCCAGGATCCCAATTACAAGCCCGGGGACTGTGTTCTGAACAGGGAGGATGCGCTAGGGTTCTGAGGAGAGGAAGGAGGCACCCTCCAGTAATGTCTCTCAGTGCCTCGTAAATGAAATATTATGATTCCTTTTTAGATAAAGACACTGAGGCTCACGGTGTAATTTGTCCAAGGTCACTCAGATAGTAGAAGAGCTAGGATCTGAGTCCAGATCCTAGTTTTGTGATTCTGAACCCTGTGCTCTCTCAGGGAGCTGCTGTTCAGCTTCCGTGCCTTGCTAGGTAACCCTGGTCCTCTCTAGGAATGTTTCGTTAGCTTGTCTTAAGGCAGCAGAGCCCTGGTCAGTGCTGGCAAAATTTTAACAAGTTTTCCTTTTTTATAGGCAACAATGCATAGGGTTAGGATCAGGGATTCGGTAATCCAGCCATGTGGGTTCAAATGCAGGCTCTGCCGCTTCCTAGCTATGTGATCTTGGACAACTTACTTAACCTCTCTGTGCCTCCAGTCCTTATCTGTTAAATGGGGATAATACAATGTATATCATGGGTCTAATATGAGGGTTAAATGTGTTCATCCTCAGGACCTGGCACATAGGAAGTTTCTATTTCAATGTTTGTTAAACCTCAAAAACAGGCTCAGGCAGCCTACCCCTTCTGCCACCATTGCCTCAGATGGGGGGCATGGCCGTTGCTGAGGCCAGCCCACCCCTTTGACGATGGGCTTGCTTGCTCTGGATCACGGCAAGAGGCTGTGGTCTCCTGACAGGGTTCACCCTATGGTTAGCACCACAGCTCCAGGCCCTCTGGGAGGGAGCTCTGCCTAGCAGAGGTCTAGTCCCATCTGTTTCTTCAGCCCTATTGAATCCCCCTCACCACGTGACATTTCCTCATCTTGTCACCAGGTGACTGTTGAGAGAGAAGCACTTGAATCTCCATGGCAGGAACCTCACCTATAAAATGTGAAGAAAAAACAAAACAAAAAACAAAACCCAAAACCAGTCAGTCATTAGAGAAGAGACCACAAAATAGCCTCGTGGCTCCTTGCCAGAGGTCTGGGCCCCTTCTTGCTTTTCAGCCCCAACCCCAGGCTGGGAGCTGATGTCCCAAACCCAAACATTAATTTCTCCAACAAGTATTTGAGCCCTTGCTTTGTGCTAGGCACTGTGTTAGAGTCTGAGGAAGAAACAGTGAAGAGAACCCTGGGTTTCTGCCCTTTCTGGTCCTCCAGTAAGAACACAAACAGGTCACCATAACCATGTAATTTAAAGGTGTGCTAAGGGCCTGGAGAGACAAATTCTAGTGTTGTGAAGGTGTGTAAGTGGGGAGCTCGTTTGGTTGGGGGGGGGAGAGGGGAAAATCTCTCTACAGGAAGGGCATTTACTCTGATCCCTGGAGGATTGATTGATCCCCTACTACTGGGAGAAGAATTGGGGGGGGACAACACCCCAGGAAGAGTACAGCTTTGAAGGAAGAGAACTGTGGTACTGTCGAAAAAAAAAATCCTAATAATGAGAAAAGCTGAAAGCACAGAAGCAGAGTGCGTGAGTGTGAGAGGTCTGTAGAAGGAGACAGTGGGGCTGGCAGGGGCCAGATCCTGCAGGGCCTGGAAGGAGCAGGAGGGAAGCCAGTCATCGTTGCTGGGATGACTGCGGTGGTGCAGAGGGTGGGCGTGTCTTCACAGCATCTAGCCTGGTACGGAACAAAAGGCATCGCAGATGCTAATTCCTTCCTACCACTGGGCTTGCCAATGTAAGCGGCGTTTGGGGAAAAAGAATTTCCTAAGGGCCTGAGGGTATGACGAGGGTATGATGCAAGTGTTAAGAGAGGAGTCTGGAAAGGTCCATTTGGGGCCAAATCATGACCCGTTTTCTAGTCCACGTGGGCAGTGGAGAGCCAGAGCAGATGCTATGGGGGTGGGGGTGGGGCGTAATGTGATCAGACAAATGGTACTGCGGGTTTGAGAGGGATGGCGGGCGAGGCTGGAGCGGGGAGGGACAGCTGCCCCTTGGGCTGAGCTTCCAAGGCTGAGCGGGAGGCGTGAGGCTACAGCACCTTCCCTGTGTGCTCTCCCAGGTAGTGCCACGAGTGTTTGGGCGTGTGGTTGGTAAGAGCCGTGAGGCCGTGGCCCAGGCCATGGTGCTGGAGATGTTCCGAGAGGAGGACTACTACAACGACGACGTCCTAGACCAGATGGGTGCCAGTATCCTGGGCGTGGAGGGCCCGCGGCGGCACCCGGACGAGCCTCCCGAGGACGAGGTCTTCGAGCTCTTCCCCATGTTCATGGGGGGGCTCCTCTCCGCACAAAACCGGGCCGTGCTGGCTCAGCTCGGCTGCCCCATCAAGACCCTGGATGCCCTGGAGAATGCCCAGGCCATCAAGAAGAAGCTGGGTAAGCTGGGCCGGCAGGTGCTGCCCCCGTCCGAGCTCCTTGACCACCTCTTCTTCCACTACGAGTTCCAGAATCAGCGCTTCTCCGCCGAGGTGCTCAGCTCCCTGCGTCAGCTCAACCTGGCGGGGGTGCGCATGACGCCCGTCAAGTGCACGGTGGTGGCGGCCGTCCTGGGCAGCGGGAGGCATGCGCTGGATGAGGTGAACTTGGCCTCCTGTCAGCTCGACCCCGCCGGGCTGCACACGCTCATGCCTGTCTTCCTGCGTGCTCGGAAGCTGGGGTGAGGACCCCTGAAGGCTGGAGAGGGTTGCGGGTGAAGAGGCTGGAAGAGAAGGTGCTAATGAGGCCAGAGGTGGGGAGGAAGGAGCAAAAGGTGGGATGAAGAAGTCCTGTATGTGTGGAGGTGATGAGCAGTGGGAGGGAGGGCACCGTGGGTGGGCCGGCTCCATGCTGAGCTCCTTCCTTGCTTCTCCCCTCCCCTCCGACCACCTCCTGTTCCAGCTTACAGCTCAACAGTCTGGGCCCCGAAGCCTGCAGTGTCCTCCGGGACCTGCTGCTGCATGACCAGTGCCAAATTACCACCCTGCGGTAAGTGTTTCGGAAGCAGAGCCGGAGGGAGGTTCCCCCCCATCCTGGTGGCAGGCTGAGGTCAAGGGTGAGCTCAGGCCTGCCACTGGTCCACCCATGCTGTGGTAGAGGGGGTGGGAGCCTAGACCCTGGCCCGCCCCCTCTCCCCAGGTCCAGTGCAAACAGCAGGGTAGATGAACGATGCTTCCAGGAATAGGTGCTCAGAAACCCAGTGCTGGCGGGGGGTGGGATAATACCCAGGCTGGTTGCCTGGTAACAGTGCCACTGATGCCCTTCCAGAATGTTCCCTGTTGCCTTGAAAGGATGACCCTAATGCTGGGTGCTCAGTAGATGCTTCCAAAGTGCTGGCTGATTTACTAGGAGCCCAGAAGCCTGGGCTCCTAGTAAATTCCTAGGTTAGAGGAAGGGGAGGTGAATGAGAAGGGGGAGGGCCCTGGGGAAGGGGCCTCTGCGTGGGAGGTAAGAAAAGGAGGAAGAGGAGGAATAGTAACCATGAAGAGTGGGGAGTCAAGGGAGGAGGAGAAGCCGTCTCCCACCCGGCTCTCCCACCCCTGCAGTGTGCCATACCCCCTGCTTCTTCCTTCCCTTCCCCCATCCCCCACATTTCTTTGTGTCCGGGCTCCCCTCCACCCCACGCTGTGTGTGCTTTGGGTCCAAGTCCCGAGGCAAGTCCTGTGGCAAGCCCTGCCACAGGCCCTCATCTCCTTGGGGTGCATGTGGCTGTAGGCTGTCCAACAACCCGCTGACTGCGGCTGGTGTGGCCCAGCTGGTGGAGGGGCTGGCGGGGAACAGCTCGCTGACGCACCTGTCCCTGTTGCACACGGGCCTCGGGGACGAGGGCCTGCAGCTGCTGGCCGCCCAGCTGGACCGCAATCGACAGCTACAGGAGCTGAACGTGGCCTACAACGGCGCTGGTGACACGGCAGCCCTGGCCCTGGCGCAAGCCGCCCGGGACCACCCTTCCTTGGAGCTGCTGCAGTAAGTCTGGCCCCCACCCTGGCCGGGAGGTCCTGGTCTCCACTGTTTTTTTCCTATGGTAGGGCTTGTCCTCTTTCCTTGCCTTCTAACGATTGTGGACCAGCTTCTGAACCAACCTGCCCGTCTGTGATTGGCCCTTACCCTGCCCTGGTCCCCTACTACCGTTTCTCTTAGGATCCTGGTGGCCCCGTCTTACTGTCCCTGGTCCTGCTGAATTCAGATGTCATCCCTGCCCCCTGTTGGCCACCGCCCCCATGTCTGGCTCACTGCAGACACCTGCCCCATTAAGTTCCATAGCCAGGGGATGAGTTATGAGAATTCTCCGCTCTGCCCCATACTCCCTCTCCTCTGTCTCAGAGCTCCGCTGAGCGGTATCTTCTCTTCTCTCTCTTCCAGCCTCTACTTCAATGAGCTGAGCTCAGAGGGCCGCCAGGCCCTGCGGGACTTGGGTGGCACTGCTAAAGGGGGTGCTCGGGTCGTGGTGTCGCTGACAGAGGGGACAGCAGTGTCTGAGTACTGGTCAGTGATCCTAAGTGAAGTCCAGCGGAACCTCAACAGCTGGGATCGGGGCCGCGTCCGCCGCCACCTTGACCTTCTACTTCGTGATCTGGAAGACAGCCGAGGGGCCACCCTTAACCCCTGGCGCAAGGCCCAGCTGCTGCGAGTGGAGGGTGAGGTCAGGGTCCTCCTGGAGCAGCTGGGAGGCTCTGGAACCTGAAGCAGGGGCAGCAGTCACCTAGCGGTGTGACCCCTGGCCCCAAGATCCTTCCCTCTGTGGCCTCCTGGTTTGCATTACTACTTCCAGAAAGACTCCTTTGGGGCTGGAGGTAAAGGGAGGAGCACACCTGTGGCAGTTGCTGTCCTGGGGCAAGTCCATCCGTGGCTTCCAGGTCTGGAGTTTCCAGGGTGATGAAACAGGCCTCTCCATTCAAGAGGAAGACTGAGAAAGACTTCAAGACTTCAAGACAGTTGCCCTGGCGCACTACCAACCTTGCCTCTCCACTCTCTGGAGCGTCTGACTGTGCCACCAGGGGGCGCACTTCTTAAATCGCGTTTGCCAAAAGGTGCAGCCTTCCCGCTGTCGGAGGGCAGGTCCTTTCTGCCTTGCTGCTTGTAGAGGACGCCCAAGATGCCCCCTGCCACTTTCCAATCGTGTTGGTGCCTTCTCCCCTTCACACCTCCTTCCTCGCCACCCCACCTGTGCTCAGGTGCTCCAAGGGCCCTGTGCAGTGCCTTGCTTCCATTAAAAAGTTGTGTCTTCCATCTACTGTGGCTTCCTCCTTGCCTGGTGCTTTCAGGAAAGGGTACTGTGTTTGGTCGTTCTGGTAAACTACTGACCACATACTGTTACCGGTGATTCTCGGGCACTAGGTTCAGAGGCAGTGAGGGCTGAGGCGGGGGGTGGGGGGCATGAACAAAATCCTTGGGGGTGGGGGGAGGCCATGCTGGCCCTTAGGACCCCTATCACCTTTTTTTTTTTTTTTTTTTTTTAAAGATTTTATTTATTTATTTGAGAGAGAGAGACAGTGAGAGAGAGCATGAGCGAGGAGAAGGTTAGAGGGAGAAGCAGACTCCCCATGCAGCTGGGAGCCCGATACGGGACTCGATCCCGGGACTCCGGGATCATGACCTGAGCCGAAGGCAGTCGTCCAACCAACTGAGCCACCCAGGAGTCCCCCCCTATCACCTTTTTCAACATACTTATCCCAGGCTCGGAATTACAGTGACCAGCAAGCCATCTGCCTTTGTCTGCCCAGAGCAGAAGCTGGGACAGCAGCAGAGTCTCCGGAGGAAGTCCGGGGCCCAGGAATGGGGGCAGGAGGAACACACAGACTTCCCCAGAGGATAAGACTGTCCTCCCGTTAACCATTACCCTGCTGCTTCTAAGGCAGTGTCTTTAAGGAGGCGGGACGTGGCAGGGTTGGTGGGAGGGTCAGCTGGTTTTGATGAACCTTGTCCCTACCCTGAGCGCTGGGTCGCTGGTCCAACTATGGAGGCAGCTACAGGTAGGAGGCCGGGAGAAATCCTCTAGTGGGGGCTTTAGGGCAGTGAGAGGGCAGGGTGGGAGGTAGAGGCTTCGGGGACCAGAGTGTACTTGATGTTGTGACTTGGAGACCTAAGGCAAATAGACTCAAGTTAGGAGAGAAGAGGTGAGTGGAGAGGTCTGCCTTCCTGGTCCACGCCCTGTCCTGCTATGTTCAGATTTCTGTGCCAGGGACTAGGAGGAGAAGGGGAAGGGAGAGGAAGGGAAGATTTTTCTGGAGCAGAATGGAGGGAGCAAGCCCTGAGTGTGGGGGTTCCCCTGAGTCCTTTTAGTGAATGACCCTGGAAGAGGAGTCGGGGTGGGGAGAGAATGCAGCCCTCCTCCCCTCATCCCTTCTTTGCACAGCAGGTCTCCGGGACACAGCCTCCTTAACAGCTCGGTAAGTGCCCTGCGGTGCTGGGAAGGGTTGGGCTGGGAGCAGAGGGACTCCAAGGTGGGGAGGCTCTTCAGCTGCCATTCGCCCCTCAAGTAGAGGCTGGGACCAGAGTCCAGATGTCATCAGTTCGCTCCTACCTGCATCCCTCGCCTCCTTGCAGGAAGTTTGAGTTTAACCCAAAGTGGGGCATTGATAATCCAGTCCTCTCTCTGGCTGAAGACTTCGACCCCTCCGGTAACCCCCTTGCCCTGGGCAATCATTCCCTTTCCCCAGAGATACCACAGCTCCTCAGGCCTTCTATCTCCTTGGTAACCACTCCACTCTGCCTCCCTCTGATAACAGCCTTGGTGGGGAGTAACTGCGTGGAGGTAGGAGGGCGTTGGCTGCTTTCTTCTGTCCAAGCCACTCTGCCCACGTGGTATTTAGTCTCACCGTCCAACACCTAACTGGGTAGAAGCCTGCCCGGTGCCCTATCACAAGGGCAGGGCTGGCCAGGTCAAGGTGACCTGTACTTGGGCCGTATCCCCTTCCCTCCCCCTCTTCTGTTGCCTTCCCCCTCCCCCTCAGATCTCCAGCGCCTGCAGCGGCCTCGTTTCTGTCTGCTGAGCAAAGAGGAAGGCAGTAGTTTTGGCTTCCACCTGCAGGAGCTGGGCAGGGCTGGGCCTGTGGTGTGCAGGGTGGACCCAGGCACCTCTGCCCAGTACCAGGGCCTTCGGGAAGGGGACCGGATCCTGGGGGTGAATGACCGAGTCGTGGAATGTGAAGACTACGCTGTGGTGAGATTGGGCCGGGGGTCTCCCTGTGGAATCCAAGGACGCTACACAGCGCCTCGGGGAGAGAGGAGCCAAGGGGGCCCCTCCCTGGTTATAGGCGGGCCTCTGCCTCCCCCGCCTCCCGGGATCTGGGGCTGTCCAGGTGGGGATGGTTGAGTGAAGGTATCCAGACAGCTTCATCCAGGGAAAGTAAAATGTAGGCTCTGGGGAGGGGGCATTGGCAGGAGGGGCGGGCCCCACCTCATGCCACGCCCCCTCGGTTTAGGTGGTTCGCTGCATCCGGGACAGTGGGCCCCGCGTGCTGCTGACCGTCTTGGCGCAGCACGTGCATGATGTCGCTCGAGCTCAGCAGGGGAACAGCGCCCGCCTCTGTCCTCCTCTCGGCCCTGGGGTCCGGCCCCGACTGTGCCACGTAGTGAAAGACGAGGGTGGTTTTGGCTTCAGTGTCTCCTACAGTGAGCTTAGGGGCTCGGGAGGGAGGTCAGGAGGGGGATTTCAGCCCTGTTCTGGGCAGACAGCAGACCGAAACTTGCTTTTTTTTTTTTTTTTTTTTTTTTTTGTCTTCAGGCCATCAGGGTCCTTTCTGGCTGGTGCTGAGCACTGGAGGAGCAGCCAAGCGGGCAGGGGTGCCCCCTGGGGCCCGGCTGCTGGAAGTGAATGGGGTCAGCGTGGAGAAGTTCACTTATCACCAGCTCAGCAGGAAGGTATGGCTGTATGTTTCCCCATTCATCCTCACCCACCTGGGCCCCAGAGCCTTGCCTCAGGCAGCCGGTTCCTCCCCCCTGCACCTCATCTGAATTTGACCTTCTGCCTCCTGCCACCCTTCCCTTGACAATTGGTCCTAGGCTCTGCTCTCCCCCACCTTGCTGCCTCACTCCTGGGGCTGTGAGGAGCGCTTGCCTCTGCCCTCCCCACCCAGGTGCTTGACGCTGATGCCCCACTGGGTCCCCACAGCTTTCGCAGAGTGGAGACCAAGTGACCCTGCTGGTGGCAGGGCCAGAGGTGGAGGAACGGTGTCGCCAGCTGGGAATGCCCCTGGCTGCACCCCTGGCAGAGGGCTGGGCACTGCCCACCAGGCCCCGCCGTCTGCACCTAAAGAAAGGGTCCCAGGGCTTTGGGTTCCTGCTTCGTGAGGAGAAAGGTCTTGATGGTCGTCCTGGTGAGTGGGAGCCCCAGAGATGGGTCGGGAGGGTGTGGCTTGGGGGTGGGCAAGCACGACATGGTGCACAGAAAACCCCAGCCCTGAGTCTCCGCCCTCCTCCTCCTGTGTACACCCTGGATCAGTTCCTCCGTGTGCCCACAGTGGCCTGGGGTGGTGCCGGGGTTGGGGGAAGAGCGATGAGGATGTTTATGTCCCAGGACAGTTCCTGTGGGAGGTGGACCCAGGACTGCCAGCTGAGAAAGCCGGGATGCAGGCTGGGGACCGGCTGGTGGCTGTGGCTGGGGAAAGTGTGGAGGGGCTGGGCCATGAGGAGACGGTGGCCAGGATCCGCGCGCAGGGCTCCTGTGTCTCCCTCATTGTTGTCGACCCTAAAGCTGACCGCTTCTTCAGCATGGTGCGAGTGCGGGGCAGGGGCTGGAGTGTGGGCAGGAATGGAGCAGGGCTCAGGCAGAGGGAGATGCTACAGGTCTGTTCTATCTGCCTCCTTTCAGGTTCGCTTATCCCCACTTCTCTTCTTGGAGAGCACAGAGGCTCCTGCCTCCCCGCAGGAAACCTGCTCGGCCTCTCTGGTTGAAACCAAGGACCTACCAGTTGAAGACACAGCCATGCCTCTTGTCCCAGGCGGCTCCCGCCAGTGCTCCCTATACCCTGCGCCCGGCGGTGGCTATGGCTTCCGACTTAGCTGTGTGGCCAGTGAGCCTCGAATCTTCATCTCCCAGGTGACTTATGCCCCATGAACCTTGGGTCTTTCCAATCATTTGCCTCCTGATGAGCCTTCATCTGCTTCCCTCCTGAGGTCTTAGAACAATCCAGCAACTTTTCCATGGTATCCCATGTTCTGTGACCCTTCTCTTTGCCACCAGGTGACGCTAGGAGGCTCAGCTGCCCAGGCAGGGCTGCAAATGGGAGACGTGATTCTGGAGGTGAACGGGTATCCCATGGGTGGAGAGAATGACCTGGAAAAGCTTCAGCAGCTGGCTGTGGCTGAGCCACCGCTTCACCTGAAGCTGGCAGCGAGGTCTTGCCAGGGCTCGGAAGCCTGCAATCCCCCCGGGTTTGGAGAGGTAAGGTAGAAGAGACAGATGGACTGCAGGCAGCTAGAGAAGGATAGAGGGAGTCAGAGAAAGGAACCACAGGGTGAAGCAGTGTGGGACATGCAGGTTGGGATGTTAGGCCATGGTAGGTGGGGACAGAAGGACCCATGGAACTCGCTGCCATTCCTGGGCACGACAGGGCAGGTGGGCGCAGGGAAAATGTTTACTCTTCTCATCCTTGAATAACCTTCTCTCTTCTCTCTCTGCTCAGGACTGGGCTCCGGTGTCAGAGCTGCTATAGTCCTCTCCTGCTTGGCACAGACCTGCCCAGTGGCCTCTCCTGCTTGTGATGGTAGGAGCTGAGAAGCTCCATTAAGCCAGAAGGGACAGCTCTTTAAGCCAGAAGGGACAGCTCTAGGATTCTGGGCACCTCCAATCGCAGGATTGCCCTGGGTCTCCCTCCCTTCCCTTGGGCCCACCTCCCAGAAGAAGGTGTGTCCAGAGGTCTTAGCCAGCCCCACTAGGGGGCGGTCTGCCCTCTGGTTCCACAGGAAGTCAGATGGGAGCTTTGGGAGTTGTGTCCCACAGATGGAGTTCTGCCTGAAACAAGTGGTGTGATTTATAATAAATTATACTCTTTCCCGGCACAGAGCTCCTAAAGCCCTTGGAGTTTCCTGAGTAGTAAGAGTGATCGTCTTTTACTCATAACAAGCCCTTTTCAACCAAACTTAACTTTGTTAAGGAAGTGACTTTTGGAAAACACCTAAGGATGGGGGGCTGGTTGCCAGGGAAACCAACTACGTGATTAGATGGCTGGAACTTTCAGCCTACCCCATCCCCACGCAGGGTCTCTGGGGAGAGGGGAGGTGCTGGAGGTGGAATGAATCACCAACCACCAATGGTGTCATGGACCATGACCCCATAGTAAATAAAGCCTCCATGAAAAACCAAAAAGATGGAACCAAACAGAGATGCGGGGAGGGCGGCACCCCCAAAGAGGAAACAGGCTTCCATGCTCGTGCCTTGCCCCCAGCAAACCTGCCACCTGGCTCTTCCTGAGTTGTGTCCTTCATAATAAACTTGGAAGCTAGTGAGTAAACCGTTTCTCTGGGTTCTGTGAGTCACGCTAGCAAGATGATGGAACCTGAGGAGGGGGTCGTGGGAACCTCTGTTTTTCCACCAATGGGTCAGAAGCCCAGGAGACGAGCTGGACTTGACACAGGCTTTTGAAGTGGGGACAGTCTTGTGGGACTGAGCCTGAGGATGTGGGATCGGATGCTCTCTTCACATCGGTAGTGCCAGAATGGAATTAAATCGTAAGATACCCAGCTGGTGTCCACAGAGCTGTTAGAGAATTGCTTGGTGACCCCTTCCACGTGACCGGAAGTGAAGTAGTAATGAGTGTTATAAAATAGAGGAGGGACACAGAGTTTCCTTTTATGAGGCTGACTAGGATCGTTCCAGATGGAACTTACCCCAGGCATAACTCTTGGACTCTCGCATATATTGCAAGAATTTGAAGGGCAGCTACACCTTCTCTCTGAGGCACCTTAGGATTGTGGGGGCTGGTGCAGGGTCACTGTAGGTTTATTATAGAAAGGGCCTTTCCCCAACAAATCTGGCTGCCTGTGTTGGCAGGGCAAAGGAGAATAGAGGATGGTGATTGAAGGGCCCCAGAAAGGCCTCAGACTCAAAGCCTGGGGCCCATTTTCTCTAAGAGAGTTGCTGAGAGTTTGTCAAATTTCTCTCCTCTCTTTAAGTCTCCAGGGCAATGGGCCAGCCCAGAACCAAGATGTCCCCAAAGGAGATACTCGTATCTGCCAAAAAGCCACAGACCACAGTTCTGTTGAGTTCTACATCAAGATAGCTTTTTTGCTGGAGCCTCCAAGAGCCCCAGAGACTAGCGGCTTACGGCTTCAAAGATCCAGGGGGTTGAGTCCAAACTGGTGGAGCTGCTCCTTGTACTTGGCATGAAGTCTCAGCACAGCCCCGTCCCACTGAGGCTTGATGACCCTCAGCTTGGCCAAGAGTCGGTCCAGGCTGCCCTGCAGACACCAAGTTTGAGGCCCCAGGAAAGGAGAGGGTAGAGTGAGCGGTGGTGCCCCAGGCTGGTCTGTACGCTTTCCTCGCCAGTGTCTTCTTCAAGTTCTTACTCTTAGTAAGTAGGCATGGTTGCATTCCCCTGCCAGTCTACCCTCAAGACAGAGCAGGATTCCCTCTGGAGATACTGCTTCTCCTTTCCCCGGGTCTACCATTGATGACGATGGCAGCATGAACTAATTTGGGTCGGAGTGGGAGGATAGGGGAGCACTAGGTACTGGGGGTTGGGCTTCCAACGGTGGTGCTTACATGTAAGATTTCCTCATACTTGGCCTCCATGTCTGCCACGTGGGCCCGAAGCTGAGCCAGCGTCTGGTCCCGCTCTCCCAGGGCCTGCTCAGCCTCTTGCCCTGCAGCCTTGGCCTCCTTCTGGCACGTCTCTGTGGGGCAGGACAGAAGGATGAAGGGGACTGAATAGTGACACTCTCCCTGTGAACAGAGTCCTCAAAAGTGCCTAAAAAGCAGAACTTAAATGGGATCACTCCAGCCTTCCCCCAGGATCATCAATTTTCCCACAGTCCGTATAAAGAGCTGACGTATACCATTAAGGTACAGCCAAGAAAGTAGTGGACTTGGGACAAGGGATGTGGGTCCAAAGTCTGGTTGTCACTTACTTAATATCTGTGTAAGCTCAGGCATGCCTCTCTCAGACTCAGTTTTTTCATCTTTAAAGACAGACTGATACAAACCTTACCGGCTTACTGTGAGTTAAATGCGAGAATGTGTGAGAAGATGCCTCGTATATACAGGAGGTGCTCCCTAAATGCTGATTGATTTTAAATTTGAGATAAGGCAAGGATTAGGAAAGAAATGCAGGGTCTGCATGGCAGAGAAGCAAGTCTTGGGTATCTGTAGCTAAACTGAGGCCATTTTAGGGGAGCCTGGCTGACTTAGTCCATAGTGCCTGCTACTCTTGATCTCAGGGTCATGAGTTCAAGCCCCACACTGGGCATGGCACCTACTAAGAATGAAACAGGCTATTTTAGGTTAAGAAAACTCTGAGACCACAATTATGAAAGATCTTGTGTGCCATGCTAGGATAGTTCAACTCTACCTTGTAACCAAGAGAGAAAAGAAAACCTTACTGTTCTTTACATTTTTGTTTATCTGGAAGGTTTATTCCTTTATTTAGCAATAATTACTTAGGACTTGGCATGCACTTGGCATTAAAGATATGAAAGTAAATAAGTCAAATATCTTTTCTTAGTTTCATTGTAAAAATCAGCTAAGAGGGAATATGTTTCGCTCATGACAGATAAGGCAGGGGTGGGGAGAAAGACCCAGATTTGGAGAGATCATGGAGAGAGGGAGATGAGATGAGAGACCCAGGTCTGCTTTAGTTACAACTTAGAGATTTTTATCATCTTGAACCCTCTGCTCCAGTCCTCCATGGTGGAAGAGTCAGTGGGGAAAATGGTCCAAGGACCTAGACAGCACACAGTCTTCTAGAGAAAGAGGATCTTCAGTCCGCCCCTGCAGGCTGGACCTTGTCAGTGCCCCAGGAGAGAGAGGGCTTAGGGGGTGGGGAAGCCTACCCAGCTGTTCCCGAAGGCCTGTCACTTCTTCCTCCAGCTGCCTACTGCGGGTCTCCATTTCCTTCTGCAGGGCCCGGCACTGACGACTCATTTCTGTGGTGGGGGCAGAGGGTGACCAGGGACCCAGGTGTGGATGGAGTAGTGGAGAGAGGAAAGGAAGCTGTGGGTGGTGAAGGGCCTGCTTGGCCCAGTGGGACAGGAACATAAAGGCCTTCTCAGTTCCCGTGATTTTAAGAAGCTGGAGGAACTGGAACACCTGGGGCAGAGCTGGGAAACCACACCCCTTTACCCCTCCCCGACCTGGTCCAGTCCTGGACCTGGATTCTAGCCCTTCTCCCCACTTACTCCCATGGCACCAATGAGATAAGGCCATGTAAGTTTTTGTAATCCACATTACAAGAGGTGCTTTCTGTAATCCATAAAGCACATGCCATTGGGCATCCTGGAAGGTTCCTGCCCAGCATCCCGGAGGCCTTCCTTTGGTTCTTTCAGGCCCCGTGCCTGATCCATGCTGAGCCGGGAAGGTTGGGGATAGGCATGGCAGATGGAAGTCCTCCTCAGTTCCCTTCCTGCACCCTCTGGCCCTCTTGGTTGTCCTCTTCCAGGCCCCTGTCTCCCGCCCACCTGCCTGGCCAACCACGCACCTGCATAGATGGCCTTGCTCTCACTTCGGGCCTCCTCCAACTCAGCCTCCAGCACCTGCAGCCTCCGCCTCAGCTGCTCCTCAGAAGCTTTAGCCCGGCGGGCCTCATCCCTCCGCAGAGCTGCGGAAAGTCCCAGAGCAGTCCTCACAACGGGCTGGGGGTCCCACCAAATCAGGCCCCAAGGGCTTGATAGACTCCTCCCACCTCTGGGAATCTGGTGGCAGATTTCCAGCCTCTCATTCTCTCTCTGGATTGGTTGGTTGGTTTTCCCCCTAGAATCCCATGAGCTCTTCATTGCTAAGAAGGCAAAACTCCATGTCCTGCTTATGAAAAATAGCTCTCCTCACCCACCCTCACTGCCCACCCCCTCCTCGCAATGTCGAGTCTTTCTCCACTGGGGGATGGGGGAGAGATCAGCTCAGCCTCCTGACACAGCTCCAACCATCCAAGCCTCCAGGATGCAAACTGCCCTATTGTCCCACCTCTGGTGTCCCAGAGCCTCTACCCTTCTTACCCAGGTGGTCTTGGAGCAGCTTCTTCTCCATCACTACCCGCCGGTATGCAGACTTGGCCTCCACATCTGCCCTGGCAAGTTGGCAAAATCTCAGCTTATCATGATCTCAGCCTTCCTCATGTCTCCCCATCCTCAGCCTACACCTTGGACTTTTTCCCTGCAGCTCTGAGGGCCTCTAAACGAGGGATCTCTGATGGCAGAGGCTATCGAGGTCACCCCTGTGTCCTGGCTGCCCAGCACAGAGTAGGTACTTGGAATATGGGTGATGAATGTATTAAGGAAGGCACAGAGCCAGAAGGGCACCACGGAGCGGGTGCATGCTGATTTCCCCAATTTCCCAGCTCCATGGAACCTGGGGGCAGGGGGACCCGAAGAGGGAGGGGCATGAAACTCTGTCTTGTCATGCAGAGGGCTTCGTTCTCTCTGGAGCACCTCTGCTTGGTCTCTAAGCCAGAGCATGGAGAAGCAGGAGGCACTCACCTCCAGCCATCCTCACTCACCAGCGCCCGCATTCTCTTTCTTCTCCTGTGTCCCAGCTTTCTTCCCCTTTCCTTTGGTTTTGGGTGGCATCTCCTTGCTGTCCTAGGGAGGGAGAGGACTCATATTTAAGCCTGGGCATGGGGCTCCTTTCCTGACCCCTGGACTGAACCAGGAGTCCTAGGAAAGTTAGAGTTCTAGTCTCCAAGTCTTTCTCTTCTACTTTCCAGAAGCTTCCATGCTTGGACTCCTTGGAACGTTAGGCAAGGCTGGTATTTGGGGAGGGTGGAGTTGTTTCTTTCTATCAGTCAGGTTCTATGAGCAGAAATCACTTCTCTCAGTCGTCTTTTGGAGAAAATAAATCTCAGTACTTGTCCCTTCCCTCTTCCCATCATCCTTGCCCTGCCTCTTCTTACCTGTAGGATCCTCTCTGGCCTCTGCTGTGTCTCCCTGTGGGGTGACCCACTCATGGGAGGGGCAGAGAAAAGGCCCAACCAGCTCAGAGCCTGAGGAGGAGCCTGGGTTATGGGAGCCAATCCAGGGTGGCAAATTTCCTTTGAGGGCAGGACTGAGAACTGCACGGTTGGGTTTCTGGAGACCAAATGTTGTCCAGGTAACTGGGAAACATGGAGCTCATAGGCAGGTGGAATGTGCCAAGCACAAATCTTAAAATAGCAAGGTCCTGGAGGGTCGCTTCTCTCCTTATCCCTAAATCCTAAATGTATTTCGAGGAGAAAGAGCTTTGGAACCAGTTAACTAGGCTTTATTTTCACTTAGCAGTGCCTGAAGTTCTGAGACATACAAATGACAGATTTTCACATCTGACAGGATGCTGTTGTGCTGACACAGAGGAAAAGGGCTGATGTAGCTCCAGGTGATTTATATCTCTAGGGCTCATGAGGGAGCACATGGCATTATTAGGCTTTGGGAAGGTGTTCTGCAGTGTATGAGGGAAAGAAGTGCAGAATGTAGCTGAGGGAGTTTCTCACTTCAGAGAAAGGCAACACAGAGGAGAGGTAGACCCGTGGACTCCAGGGTGCTGACATAGAGGGAGACAAATGTAGAAGAAAGGATATTGGTTAGAGACAAGAGCCATGAGTTCTAGTCCCCCTTCCAGTTGTGTAAACTCTGACAAGCCATTTAATTTTGCTCAACCTCAGTTTCCTGGTCTTTAAGTCTTTGATGCTGTAAATCCTGGAAGGACCAGATTTTAGCTGGGTATTCACAGGGCTATCTTCCCTTGTGGGGACTTAATTTATTGCCTTGCTTCTTCCCCTGTTCCCTAATGTGGCTGATTCTCAGTCGGGTGCTGTGAAGCTACTTTGCCAGGCTCCCCTCAGTCCTGAGTTGGTCGGGGCTCCCTCTAGTGGACTTGCTTGACTTCTGGCGTCTCCTAAATTTTTCTACTTAAATTCTTGGGCCACGTCTGGGGTGCCTCCCTCTTGGGGATACTTCCTAGCGACTTGCTGGGGTCATGAGTGGTTGGAAAAACAAATTCAGGGAAGGGAGTGTGATGGGCGACTTGTCCTTATCCACATCCTCCTTCCAGCTCTGTGCTACAACAGCCTTGTCATCCGTCTGCCACCTGGATCTCTGGGCACCGTACTGGCTAGAATGAAAATGGCAGAAACGTCAGGATTTTCCTCTTGTGGGTCAAGGAACCTGCAGACCCTTTAGATATTTCTCTCTCTCTCTCTCTGTCAACACTTTTGGTCAATTGCCTGCTGTCAGGAGCAGATCTGAAGAAATGCTTTGAGATTTGGGATTTAAAAAGCCTTCCTCAGGGCACCTGGGTGGCTCAGTGGGTTGAGCCTCTGCCTTCAGCTCAGGTCATGATCCCAGGGTCCTGGGATTGAGTCCTGCATTGGGCTTTCTGCTCAACAGGGAGCTGCTTCCCCCTCTCCCCACTGCCTGCTGTTCTGCCTACTTGTGATCTGTCAAATAAATTAAAAAAAAAAAAAAAAAAAAGCCTTCCTCTGGGGAGTGGACAGATTCAGGTGGCTGCTGATTTGTGTTTATTTGTCTGTCACCTTGGTGGCTGCAGGGTACTTCTCTGATTCTTCAGACATTTTACAGCATAAAAAGAAGAACCAGGCTTGCCTTTCCTGGGGCTTACAGTTCCTGTACCCCAGGGTCAGATGACTCTGCGCACAATCCCCAAATCTGGAGAATACTTTTCCTCTCATCTTAAAGTGTGTTTTTCATTTATTCTCTGCCCCTCCTTCCCTGAATCCTTCCCCCTTGCACAGAAATGCAATAGAGATTCCTGCTCCAGTCCTTCTCCTCATCTAGAAGCCTGTTTGGGGTCATTTTCCAGGGAATGAGTAATCTCCGCATTACGCGGATGCAGGGGCCAGCATTTTGAGGACAGGGTTTACAGAAAACAAATAACATATCATGCCTCTGAAGAGCATTTACTTTTCAAATATGTTCACTCAACTGACTTTCGGGTGCAGAATGAGGATGTGGTTTGGGTGAAGGTGAAATGGAGTAAAAAAGTGCCCCATGTCACATGATGTGATGATACAAACCAAGCCTGCTCTCGAATAAGCCAAGAATGCAAATGACACTGTAATCAACAATCCAATCCCATCTTCAGTATATGTTGAAAACATGCCAAGTAAAATTGTGGGGGGAGGAAAAAAAGGTCATTCTTTCCTTCTTTTTTCATTAACTTCAGCTTAGAAGTGAAAATAGGTAAGATCATCTCCACAGAACTCTGTCTTCCTTTGAATAGGATCCCTTCTGGGAGTTTCAAAGAGACACAGAGGAGAGAACCACTCCCTCTGGTTTATTCAAATGTGAGAGATAGGTCATTTGTATATTCAAGGAAATATGGCTTTTTCTCTTTTGTAGGGCGCCTGAATGGCATAGTTAGTTAAGCATCTGACTCTTGATTTTGCTTCAGGTCTGATCTCAGGGTCATGAGATAGAGGCCCCCACCCCCACCCCAACCCTCAGGCTCTGCACAGCACCCAATCTGTTAAGATTCTCTTCCCTGCTCCCCCATTTGCATGTGTCCTGCATGCTCTCTCTGTCTCTCTAATAAATAAATCTTAAAAGAAACCCCAAAAACCTAAACTATGGCTTTTGTTTTTCCTTCTTCTTGGGGGGGGGGCGGTGGAGAAGCAGAGAGAGAGTCTTAAGCAGTCTCGCACCCAGTATAAGGCTGATGCAGGGCTTGACCTCATGACCTGAGATGAAATTGAGAGTCACAGGCTCCCAGGTGCCCCCAGAAATATGGCTCCTGCAAGAAGAAATAAAATATAAATTATACCATTACATTCTATCCAGGTGGTACTGAAATAATAAAACTTGGAAGCCTTAAAGGAAGCCAGAGATGTGTAGATGACCCAGAGGAACCCATATAGGTCCAGGGGTTAATTTCTTGCCTGTATTCCATTAAATTTGATGAAGAGGGGGAAAATACCTTGTGTACTTATACTGTGTTAGGTACTGTGGAAGACTAAAGTCTACCAGACAGCATAGCATGAATTAATATGAGGCATCTGTGAGAATACAGGGTTATGGAAATTTAGAAGAGGCAAGGATATTTCTAGCTGGAATGTCTGGTGAGAAAGAAAATATTTGAGCTGGGTTCTGAAGAATGGATAGGACTTCAGTAGCACACTTTTTTTTTTTTTTTTTAAAGGGTCTATTTATTTATTTGGCAGAGAGAGAGAGATCACAAGTAGGCCGAGAGGCAGGCAGAGGGAGAGGGGAGTAAGCTCCCTGCCGAGGAGAGATCCCAGGACACTGGGATAATGAGCCAAGCAGAAGGCAGAAGCCCAACCCACCGAGGCATCCAGGTGCCCAGGTGCCCCTTCAGTAGCACACTTTAGGCAGAGGGAACACTCTCAGCCATGGTGATGAAAAAAGAAAGAATTGTGGTATTTTGTGACTTGGTGACTCACGCAGCATAGGATATACATATTGGAATAGTATAAAACTGCAAGGTAGTTTGGAGTTAGATCATGACTGTTAACTTCATCCAGGAGACAATCAGGAATTGAAGTGTTTTTTCTGATGCCATCAGAACTATATGTCAGGAAGACTGGTCTGGTGGCAGAATGGACTGGAGATGACAGGGAAACCAGTGAGGAAAATGTTTCAATAAACAGATCAGGGGAGAGAAAGGGAGGGCTTGCAACCAGGGTGGTAGATGGGAAGTTTTGACAATTATCTAAGAGGCTTGTCTAGATTTTCCCTTGGAAGATTTCTTCTCTCTCTAGGTAGGAACTGATTAAAGGAAATTCTACTGATAGGAAATAATATTGACTCCTTAATCAATCTTAGGTAAAGGCCATTGAATTGCAAAGCAAGGATGTCTGGCTGATGGGTGCTTGAGTTCGGAGAGATTTTCCCCAACTGTGACAGGAGCATATGATAAAGTTAATTCCCTTATCAGTCAACGGCTTTGTGGAAGACCCAGGTGGGGGATCTAAGACGGAACTGAGTACTTACAGACACACTAGAGCCTGCAAGTTCCCAAAGAGGAGGCTCAGAATATTAGCAAATTAGGGCAGGGCACTTCCTTCTTTAGGAAGAAAGTTCCCCTTTTTTTTTTTTTCAAAGTTTTTCCAACAGAACTTTTAGATTAGAGAAGTGGAAATGACTGGGAACTGCATTTCTGTTCCACAAGAGGAGCAAGTACTCCTCTGGTCAGAGCTCACACCCGTCTTACAGCATCTGTGGTCAAGGCCTGTGCCGGCCGCACTGACCTGCTGCGCAATGTGTGGAGCCCAGGGCGCTGAGCTGGGGAATCTTAAGTACATACTCAATTCCCAGAAAAAGGAACTAGTGTTCAGAAGCCAAAAGGAGGGGGAGGTGTTTTGTTTTCAGAAAGTCAAAAGGCCTGGAAGAAGAGCTTGTGGCCTGAGTGTCTCATGCCTTTCTGGGGTGTAATCAGGCTTGAATATCGGCAACAGTCACGTTCTTGTCACATTCTTGTCCTTGGTGCCGACTTAATGAGTTCAAAACACCAAGGAGTGGGGAAAGAACTTCTGTTTTTCCCCAACAGTGTGAAGAAGCAAATGACTTTAAGCTCAATTTCCTCATCCGTCAGGTATGGGGGAAAGACTTGACGTCGAGGTTGCTTCCACTGCTACCTGTCTTCATTTAAATGTCCCAATAATCGGGGTGCCTGGGTGGCTCAGTTGGTTAAGCGACTGCCTTTGCCTCGGGTCGTGATACTGGAGTCCCCGGATCAAGTCCCACATCGGGCTCCCTGCTTAGCAGGGAGTCTGCTTTCCCTCTGACCTCTCCATTCTCACATTCTCTCTCAAATAAATAAATAAAATTAAAAAAAAAAAAAAATGTCCCAATAAACCCCTCAAAGCGCCAACCTTACAGCCCACAAGGAACATGGAGGGCTCGGCTTCTGTGTAGTGCGCAGACTCCTGTCAGACCCCGCCCCCTTCCTTTCCCGGCTTCTCCAGCAGAGGGCGCAGGCGCAAAGGTTCCGCCTGGGCCCGCCCCCGGGGGCAGGGGAAGGGTAGGCGGCGCGGAAACTTGGCCGCGGCTTTCCGGGAGCTGTGACTCGGGAGGGGGTGGCGCAGGAGCGGTCGCTACCCAGTCGGGACCAGGCCGCCGGCTTCGCCGAGCTCCGCGCGCTCCTCCCGCCCCCGGGCTCGCGCTCTTGGAAGGGGCGCGCCCGCGCGGACCCGCGCTCCCGTCGCCGCCCACTCCCCTCCCCGCGGCCGCCCCTCCCTCCGCCCGGACAGCCGGCGGTGGCGGCGGCGGCGGTGGCGGCCGGGAGAGGCCCCTCCTTCACGCCCTCCTTCTTTCCCTCGCTCGCAGCGGAGCGGAGCCGGCTGGGCCCCCAACCCTCCCCGGGCCATGGCCGGCAACGTGAAAAAGAGCTCCGGGGCCGGGGGCGGCGGCGGCTCCGGGGGCTCGGGCTCCGGCGGCCTGATCGGGCTCATGAAGGACGCCTTCCAGCCGCACCACCACCACCACCACCACCTCAGCCCCCACCCGCCGGGCACCGTGGACAAGAAGATGGTGGAGAAGTGCTGGAAGCTCATGGACAAGGTGAAAGGCCTGCCTGGGACCCGCGGGAGCAGGGGTGGGCGTGGGCGGAGGGGCCGAGGGAAGGGAAGGAAGGGACAGAGGAAGCTGGGGGGAGGGGACGGGTCATGCGGGGCTGGGGAGGCGAGGAGCTGGGGTGACCCAGCCGAGGGGTGGGGGACGTGGGGGGTGGGGAAGAGACCGGGAGGGTGGGGGTCGGCGGTGGGGGAAGGGCTGCGGTTGGGAGTGGGGAAAGTTGAGGTGCTGTATTTGGGGTAACGAGACAAAGATGGGGTGGGGGCTGGGGTGAAGGTTAACTGGGAAGCCACCAGGGCGGAAGTATAATGGGGGGGTTATGTTGGGGCTCTGCGGGGTCTAGGGATGTGGGTCACGAAATTTGCCCCCGGAGGTAGGAGGGAGAGGGAGGGCAAAGAAAAGAGTGTGCGATGTACCGGCTGGGGCTGTTAGCTGGATGAGGAGTCGAGCTCCGACTCGGGAATTAACGTTGATGGGCTCTGACTGAGAGACCTGGGGTCAGGACAACTCCGCAGGCAAACTGCGCTCGCGGCGCGCAGTTTTTTCTCGTTAAGATGTAACACCAAGATAAAAGAAATTCGGATGTTTAAATGGGCCAGGGAAGAACTTTCCTCCACGTCTAGCGCTGGGGCAAGTTTTCATCCTCCAAAACATTGGATGGGATCCATTGCTGGTGCTGAGATTAAACCACAAGTTCTGGTTAGAACCATTATCTTCGGAAAGATGTATTCACTGAGCGGGCTGCACAGCAGCTTCAGGCTCCTTCCAGATTCTGGCTGCTTCCAGAACTTCCTCCTCACGCTGCTTTTAGCAGGGTTCTAGTTTTTTTGTGGTGGACCTGACTCCTTGTTGCAGGACCTGGCTTTAAGCTTGTTCCGTGAGCTTCGATTATCTTTTTTAAAGCAAGTGTAAAAAATACCCTTTTATATTTGGCCATTAAGTTTGCCGTTTAAGAGAATTTTACTTCTTCATTGTGTCCGTGGTAAAGAACTATAGTGTTCCAGAGTACTTCAGAGTGTTTAAGCATTTCCAAAGAATTCAGTGCAGTGTTTCCTTAATATTTTTCACATTCATTAATTCATAGCTTATTTCTTGAAAAATTTCATATTGCCAATGAAAAGTAATTAAGAGTATCTGGCATATTGTAAGAGAATGGTGTTATTTCCTCCAGAATAAACTTGGTTTTCTTTGGTTCCTCTAGGTCTAGGTTCCTCTTTTGTAAGTTCTTCATGGATTCTTTTGGAGTAAAACAGCTAATAAAAATGATTATGAAACACTTGGCAAATATAAATGTTCTATATAAATGCTTAATAAGTCCGGTGCATGAATTAACACTCCTAAAGTGCATACAAGTGATTCCTGAGCCACTTTGGGTTTCTAGTGTTTCTAATGTTAAATAATCTGGTACTGTAATGAATGATCCCAGTATTTGTATGTTCATTATATTGGTGGTGTAGTGCTAATTTCATTATTAGAAGTCATAATAAAACCATTACAGAAAGTTAGGCATGGAAAGGTCACTTTGAATTCATTGACAGTTTTTAAAAAATTATCCAGTGTATTCAGTATCTGAAGTTTGTAGGGTTACATTTTAGAGATTTATAGGTAAGGACTAAGGTTCTCCTGGAATAGAAAAAAAATTTGTATTTTTAGTTTCTCGTTTAAGATGTGTGTAAGCAGTATATCGGAACCGTTGACTAGAGACCTTTCCTTAAAAACGACAAATTTTCTCAGACTTTTGAATCTCTGTAAAGTAGTTCAATAAGATCCTTCTTTAAGTTTTATTCCTTTGTTTCTTAAAGTATGTGTATGGATTTTTTATTTTTTCTGCAGAGTGTTTAATGGGGAAGAATACTCATTTTGAGTGCTTCTCAGGTTTTGATAGTTTAGGGAAAGTGGACACTTAGCTTTTCCTTTCTAATGTTGGGAGAGGAATGTTTTATTCCTTGTGTCGCTTGTCCTGGAAGGTAATTTTTAGTACTCTTCTGTGCCCCATATCACATATTACTAATCATGCTGAAATAAAACTTAGTTCTTTCTGATGTATTTATCTGATAGGTTCATACTGCTCTCCAGATTTTGGGTACTTTCGTATTAGATTGAACGGTCTCTTCTATGCTTTCAGAAATGTTTGTTTTTTTTTTTTTCCCCACTTTTTTATTGTTAGAGTCTTAAATGTGTCAGTAACCCTCCTTGTCTTCATGTGGTGTGATGTAAGTGGTAAAGAACTTAACTCTCAAATCCACAGGTGTCCCACAAGTTACTGAATTTGGTTCTTGTCACCTTCTATTTCCTGTTTTGTCTTTGTTATTGAAGCTAGGTGAATGACACTCCAGCCTAATAATAATCAATTTATTGACTTTGCATTGGGAACTGTTGGTGTCCTCCCCTCCCCCAATATTGAATATGTGCAGATGGAGAAGTTGGCATAAGTCATGGGTTCTGGTCAACATAGGCCCGATTTTACTAATCCATTGTGGAACTTAAACTCATTGTTGGGAAAATGCTTGTCCTAGAGCACTTGTTATTTAACAAAAGACATGGTCAGCCTCTGGGGTTTTTTGGTGCTATCCTTGTATATTGTAATTAATATTTGTGTGAATACTTGTGTGTGAAGAAAGTGGCTAGTAAGAGCCAAATGGGCAGGGGAGTGGAGAGAAATCCTATAAATTGCCTTAAATGTCAGCTCGGAAGTATTGAAGTATTTAGTTTGGTGAGAGATTCAAAATTCTGTTAGGAAGTAGGGCAGGAGTTGGCAAACTTTTTGTCGAGGGACAGACAGTAAGTATTTTAGGCTTTGCTGGACGCACTTAGTCTTGTTTTCTTTGCTTTTGTTTTATAACTCTTTAAAAATGTAAAAACTGTTCTTAGTTTGCAGGTTTAAAAGAAGGCTGGAGATTGTAGGTTGCCCATCTCTGGAGTAGAGCATCATGCTGGGTGTACTATGTTTGTACTCTGTTTTTATTTTGAATTGGCTTATATCACTAGAACATGAAGGTGTTGATTTTTTTTTAATGGGATATAATTTATAAAAGAATTTATGGGACACCTGGGTGGCTCAATCGGTTAAGCATCTGACTCTTGGTTTCCACTCAGGTCATGATCTCTGGGTCGTGAGATTGAGCCCTATGTCTGGCTCAGTTGGCAGTCAGCCTGAGGATTCTCTCTCTCTCCCTTCCCCCACCCCTTCCCGCAGCTCTCTGAAATAAATAAATATTTAAAAAATTATAATTCCCTTATGATTTATAAGGGAAAAAGCTTCCTTTTAAGTCATGAGTTTAAAAAAGTATTTTTTTTTTTTTTTTTAAGATTTTACTTATTTATTTGACAGAGACCACAAGTAGATAGAGAGAGGAAGGGAAGCAGGCTCCCTGCTGAGCAGAGAGCCTGATGCGGGGCTCTATCCCAGGACCCTGGGATCATGACCCGAGCTGAAAGAGGCATTAGCCCACTAAGCCACCCAGGCACCCCTAAAAAAGTATTTTCAAAAGGTGATTCTTCCTTCTACTACCTATCTTCTCTTTGTCCTACCCGCCCCCTCCCCCAAAAGTACCTTTCTATATTTTAGAGGTAAGGTACACTAAATAGAATTTATGATTCAGTATATTTCATTGGACTATTTCCTCCTTCCCTTCTCAGCTTCCTTCCTTTGCATGCTAAGTCCCAAGCATAGTGCTAGGTGTAAATTACCTTCCAGGAGATTACATTATAGTGATAAGGGACCATGTAAATATGTACAAAGCGATAAGAGATCTCTTAATTTTAAACATAGCGTACATACAAGATTGTAAACTCCATGAGGACAGCAACTATAGTCTGCTAACTTCCTGCAGTGTCCAGTCATGAGGCTTACTCAATAGTAAATGCTTTGTAAATATTTCATTTGTTTTGTATTGTGCTCGCTTCCGCAGCACATATATTAAATTGTTTTGTATGTTCCAAAGAAGTAACTGAAAAGAAAAGATGTGGGGGTGGGAATACATTTTAATTACATTAAACTTATTTTTTTGCAGTAGCCCTTTGGTGGTATCATGTGTGTCTTATAGAAGGAGACAGGCTCAGAGAAGTTAGGTGATTTAATTTAGTGAGGTTGGAGGCTGACTTGGAATCCAGGATCACCTATCTCCTGAGGCTTAGTTATTCCCTCCATACAGTACCTTCTTAGGTATACAGCAGAGCTTCAGTAACAAAAAGCCATTTATTCAGAAAGTGACCTGTGTAGGTATAAAACAATCTTCACGCACACTTATGTTCTGCCATTCACACACTCAAGCGAAGTAGATGTTCTCTTGAGTGATACTAGGATAGCATTTAATATCATTCAGTGAAATATCATTTGTCTTCTACTTTCAGGTTAAGGGTTTGTGTGTCTCCAAATTACGTGTACCGGTTACTTTGCATGGTGGTCTCAGAGTCCTGTGCACTTTATTTTCCCATTATACTCAATGCATGTTACCTCTGGCATCATTTATGACTTTTCTTTGTCCATCTATTTTACCGTCCAGTAGAGCTCTTCAGGACCAAGGCTTTGTCTTAATTTCAGTTCCTGGGCCTGACATGGAGTAGTTGGTGAATGAAGTGCAAGCAAACAGTTAACAAAATAAAATGAGCTCAAAACATAGTCCCTCCTCATTCTCTGTGTGATGAATTAGGGAGAATCAGGTAGGGAATCTCTTTTGAGTGCTGACTTAAGGTACCATTTACTCAAAGTACTTTTACCTTTCTCGGTTTTAAAGGTAATAATACATAGTCATTGTAAAACATGATTGTGCTGTTAAGGCCTCCCCCAAAGGATGTAAAATTCTTTGTAATTCCTTGTGAAACACGAGCTTGCTTGAGCATTTCACGTGATTTGTGATAACTTGGTAGGTATATAGAATAAAACTGAGGTTGGGTCAGGGAAGAAGAGAATCTGTTCATTTTGTAACTTTGGTTGACGTGTTTGGTAACTCTTGCTATATAGTAAAACCTGTTTTTAGTATGTAGTAGGTTTGTTGTTAGTATATATACATTAAGCCTGATAAATCATGGCAGATTGGTCCCTTACTCTTCACTGCCAACAGAATTCATGTTCTATTCAAACATAACAACTTGGTAACTTTTTAAAAAAGATTTTATTTTTTTTTTTTTTGACAGAGAGACAGTGAGAGAGGAAACACAAGCAGGGGGAGTGGGAGAGGGAGAAGCAGGCCTCCCGCAGAGCAGGGAGCTCGATGTGGGGCTCGATCCCACGGTTCCAGGATAATGATCCGAGGCGAAGGCAGACATCTATCGACTGAGCCACCCAGGTGCCCCCTTAGTAATGTTTATACTATGGAAAAAAAACACATTTCCCGAATGATTAACCTAGATCATTAAAAGAATAATAAATGAAGTATTAACTTGAAAACTGAGTTTAAACTTCAATCCTACTTTTTAATGAAGTTTTTTTTTTTTTTTAAGATTTTATTTATTTATTTGACAGAGAGAAATCACAAGTAGATGGAGAGGCAGGCAGAGAGAGAGAGAGAGGGAAGCAGGCTCCCTGCTGAGAGCCTGATGCGGGACTCGATCCTAGGACTCTGAGATCATGACCTGAGCCGAAAGCAGCGGCTTAACCCACTGAGCCACCCAGGCGCCCCTTTAATGAAGTTTTTAATTCTGATCTACATTAGGTTTGTTGGAAGTAGGGGGATTATAACAAGCAAGTCATTGTGAAATGTTTTCATGATTAGCACATTTTGTGCTGGAAGGAAATAGGTGGGAGTAGTAAACCAGGAGCACTGGAAGCCAGCCTCAGCTCTGTCCACACAGTGTTCCTTCCTGCAGCAGCTTCCAAAGGGAGGAAGGGAAAGGGGTGCGAACGATGGCATTGGTGGTATACACCCACTGGGGATTTCAAGCCCTGGGAAGATTTGGTGCCACAGTCAGATGCTCCTGTGATTCCTTTAGAAGAAATCCACAATGACTCTGGGTCTCCTCTCTGCAAGCTTTTTAGGATGGACAGTGACTCTTGCTTTGCAGACTCTACTGCCTGAGCACCTTCTCAGACCCACCTCTGAATACTGCCTTTGCTCTGGCTCTGGGATCAGGCATGAGGAAGTCTTTTTTTTTTTAAAAGATTTTATTTATTCATCTGATAGAGATCACAAGCAGATGTAGAGGCAGGCAGAGAGAGAGAGAGGGAAGCAGGCTCCCTGCTGAGCAGAGAGCCCTATGCGGGACTCGATCCCAGGACCCTGAGATCTTGACCTGAACCGAAGGCAGCGGCCCAATCCACTGAGCCACCCAGGTGCCCCAGGCATGAGGAAGTCTTAAAACAAGGCCAGGGTATTGATACTTTAGTGAATGGGATAGGATCCTAATTCCCGCCTCTTCCTACTTTGAATAGCAGTATCTGTTATAGCACTCTTTGTGAAAAATGACATGAATCATACAGAACAAAATGTAAAAGTCCCCTATTACTCTCCTGCCCCCACGTGACTACCTCTCCAGAGGTACATACTGTCTACAGTTTGGGTTCCATCTCCAGTCCTTAGTCTCTTTCCCTAAGCTAGGTTCTGAGAAGGTTGGATGGAGAGCATTGCCCATGAAAGATAGATCAACTTGAGCAAGTTACTGACTTTTTAGCATTTACTCACTAAGACTGATAACTGAGTTCTAATCGTCCCTTGTAGAGCAGCAGTTTACAGTTCACATCTGCTGATACATCAGGAATCTCAAAATAGTGTGTTTGAGGAGAATGGAATTGAGATTCAGAGAGATTAAGTAACCTAAGTCACCCAGCTAATACTTTTGCTTTCCGTCTGGTGTTCAGACTCTGTTAGGTGATTTCTTATAAGCCAGTGCTTCTCACTTTAATATGAATTCAGACCATTGCGGGGGGGGTGGTGGTTAAGACTAATTTATTTTTTAGAGGGTGGGGAGGGGCGGAGGCAGAAGGAGAGAGGGAGAAGCTCAAGCCAATTACATTGAGTGGGAGCCTAATGCAGGGCTTGGTCTCATGACCTTTAGATCATGACCTGAGCCTAAACGAAGAGTTGGATGCTTGACCAGATGTACCACCCATGTGCCCCCAGACCATCTGGGGATCTTGTTAAAAAGGTAGAGGCTGAGTAAACCTGGGGTGGGGCCCATGATTCTGTATTCCTGACCAGCTCCTGGGTGATGTCCATGCAGCTGGCCCCAGGGAACATGCTTGAAGTAGCAAGCCTCCATTCCACAGTTGCTTTTATTTTAGGTGAGCCTAACAGACTTTTTTTTCTTTCCTGAGAAATAGCAGTAGTGTATTTCACTTATGTTGAAGATTTTAATTATTCTTAAATTTCAAAAGTAAATTGTACTTAGAATATACATTTTTTTAAAGATTTTATTTATTTGACAGATCACAAGTCTGCAGAGAGGCAGGCAGAGAGAGGGGGGGAAGCAGTCTCCACGCTGAGGAGAGAGCCCGATGTGGGGCTGGATCCCAGGACCCTGAGATCACAAACTGAGGTGAAGGCAGAGGCTTAACCCACTGAGCCACCCAGGCGCCCTCAGAATATACATTTTTTAATAAAAAGTGGGTTTTTAAATAAAAATGGTTCTAGAATGTTTTTCCTTATCTTTCTTTCTTTCTTTCTTTCTTCTTCTTTTTTTTTTTTATTTTTAAAGATTTTATATATTTATTTGACAGACAGAGATAACAAGTAGGTAGAGAGGCAGGCAGAGAGAGAGTGGAGGAAGCAGACTCTCCACGGATCAGAGAGCCCAGTGTGGGGCTGGATCCCAGGACCCTGGGATCATGACCTGAGCTGAAAGCAGAGGCTTTAACCCACTGAACCACCCAGGCGCTCTGTTTTGCTTTTTCAAAATTTGCTGTATTATGGAGATTTACCATGTTAATACCACATATAGGTCTCCCTGGATCTTTTTTTTTTTTTTTTAAGGATTGTATAAGATTTTATAATTATATGTTTATCTAATAAATTCATATTGATAGTCTTTTAGGTTATTTCTGATTTTTAATATTAGGAACAGTGCTGTGGTGACTACCCATTATGCAGTTTCTAAATATTTCTTTAGAATAAACTCCTAGAAATGAAATGTGCTGGATCAGAAGACTCATACATTCAAGTTTTAAAATATATATGTATTAGCACGTTGCCCTCCAAAAAATTTGCTTGCACTCATGATCCTTGTCTAGTTTGTTGATTTAAATATGATTCCTTGGTACCTTAGATGAAAATCAGGGGTAGGGAGAGGGTGGTTGGGTTGTGGACATTGGGGAGGGTATGTGCTATGGTGAGTGCTATGAAGTGTGTAAACCTGG
Organism: Mustela nigripes; assembly: GCF_022355385.1. Classification (NCBI taxonomy): domain Eukaryota; kingdom Metazoa; phylum Chordata; class Mammalia; order Carnivora; family Mustelidae; genus Mustela; species Mustela nigripes. The sequence goes on along the minus strand of NC_081557.1, from coordinate 90,326,216 downwards.
TGATTCACAGACCTGTGCCCCTGGGGCTAATACATTATATGTTAATAAAAAATTAAAAAAAATTTAAAAATTATGTTGGCATCTGTCCATACACTTTTATTGGACACAAGCTGTAGTGCTCGCTTTGGCAGCACATATACTAAAATTGGACACAAGCTGTATGTCAGGTGCTGGGGAGTTAAAGATGACCCAGTGTACTTAGAATCTGGTGGTCTAACTGAAGGTATACAAAGGGCTCTGGGAAGTGTCTGTGGAAATCATTAGGCAAAACTTCACTTCATTCCTGATGAGACAAGACAAGGGATTGGGAAGGGAAGGAATTTGAGAGCACATCAGTGCCTCTGTACTGTCCTAAGCCACAGTTGTATCTTAATGAGGGTCTGACATCCAAAAGTGATGCTAAAATCATTTAATCTCTAGTATTTATCTCTAAAATCATTTAATCTCTATAATCTGCTGAGTATTCTGTTTGAAGTTGCACTGATAAGTCTGGGTGGAGAATTATATTTTTCTTTAAAAAATAGAATCTGTGGGGCGCCTGGGTGGCTCAGTGGGTTAAGCCGCTGCCTTCGGCTCAGGTCATGATCTCAGCGTCCTGGGATCGAGTCCCGCATCGGGCTCTCTGCTCAGCAGGGAGCCTGCTTCCTTCTCTCTCTCTCTCTCTCTCTCTGCCTGCCTCTCAGTGTACTTGTAATTTCTCTCTGTCAAATAAATAAATAAAATCTTAAAAAAAAAAAAAATAGAATCTGTGTATTACAACTGCATGGTTAAACTATCAGTACGTGTAGGTTATTTAATATTCTACATTGTGTTGGATTTTTTTCCTGCAGCTAATGTGATAAATGAAAGTAATGAGATTGGTAATTAGTTATAAGTGGCATAGTGTCTTTAATAAATAGTGTTGGGTGGTATTTGAGAAGTGTGAGATAGTAATTATAGTTCAAGTCCCTGAATGGAGTTTTGAGAAATCAATAATGGATAATAGTAATTAGAAGTAAAAGGCTTTTTTCTTTGGGCCATTATCTGTGATGATAGGTTTCTATTTTTTTTTTTTTTTTTTTAAAGATTTTATTTATTTATTTGACAGAGAGAGATTACAAGTAGGCAGAGAGAGAGAGAGGAGGAAGCAGGCTCCCTGCTGAGCAGAGAGCCCGATGCGGGACTCGATCCCAGGACCCTGAGATCATGACCTGAGCCGAAGGCAGCAGCTTAACCCACTGAGCCACCCAGGCGCCCAATGTGATGATAGGTTTCTTAAAAAAAAAAAAAGTACAGGTTTCTGATTTCTCTTTAAAAAACATTTAAAAGCTTCACTGTATATAGTTGTAATACTGTTAACCGTTTTCAGGTTTCTGTGTTGGTGAGTTTCTAAACCTGAAGCTTCAAGAAGATGTTAAAAAATTAAAGTCTAAAGAGGCTTTAGAAATTAATTGATCTCTTTCATTTATAGAGGCAGAAATTGAGACCCAGTGAGGTCAGTAAACTTGGTTAAGGTCAGCATAGCCAAATAATGTTGGTCATCAGGCTAGAGCTCAGGTCTCCGGACCTGGGGTCCTTTCTGCCATACCTCCTGCTCCCTTGAGCAAAATGGAGTTTTTAACTTTAAAAACTGTAACCAGATTTTACGTGTTTTAAGATCAACTCAACCAACTGAATACTCATTTCTAAGCATAAAGCTTACTTTAATCACATTTTAACGTATGAAATGTTTGAAATGAAAAACCATTCCACGGATAAGTTGAGGTTTACAGAGCTAAAAATACTTAGTCATTCATAGTCCTATATGGTTAGTTTTTTGTCTAATTGGAAATTCAAGTTCCTTAGTGGTACAGAAGAGTCTGTGTTAGGCTTAGGCACTGTTCTTGGTAACTTTTCTCTTTTTATAAATTTAGCTGTTTCCAAGCATAATTTTATTCGTTTTTTACTGTGATCATAGCACTTTCCAAAGTTTTTCTATTGACCATTGAGGCTTGGCAGAAGCAAAGGGAGGAGTGAGGCCAATGAGAAAGCTGTTATGAATGAACTGTGTGGCAGCCGTACAAGGATGCTGTTGCTTTCCCAGAGCACGTTTCTTTTTGGCATTGTTTTGAGTGATGCTGTAAATGTACAGGCAGAAGTAAACAAAAGGAAGCCATTTTTGCCATTGCAAGACTCAGAAGGCCAAATAAAGTTGGCCAAATGGAGGACACACTGAACAGGAAAATATTTTAGCTTTTTAGAAATTTTTTGGTGAATGTTTTTGGAGCTCAGTGTCCATTTATGCTTTAACTAGCTAGCTATGACTGGAAATTAAAGTAATAAAGGCAGGTTTTCACTTTTGATGTTTGTTAACTGTTAAATTAGTCACAGAGCCTTTTTTGAACATTTTCCTAGAGGTTATACGTGTTGAGGGCATTTTCCTTTCTAGGAGATTTTAGTATCAAAAGAGTAGGTCTACTTCAATATTTTCTTTATGGTCTGTGTTGGTGTTAAAAACTCAAGAGCTGTTAGTGGAATACTGATTTCCCTGGTCATGTGATGATTCATCTCAAAAAGATCAGACATTTAATCTGCAAATGATCTTCATAAGGTCATGTTTGAGGGAGGGATGAATAATATTTGTGAAAGGTACACGGTACTAGCTTGAAAATACAAGCAAATCAAGTGTTTTTGGAGACTTTTTTTTTTTTAAAGATTTTATTTATTTATTTGTCAGAGAGAGAGAGCGAGCACATGCAGACAGAGAGGCAGGAAGAGACTGAGAGAGAAGCAGGCTCCCTGCTGAGCAAGGAGCCCGATGTGGGACTCCATCCCAGGATGCCGGGATCATGGCCCAAGCTGAAGGCAGCCGCTTAACCAACTGAGCCACCCAGGCGTCCCTTGGAGACATTTTTTAACTTGTGATATTTTAAATGTTATATTATGAGGAGTGGTTTTTTTTGGTGAATTATCATTAACATTTATTGATTGCATGTTATAGGTTGGGTATTGTATGTAAGATTAAGCAATTTTAGTTGTTGAAAGAAAGTGTATGTTTTTTCAGAGGTATTAGGCGAATAACTACATTTTAACCTAAACTCTCTGAGGTTAATGCATTTATCTTTAAATAGGGAGAACAGGGGGCACCTGGGTGGCTCAGTTAGGTAAATGTCTGAGTCGGCTCAGGTCATCATGATCCAGGGTTGTGGCATGGAGTCCTGCATTGGGCTCCCTGCTCAACCATGATCCCAGGGTTGTGGGATGGAGTCCTGCACTGGGCTCCCTGCTCCATGGGGAGCCTGCATCTCTCTCTCCTGCTCCCCCGGTGCTCTCTCTCTCTCTGTCAGATAAATAAAATCTTTAAAAATAAATAAATAGGGAGAACAGGTGGGTTGGTGTGTGTAGCCCCGGATATAAATATAAATTCATATTGGGAGCTCTGCTGGATTTGGACCTTGGAAGGTGGGGTGGGAGGATACTGTAGCTTTTGCAGATCGTGGGTCACCGTATTCTTGAGGGGCCTGCTGCCTTTTCTCTATCTTTGGTCATCAGTTGGAGACTATGCAGGACTGGGAAGGTAGCAGTGGCATAAGCCAGTAGGAGTTGTGGTGTCGGTTTCCGGGAGTCATCCAAAGGTGATGATCTACCTAAAGTCTGTAATTCCCTGCCTACCCTGAAGATAAGCCTGTTCAAGGTGCATGGAAATGGGAGCAGAACATGTATTGAGTACCAGTTTATTAGAAACTGCAGGCCTTTCATAAGTGCTTATTGTGAGGTAAGTATTTTCTCTGTTTTTGCTGGTAGAAGAGCTGAGGCTCAGAGGTTAAGAAAATTAGTGAAGCTAGGGGCGCCTGGGTGGCTCGGTGGGTTAGAGCCTCTGCCTTTGGCTCAGGTCACGATCCCAGGGTCCTGAGATCGAGCCCTGCATTGGGCTCTTTGCTCAGCGGGGAGCCTGCTTCCTCCCCTCTCTCTCTGTCTGCCTCTCTGCCTACTTGTAATCTCTGTCTGTCAAATAAAATAAATAAAATCTTTAAAAAAAAAAAAAGAAAATTAGTGAAGGTAAATGACCGAAACAGGACATTTCAATATAGTTGGTTGATGCAATCTTAGCAAAATATGAAAACATTTGGTCCTTTCTAATTTTAATCAAAAACTTAAAAGCTTATATTACAGGCTTCATCCTAATGCCTCCCTTGTTAATTACCTCCTTGTTAATTTCACATCTCTCTCTCCTCTCTCCACTTTGCTGTCTCCTTAGTCTTACTGATCTTTTTATTCCTCAAACAGATCCAGACCTGTTCCCATGTTCAGACTGTTGGATTAGTTTCCCACTCTGGGCTCCTCTTCCGCTGATACTGCATGGCAACTACTTTGTGTAATTTCAACTCTTAATCCAAAAACACATCAGAGAATTTTTCCCTATTCAGTGTTCTAAAGGAGTTGTTCAGGGGTGCCTTGGTGGCTCAGTCGATTAAGCATCCGCCTTTGGCTCGGGTCATGATCCCAGAATCCTGGGATGGAGCCCCAAGTCAGGCTTCCTGCTCAGCAGGGAGCCTGCTTCTCCCTCTGCTGTTCCTCCTGTTTGTGCTCTATCAAATAAATAAAATCTTAAAAAAAAAAAAAAGGAATTTGTTCAGCATATTCTTACTCTATTTAAATGCTCTGCATAGAGCCTGACACTTTTTTCTTTTTATCGGAGTATAACTGACATGTAACATGATGTTAGTTTCAGCTGTATAACATGATGAATGATTGTTTGTATACATTGCAGAAGGATCACCACAAGTACAGTTACCATCTCTCACCATACAAAGTTACAAAGCTGTCCTCCCAAATTTTTTCTTTCAATGAGAACTTTTAAGATTTACTCTATTAACAATGCTTAGTTATCTAATACATATTGTATTATTGACTATAGTCACCAAGCATTACATTCCCTTGATCGAAGTTTATACTTTTTTGACTCCCTTTACCCATTTTGCTGACCTCCAAACCCCCTCTCCCCTTTGGCAACCACAAATTTGTTCTCTGTGAGTTTTGGTTGCATGTTTGTCTTATTTATTAGATTCTACATATAAGTGAAATCATACAGTATTTGTCTTTATCTTTCTGGCTTATTTCACAGCAGAATACCCTCAGGGTCCATCTATGTTATCACAGATGGTGAGATTTCATTCTTTTTTTATGGCCGAGTAGTATTCTGTTGTACACACATACCACATCTTCTTTATCCATTCATCAGACCATGGACACTTAGATCATTTCTGTATGTTGGCTATTGTAAATAGTGCTGCAGTGAACACAGGGGTGCATGTCTTTTCAAATTAGTTTTTTTTTTTCTTCAGGGAGATATCCACAAATAGAATTACTGGATCGTATGGTAGTTCTGTTTTTAATTTTTTTACAGGAACCTCCATACTGGTTCCTGTACGGTTGCATCAGTTTACATTTCCACCAAGAATGCGGGAGGCTTCCCTCTTCACTGCATCCTTGCCAACACTTCCTTCTTGTCTTTCTGATACTAGCCGTTCTGACAGGTATAAGGTGGTATCACCGTGGTTTTGATTTGCAGTTTCCTGATGATGAATGATGTTGAGCATCATTTCATGTGTCTGTTGGCCATCTGTATGTCTTTGGAAATATGTTTATGGAGATCCTTTGCTCACATGACAATCCGGTTGTTTTTGTTACTGAGTTGTGTGAGTTCTTTAATGTTTGAATGTTAAACCCTTATCAAATGCATGATTTGCCAGTATCTTCTCCCATTTGGTAGGTGGCCTTTTCATTTTGTTGATGATTTCCTTTATTGGGCAGAAACTTCAGTTTGATGTTATTTCCTTTAATTTTGCTCTTTTGCCCTTGCTTTTGAAGTGAGATCCAAAAAATCATCACCAAGACCATTGTCAAGGAGCTTACCACCTGTGTTTTCTTCTGGGAGTTTAATGGTTTCAGGTCTTAGAACCCCCTGTGTATATATTTTTTTAATTTCTTTTTTGTAGCTTATTGCCTGATGGCTCCCAGATTCAGGCATGTTGTCTTTTTACTTCTGTGTATCCCAGTGCTTGACATACATTTGTTGAATGGGTACGTTGAGAAAAATCAAAACCATCAGGAACATTGCTACCTTCATGTTAACTGCCTTCATATGTCTGAGTTTGTCTCTCAATCTCATCCCTTCTGTTTCAGAGGATGGAAGTGTCCTTTCTTTCTAATGATGTGTAATGTTTCTAGCCATATATAGCTATATATATATATATATATATATATATCTCATTTCCTGTTGTCTTCCCAAAAACCTTAGCTTCTTGCTTATCTTTTTCTCTTCTGGTTCTTTCTCCTTATCATTTCCAATTTTCTATGAAGATAAAAACCTTCAATTACATACCTCTTATAGCCTTTGCTGGGTCTTGAGATCTTAAGTCTTATAGTCAGTCTACCTACTTTCTTCCATGAACTAACTTAAGGAAGATTTTCTTTTAATTATTTTTATTATAAACATATATTCTGTAAAAATATATTCTGAATTATAAACAACTGGCTTAAAAAGGAGGTTTTGGAATGTAACACTGTAAATTGAAGACTATTTGTTTATTAATATGAATTCTTATTAACTCTTGCACTTAGAATATAGTTGTCTTTTGAGGTAGTCTTTCTTTCTTGGCTGTGTTTTTCCCTTTTGGCTTGAAATCTTTAATAGGATGAGCAGCTTCCTAAAACACCTAAAATATTCATGCATCAGATATTTTTGTTGATTCAGCTTATGTTTAGTAGGATTATATGGGCCTCTTTTTTCAAGAGTTCAGGAAATGCTGTACAGAGAATAAGATTCCTAGCTTTAAAAATTTAATACCATCTGACTCATTATAAGAAGAGTCATTGATGATTAGTTATTAAATGGAAGGTTTGCGGTTATCCCAGCTGAACCTAATGTTTTCACTTCTGGGGGAATCTATTTGAATGAAATAATCTGATGTATAAAAGAATAACATGCTCAGTGATGTTCATCACAGTAGTCCTTGTAATAGAAAAGGCTTAAAAACAACATAAATGTTAAAACAGTGTGGGGTGAGGGGGATGGTTAAGATATACTGTGGTCTATCTATAGAGTGGAATCATTTAGACATCTCAGGCATATAATGAGCTTTTGTTGACACAAGGAAATAGATGTTTTTAAATGTGAAATAAAAAGCAAGATGTCAGATTTTGCTTCTGCCAATGTTAGACAACGTCAGATTGTTTTAAACCAAACCAAATATATTGCTGACAACTAGAAAAGCTAGAAAGCATTGAAGAGCTATAAAAGCAGTAAGGAATGATGAGGCCAAGTTCCAGAAGATAAGGAAGACTCTGAGAAGTTAGCTTGATGTTAGTGGCTGCTTTGTCCATGAGATCATGGCTGACTTTGGAAGTGACAGTTGAGAGACTGAGTAGAGTGTTCAAAAGGCTGATGTCAGGGAAGACAAAATATTGGAATCAGAGCCTCCCAGGATAGAGGGCCCTGGGAAACTCTGGTTTTGGGTTGGTTTCCTCAGGACCTTAATTGCAGGAGTAAGGGTAAAACAAGTAGACTAGTCTTTACTAAGGAGTGAAGCCCAGTTGTTAAGTCTTTTCAGTTCTGGATTAGATTAAGATGATCTGGGAACCTAATATCCCTAGCATGTCTGCTTGCCAGAAGCAAAAGTGAACCCTTCCCCATCATCCATAGCCTCAGATTGTGTCTATAATTTTTTATTTATAATGTCCAACGTTCCGTAAAAAATAACCAGGCATATGAAGAGATGAAATGCAACTAGAAACCAAGAGGAAAAACTGACAGTAGAAACATACCCATAGGATAGGCAGAGATATTTGAATTATCAATCATGGGCTTAAAAAAATGTATGATTAATGTGTTAGAGGAACTAAAGACAAAATTGATAATTTTGACATTTGAAATAAACAGATTCTGAAACTGAAAAACGCAGCTGATTATTACGAATTCTGTGAATGGGTTTAACAGCATAGATACAGCTGAAGAGAAAATTAGTGAAGTGAAAGCTAAATTAGGGGGAAAAAATCCAGACTAAACCACTAGAAGCAGAGGATGGAGAAAACAGAAAAGAGTGTAAAAGACATATGGAACATGATGAAAAGGTCTTATGGATTAAGTCACTGAAGTTCCAGAAGGAGAGAAGAAATTAAATGGCACCGAAGCAGTTACAGGCATCCCTCAGTTTATTGTGCTCTGCGAATACTGCCTTTTTTTACAAATTGAAGCAAGCCTCTTGACAAATTCAAGGAAGTCTCTCTACTTCATTTTTCCAACAGCATTTGCTCACTTTGCTCACTCTGTGCCATATGGTAAATTCTCCCAGTATTTCACACTTTCTCATTTATGTTTGTTTCTGTGATCATTAATCTTTGTTATTACTATTCTAATAGTTTTAGGGCACCACAAACCTCACCCATGAGAAATGTTGAACTTTTTTTTTTTTTTTTAAGAGAGCTCTATACCCAGTGTGGGCCTTCATCTCAAGACCCCAAGATCAAGAGTTGTATGCTTTAAAAAAAAAAAAAAAAAAGAGTTGTATGCTCTACTCACTGAGCCAGCCAGAAGCCCCTGAAATTGCAAGCTTAATTGATAAATGTTTTGTGTTCTGACTGTTCTACAACTGGCCAGCTCTTCCCCCTCTTTCTACCTCTCATGTGGCCTATTTCCTGAGACACAATGATACTGAAATTAGGACAGTTAATAACCCTACATTGGTCTCTGAGTGTTCAAGTGAAAGAATCGCACATCTCTCACTTTAAATCAACCAGCAACCAGCACCCTGATGAGTCAGCAGGCATCCACATTTGAGGCAGGACCCTCAATTGCAAAAATGTTACAACTCACTGAAAGCAGAGGATGCTTGGCATTTTATAGCAATAAAGTATTTCTTAATTAAGGTATGTACATTTTTTTAGGACCTAGTATTGTATATTTAATAGATTACAGTATAGTATAAACATAACTTTAATATGCACTGGGAAACCAAAATACTAATTTGATTCACTTTATTAAGTGCTTTATTGTGGTTGTCTGGAATCAAACCTGTGCTGTCTCTGAAATGCCTGTATATTCTGAATATATACATTTGGATATATATATGTGTTATATATTCTTTAATTCTCTACAGGGTTTTGTTTTGTTTTAGATTTTATTATTTATTTAACAGAGATAACAGGTAGGCAGAGAAGCAGGCAGAGAGAGAGAGAGAGGAGGAAGCTGGTTCCCTGTCGAGAAGAGAGCCCAACGCGGGGTTCAATCCCAGGACCTTGGGACCATGACCCTAGCCGAAGGCAGAGGCTTTAACTCACTGAGCCACCCAGGCGCCCTCTACAGGGGTTTTTATTCTTTGTAGGGCATCTTGATAAACAGACGTTCTTATAAAGTAGTAGACTTTCAATTAACGTTTTTGTGTATGTGTTTAAGGCTTTTTATAATCCTGTTTAAGAAAGTTTTCTCTGGGGCACCTGGGTGGCTCAGTGGGTTAAGCCGCTGCCTTCAGCTCAGGTCATGATCTCAGGGTCCTGGAATTGAGTCCCGCATCGGGCTCTCTGCTCGGCAGGGAGCCTGCTTCCTCCTTTCTCTCTGCCTGCCTCTCTGCCTACTCGTGATCTCTGTCAAATAAATAAATAAAATCTTTGAAAAACAAAAAGAAAGTTTTCTCTGTAGTTTAGATAATTTTCTTATATTATCTTCTAAAGCTTTATAGGTCTGCCTTTCACATTAAGATCTATAACCCAAGGTCTACTTTTTGGGGGTTTGTTTTTTTGTGTGTATATGTATGGTTTTGTTTTGTTTTTTTGGTATAGTGTAAGGTGAGGGTTTAGTTTGGTTTTTTTTTTTTTTTTTATTCTGTTTAGATACCTGATTGTTCCACTACTATATTTGGAAAAGACCACTCCTTTGTGATAAGTGAAGGGCCTGTATATGTTTGGGTCTGTTTCTAGACTTTTCCCTTCCACTAATTTGTCTTTCCCAGACACGGAAAAATCCATGTAAGTGGAAAATACAAAATGAGATAGTAGGAATAAATATAAATTTATTAGTCATTATTAACAAATATAAAATGTACTAAACTCACTAGTTTAAAAACAAAGATTGTTACATTGGGTTTTAAAAATATTGCTACGTATTCCTTAAAAGAAACCCAAATAAAACATAAGAACTCAGAAGTTGAATGTAAAAGATGGGAAAAAGAATTATTAAGCTAAATGTTCTGGAGGTTGTTTTTTTTTTTTTCCCTTCCTTCTTTTCTTTCTTTTTAAGCATTCTCCATACCCAGCATGGGGACTGGAGGTCATTTATATGGCAAGAAATGGTATCTCAGTTGAGCTCCATGGGGTTTCAAGGCTCCTCTGCTCCCAGACCCTAGTGGCTGTTACAATTCTAGCCTATTACTTCCCAGGGCAGCCATGTTCTTTATTTCAGTCCTTAGGAATTTTCTTTATTGTGTTGTGGGGTGAGCCATGCATTTGAAATGAACTTGTTCTAGTTCATCTAGCACTTTTTAGGTATTAGTATGATGTCTTCCTCCTGCTGCAAGGTTTAGTCTGCTATGTAAGTTTTTTTTTTTTTTTAAGATTTTATTTATTTATTTGACAGGTCACAAGTAGATAGGCAGGAGGGGGGTGGGGGTGGGGGTGAGCAGAGAGCCTGATGCAGGGCTCCATCCCAGGACCCTGGGATCATGACCTGAACCAAAGGCAGAGGGTTAACATACTGAGCCACCCAGGTGCCCCTATTTTCTTTCCTTCTTTTTTTTAAAGATTTATTTTTAAGTCATCTCTACACTCAGCATGGGGCTTAAACTCAAAATCCCAAGATCAACAGTTGCACACGCTACTGACTGAGCCAGCCAGGCCCCCCTTGTCTGCTATGTAATTTCTGGACCATTAGTCTCTCATATGGTTTTAAGAACCCACCCTTCTGGGGGGGCCACTAAAAATGCAAAATAATTGCAGGGGTGTTATGGATCATTTCTTATGGTCTTGTGCATTTTTTAGTATTTCTGCAACAGAGCACATATTTTATAACTTTTTTTTTTAACTTGAAAAAGGAAATTGTCCTTAAGATCCTCCAAGTAATAGCCCTTCTTTTCCATTTGTTGCAGGTGGTGCGATTGTGTCAGAACCCAAAGCTGGCGCTAAAGAATAGCCCACCTTATATCTTAGACCTGCTGCCAGACACCTACCAGCACCTCCGCACTGTCTTGTCAAGATATGAGGGGAAGATGGAGACCCTTGGAGAAAATGAGTATTTTAGGGTGTTCATGGAGAATTTGATGAAGAAAACTAAGCAGACCATAAGCCTCTTCAAGGAGGGGAAAGAAAGAATGTATGAGGAGAATTCTCAGCCTAGGTAATGGCACATACCACACAAATACTTCTTCAGGTCTGTGACTGCCTCAATGGGTAACACTTAGAAGTAGTTGACTTGGTTTTAAATTTTAGGTCAATGAGAATGCAAAGTTGACATTTGATTTAAAGGTGGGTTTTATATAAAATGTTACCTTGGAGGACATTGAATCCCCCCCGCCTCTGAAAAGTCAGTGACTTTTAGTCATGCAGATGAGTTGGAGGTACAGGTCCATTGGAGACCCGCACAGATCATGGAAGTTTGGGGATAGGTGAGAGTTTGAAAGAAGGTTGAGGTTCAGCTGAGGTTGGGAGTCAACAATAAGAGGGCAGATTTTGCCAGAGCTATAACTTATTAGGGAAATCATATATGTGGGATAAAAAGTAAAAAAAATAAAGTCAGTAGTTAGGTAACTTTTTTTTTTTTTAATCAAAGTGAAATGACGTTTCTTTTATTGTATTGGGTATCCCATATGTTATTAGTTTGGTTGTTACAAATTACATACTGGGAGAGAAACGGGTTGATTGTAGGTATGGTTGTATTTGGTTTGGTCCAGTGGGAAATACTAACTCATCTAGGACAAGTAATAAAATGTAAATTCGACTAGAGGTTTGTAGGTAGTAAATTAACACTCAAGGAGTGACACCAGTTAGGAAGAACAGTAATTTCTGAGGGCATTAAGTAAGCATGCATTACTCAAGCACTAACTTACTAAATGGTATCCTTGTAGCTTACCTACCACTCCTTTGACTCTGGCTTAGATTCTGGGAACCCTCATCCCTTAGTTAAAATTTTATGCCCGTCATTATTTATATTAAGTTTACTACAACAGATTACTCAGGTTTGATCCAGAGTATCAGTCTTTTCTCATTAAAAAGATTTCTGGTGACTGAAATCGATCTGTAGGAACCTTTATAGCTTCTAATTTATATGAAAGTGAACTTTATTCCTTTTAAATATTTAAATTTTATGACTTGTTAAGATAAAAACCTATGTGGACCCTAGCTAACTGGTGATTTTGTATGGCTGAGTTTTTAAAAAATAATTTTGCTTTATTTAATTTGAAATTTAATTTATCATCTACAGTGAACTAGGTTCTAATTGTAGGAGGTGAAAAGGGGAGTTTTTAATTATGATGTACTGAGGCAGATGCTTTAATAGAGAGATGTACAAAAGGCTGCATGAACACAGGTTTGCCTGGTTGCATCAGGGGATGTGGCAAAGTGGAAGTGTGATGTGAGCTGGGTTGTAGAAGGCAAGTAGAAATTTTCAAATTAAAAAAGTGAAAAAAAGGCCTTTAACATGAGGGCATGAACATGCCCAGGCTCCGTATGTTGAAGGAACATGAGTGGTCTGGGTTGGCTAGAATTGGGGCAGACAAGTGAGCTGTGAGTACAGGTGGGAGTTCTTTTGTCTCTGGACATTGTCCTGTGGGTAAGAGGCTGCCCCAGAACTGTCACTGTTGTTCTTTTTTGAAGAGGACCTTTATAGGGAGATTAAAATAGTAGATTTCCCAGTTTTAGAGCATACTGAACATTATCTAATTTTTTTTCTTTTCCCTGCTGGATTGTTCATTCCTGAGAGGCAGTATGCTGTGTTGGTTAAGAGGAGGGACCCTGAAGCTTGCATTTGAATCTTAATTTTGCCATTTAGCTATGCGATCCCTGTTTATTCATCTGTAAAATGAGATAACAGTAGTACTTTATTTGTAGGGTTGTTGGGAGTTGTTAAATGAGTGAGTAAATGTTCAGCACTTAGAGTGGTGATCGGCACAATGAAAGTAATAAGTGGGTTAGCTCTAATTTTAATCCTCATTCTGATTTTCTTTACTATAAACATCGTTTATTGTATCAAGCTGTGTGTTGGTGATACTGCCAGATCATAATTAAGTACATGGACCAATTTGCCCTTAATAAGTGGCCTCATACAATTGCTTTCAGGTTCTTCTGCTGTTTTTTTAAAAATCTTCCTGTCAGTATGTTTGTCTGTATCAAGTGTTATTACCCATAATAGGAAGTTTTTAATACACTATGGGCTTTGAATCCATACAGCAAGGTTTGTACAAGTTCTCTATAAAATGAGAATAAATAAATTTCAATTGAGATTCAGATTTTTTTTTTAAAAATATTTTATTTATTTATTTGAAAGAGAGCCAGAGCATGAGAGGGGAGAAGGTCAGAGGAAGAAGCAGCCCCGCAGAGCTGGGAGCCTGATGCAGGGCTTGATCCCAGGACCCTGGGATCGTGACCTGAGCTGAAGGCAGTGGCTTAACCAACTGAGCCACCCAGGTGCCCCTCAGATTTTTTTTTAACCAAGGAAAATGTATGGCTTTCCTGTGTGACCTTTCTGATCTGTATTTTGGTTCCTTAAAGAATTTTTTCCTAATCAGTTTTTTAAATTGAGATATTAATGTATCATAAAATTCACCCTTTTACAGAATGTAATTCGGTGGTTTTTGGTATGTTAACAAAGTCTTGTAACCGTCCCCCCACTATCTAATTTAAGAATGTTTCCATCATCTCAAGAAACCCCACACTCATTAGCAGTCACTGCCCATTCCCCACTTCTGCTCCCCCCCCCCCCCCAGGCCCCTGGCAGTCACAAATATCTATTTTCTGTCTCTGATGATTTGCCTGTTCTAGACGTTTCATGTAAGTGGACTTGGAATGTGTGGCCTTTTTTGTCTGGCTTTCCTAACAACTCATTCATGTTATAGTGTGGGTCAGTTCTACTTCCCTTTTTAATGGCTAGATATACTCTATCCCATGGATATACCACATTTTGATTATGGACATTTGGGTTGTTTGCACTTGACATAATGAATAATCCGCTGTGAACATCTGCATGTAAGCTTTTGTGTGGCTATATGTTTTGCGTTCCCTTGGGTAAATACCTGGGAGAGGAATTGCTGAGTCATATGGTAATTCTATGTTTAACTTTTTGAGGAACTGTTAGACTGTTTATCACAGCAGCATTTTACATTCCTCTAACAATGGAGGAGGAGAGTTCCAGTTTCTTACCAGCACTTGTTATATTTTGTTTTTGTTTTTATAGCTGTCCTACTGGGTATGGGGTAGCTATCATTGTGGTTTTGATTTGCATTTCCCTAATGAGTAATAATGTGATCTTTTTTTCATGTGTTTATTTGTCATTTGTGTATCTTCTTTGGAGGAATTTCTGTTCAAATCCTTTGCCTGGTTGGGGTTCTTTTTATTGTTGAGTTGTAGCATTCTTTACATATTCTGGATACTAGACCCTTAATCAGAGATATATGATTTACAGCATTTAATTCCCATTCTTTGGGTGGTCTTTTCACTTTCTTTTTAGTGTCATTTGAAGCACAAGCAATTTTAATTTTGGAGAGGTCCACTGTTTTTTTCTTTGGTTACTTGTGCTTTTGATATCTTGGCTAAGAAACCATTGCTTAATCTGATTTCATGAAGATTATGCCTGTGATCATTTTGAGTTAATTTTTGTATATCGTCAAAGGTAAGGGTCCAACTTTATTCTTTTGCATATGGGTATCCTTTAGTGCCAGCACTATTTATTGAAAAGAACATTCTTTCCCTGTTGAATTGGCCTGTATTCCCTTGTCAAAAGTCAATTGTATGAAGGTTATTTTTAGGTTCTCTCTCTTCTTTCCGTTGGTTATGTCTGTTGTTAGGCCAGTATGCATACCGTCTTGATTACTGTAGCTTTGTAGTAAAGTTTTAGAATCAGGAAGTGTGAATCCTCCAACTCTGTTCCTTTTTTTTCCAAGGTGGTTTTGATTACTTGAGGTCCCTTGAGATTCTTTATGAAATTTTAGGATCAGCTCACCAATTTCTGCAAAATGGGTGGCTGTAATTTTCATAGGAATTGGATTGGACTGGTACATCTGTTTGGGAAGTATTGCTATCTTAACAATACTAAGTCTTGGGGCGCCTGGGTGGCTCAGTGCGTTAAGCGTCTGCCTTTGGCTCTGGTCATGATCTTAGGGTCTTGGGATCAAGCTCTGCATCAGGCCTTCTGCTATGCCGGGAGCCTGTTTCCCCTCTCTCTCTGTTTGCTTCTCGTTTGCTTGTGATCTCTCTCTCTCTGTCAAATAAATAAATAAAATCTTAAAAAAAAAATACTAAGTCTTCCTATCTATGAACATGGGATGTTTTCCCATTTGTTTAGGTCTTTTAAAACATCTCTCAGCAGTGTTTCTGTAGTTTCCAGTGTACGAGTTTTTCACTTCCTTGGTTTAATTTATTTCTAAGTAGGCGTTCTGGGTGCCTCAGTTGGTTAAGTGGCCAACTCTTGGTTTCATCTCAGGTCCCAGGATGGAGCCCTGCTTTGGGCTCTGCACTCAACAGGGAGTTTGCTTGAGGATTCTCTGTCTCCCTCTCCCTAACGTGGTGTGTACGTGAGCTTGCTCCCTCTCACTCACTCAATAAAAATCTTTTAAAAAATAAAATTAAAAAAAAATTTATTCCTGGGCCCTGGGTGGCTCAGTTGGTTAAGCTTCTTGCCTTTGGCTCGGGTCATGATCCCAGAGTCCTGGGATCGAGTTCTGCTTTGGACTCCCTGCTCGGTGGGCAGCCTGCTTCTCACTCTCCCTCTGCCATTCCCCCTGTTTTTGCTCTCTCCTCTCTCTCTCTCATATAAATGAAATCTTTGAAAAAAAATTTTTTTATTCTTTCTGATGCTATTATAAATATAATTGTTTTTCCTGGTTTCATTTTTGGATAGTTTATTGCTGGTATATAGAACACAACTGATTTTGTATCCTGTAACTCTGCAGGACTATTCACTGATTCCAGTAATTTCTTACTGGATTCCTTTGGATTTTCTGCAAATGAGATTGTGTCAGATTCTCAAATAGAGAAAAGTTTTAACACTTCTCCTTTATGGATGCCTTGTATTTTTTATTTTCTTGCCTGGTTGTGGTGACTAGAACTTCATGTTGAATAGAATTTATGTTGAATAGAAGTGATGAGAGCAAACATTCTTGTCTTGTTCTTGATAAGGAGGAAATCTTTTGGTGTTTTCACCATCGAGTATGATGTTAACTGTGGGATTTTCTTTCTTTCTTTCTTGTTTTTTTTTTTTTATATTTTATTTATTTATTTGACAGAGATCCCAAGTAGGCAGATGGCAGGCAGAGAGAGGGGGAAGCAGGCTCCCTTCCGAGCAGAGAGCCTGATATGGGGCTCAATCCCAGGACCCTTAGATCGTGATCTGACCCAAAGGCAGAGGCTTAACCCACTGAGCCACCCAGGTGGTCCATAGCTGTGGGATTTTCATAGATCTCCTTTATCAGGTTGAGAAGGTTTCCTTGTGTTCCTTGTTCAGTGTTTTTTTATCATGAAAGGGTATTACAGGGCTTTTATGCTTCATTCCTGGTTTTTCTTCTTGGGAGAGAGAAATGTGTGGACTTGTAAATTCTGGAAAAAGTGAATATGTTGAGTTGCACTTAGGGCAAGGATGCAAGGAATCCTCAGGAGTAACAAACCGGGGTTGGAAATGTTGCCAGGATTCTCTCCGCATTCTCTTGATGCAGACGGGTGTCTAAATTGCTGGAAAATTGACCTCTGCTACATCCAACATTTACATCTTGTGGGGTTTCCACTGTAGCACAACGTCTTGACTCTCAGTTTCAGTTTTGACTTTGGCTTGCTATGTATGTGTAGATCAGTTGATGATCCCTGAACCAGTCAACTCGAAAGAAAAGGTGAGTGCTGTGATTAGTCCAGCGTGGGCCAGGAGTCACTTCTAGATGAACCTGCTGGCTTGGGGAACACACTTGTTTCCCTAAAGCTGTATGCACAAGGGAATTTGGATGTTGAAGAGCTGATCCCTTAAGTCCGCTCTGTATATCTATCCATATTTAATAGAGTTGCTTCCTGTCTTTATTTTAGAGAGGATATTAGGTGAAGTAACTTCTCTCAAGATAAACTTGCCCTTATTTCTCTTAGACTTTATAAAAAACGACTTAAGCAAAAACTTTAAGCTGCTTTCTTGTCTTTGATCTGTGACCCTGGTTTTTGCACCTGTTTTCCTTCTTGCACAGGATGTTACAATAGAAGCTGAATGGGATTATGCAGCAGAGTCCATCTTAAAAACATTACTGTTTGATTGTATACAATTTGAAAATAAGATGAAACTTTGTTGTAACTCTGCTGCCTTTTTAGTTATAAGCTGAAATGATCAAGATTTGGCTTCCTTGTCATTCAGCTGGGAATAATTTAGAACTAAAAGTTCATGTTCTAACCATTCATTAAAGAAAAAATTAGTCTTGGGTACTTTCTTGATGGTAAGCTCCACTACTCGAGGAGCAGTGATTGCACACCACGTGGAACCAACACAGTCCTTCTCTTAGGAGGGTTGTAACCTAGAGTTTTAGCTTGTAAGGTTTTTGGTGTTTCTCTAGTAGAACAGTGGTGGTTCATAGACAAGACAGAAGTATTTGTGCTGCTGTAGTCTTCCCCTAGCCCCCCAGAGAGGTTTTCAGTTAGTGTGTCATATCTTAGTGTAGTCAGCTTAGATCTTTGGTGTGGAGAAGATAGGGCTTGGGGCGCTTGGCTGGCACATTTGGTTAAGTGTCTGACTTTTGGTTTCATCTCCAGTCGTGATATTGAGCTCTGCTTTGGGCTCTGTGCTCAGCTCAAGTCTGCTTAAGTTTCTCTCCCTCTGGCCTGTGCCTGCCCCCCACCAGGCTTGCTCTCTGTCTCTCTGTTTCTCTCTCTCTCTCTCACATAATTACATTTTTTTAAAAAAGAAAAAGTTTGGTTTTGGTTAAAGATTCCCACTCAGATTAGGAATGACTTTCTGATGATTGGGAAGGGGGCAGCACTCCCTTTTTGGTCCTGGAGAAAGATGATGGCTTGAATCAAAGTGGTGATGGTAGAGATAGCAAGAAGTAGACAGTACTTGATGTGTTTTAAACCTAGAAAGGGGTGCATGGGTGGCTAAGTCGTTTAAGCCTCTTGATTTTTACTCAGGTCGTGATCACAGGGTTGAGGGATTGAGTCCCGCTTTGGACTCTGCGCTCAGTGCAGAGTCTGCTTGGGATTCTCTCTCTTTCTCTCCCTCATCGTCTGACTCTTCCCCCTGCTCTGTGCATACTCTTCCACCTCCCATAAAAAATAAGTAAGTAAGTGAGTAAAATCTTTTAAAAAAAAAAAAAAAAAGAAGAAGCAGCAGAGCTAGCATTGGCTAGGTTTCTGGTTTGAGCAGTGGGAATTCACAGAAACGTATAAAAAGAGGGGAAGAACTTGATTCGGTAGTTACTTTAGAATGATAGCATTGGCTGCTCTGTGGGAAATGGATTAGGCTTAGGGGTAGCAGTGGTGGGATCAGAGGGGTAGGTGACAAGGTTGTTGTCAGCCAGATGGGAAGCAAGATAGTTTGGTCTAGGGAGAGACTGAAAGGAAGAAAAGTGGGCAGATTGGAGCTAGAATCAGAAAGAATTCCTGGGGAATTGGACAAGAGGAGGGCAGGAAGAAATAACAGGGAAGGATCAAGATGACGTATAGGTCTCTGTCATTAACTCTGCCAGTGGCAGCGGCATTTACTAAAATGGGGTATTCGGAGTATAGATGTGGGGAGAGCTAAATTGGGAGTGAGGAGGATCAAGAGTTCCATTTTGGACTTGTTTACATTGGAGATATTTTTATGAGCCGTCTAAGGCAATAAGTCAAGCAGGCAATTGGCTGTATTAGACTTCGGAATTCAGAGGGGGATGTGTGGGATGCAATTTTTGGCGGTATTTAAAGCCAGCAGAGTGGACAGAATCATCTAAGGGGAGAGGAGTCGGCAGTGGAGACTGAGGAAGGAAGAAGGGAGAGAATAGATTGCAAGAGCCACAAAGAAAAAAGAGGGGAGAATGCCTGGGTGGCTCAATCGGTTATACATCTGCTTCAGCTCAAGTATGATCCTGGCATCCTGGGATTAAGCCCTGCAGCAAGCTCCTTGCTTAGTAGGGAGCCCGCTTCTCGGAACTCTCCCTCTGCTGCTCCCCCTGCTTGTGCTCTCCCTCTCTCTCTGTCAAAGAAATAAATAAAATCTTAAAAAATTTTTAAAAACTAAAAAAAATCCTCTTTCTAAATGGAAAATTGACAAAGGAAATGACTAGTTCACAAAAGAAAAATAAAAGGGCACATATAAATATTAAAAGAACAGTTGAGTTTATGAGTCATAAAATAATTTTCTTTAGCCCCCCAAATTGGCAAAAAAATTGGAAAATCAGCTTATAATTAGTGTTTCAAAGGAGGGTGCATGCAGGAAAAGGGAGTACTCCCTTACCTGGTTGTGGTGGGAATGAAACTGGTTTAGCCTTTCTGGGGGCTGGTATATATAGAAAAATTTAGAATCTTTCTCAGTTCCACTTTTAGAAATTTATCAAAAAGAAGTGAGAAGGGATTTGGATTAAAATATAAAACCATACAACTCCCAAAGGAAAATCTAGGGGTGCCTGGTGATGCATTCAGTCAAGCATCTGACTCCGTTTTAGCTCAGGTAATGATCTCAGGGTCATAAGATTGAGCACCGTGTAGAGTCTGCTTAAGACTCTGTCTTGGGCGCCTGGGTGGCTCAGCTGGTTGAGTATCTGCCTTTAGCTTACATACTGGTCCCAGGGGCTCAGCAGGGACTCTGCTCCTCCCTTATCCTCTGCCCCCCCTCAAATAAATGAATAAAATACTGGAAAAAAATCATTAAATAAAAAGACTGTCTCTCCCTCTGCCCGCCACCCCCTGTGTGTGTGCCCTCTCTCTCAAATAAATAAATCTTAAAAAAAAAAAGAAAGAAAGAAAAGAAAATCTAGGCAATAAACTCTTGGACATTGGCCTTAGCAATATTTTTCTGGATTCGTCTCCTCAGGCCAGAGAAACAAAAGCAAAAATAAACAGTTGAGATGACATAGAATTAGAAAGCTTTTGCACAGTGAAGGAAACCATCAACAAAACAAAAAGGCAGCCTGCTGAAGGGGAGAAAAATATCTGTAAGTGATATATCCAATATGGGGTTAGTTATCAAAGTACATAAAGATTCCCTACAACTCAAGACCAGAAATACAAATAATCTGACTAAAAAATGGGCAGAGGACCTGAGCAGGCATTTTTGTATTATTTAGAGTTAGAATAAGTTACCCAAGGACGAGTAGCTAGTTAAGTGCCTGAACCTCTTTTTTCGTTCTTTCTTTTTTTTCTTTTAAAGCTAGTTTCCCAAATGTTTATTACTAATTATTTTGGTTTTCTTTGAATGTAGAGGAATGGTAACAGTATATTCCACTCCATATTACAGAAATGGTCCCTTGGAGGTAACACTTCAAGTATCATATGAAATAGTAAACCACGTAGACTCAGACATGAGTACATCTTTTAATTGGTATGTCTTTTGCACACAAAAATACTCAATAGTGATGAAGTTCTAGAACCTAGGTGAGGTTTGGTGGGCTGAGGTCCGGAGCCGATGACCAAGAAAGAATTCTTGAGACATCTTTGGTGCAAAATGGTGGTTTATTAAAGCACGGGGACAGGACCCGTGGGCAGGAAGAGCTGCTGCCCCGTGCCATGAGGGATGGCAGGTTATGTACCCTGCTGTTGGGGGAAGGTGAGGGGAAGGGAGGTTTCAGTGGAGTTTTCATATGCTAAAGAGGGCCTACAAGGTGCCAGGATGTTCCAGGCCTGCCGGAGGCCTTGCCCTTGCTGCTGGATCAGTGTTGTCTTTAGACCAGCCATTAACATTAAGATCGTTGGGAGACTTTTTGGTGGGGTGTCACAATCCTGCTATCAATCGTCTTTGTTAGTGAGATTTAGGACATTTGTAAGCCAAGGGAGACTCCTGTCTAGCAGGATTGTGAGCTCTGCAAGTTAACTATTTGCTTATTGTTCATGGCAGTCAGGGCTGCCTGAGGGATGCTACACTTATGGAGGGGAAAGGGTGAAGAGGGGGTGCAAGGCGCCAGCTTTTGCTTTGTCCTCAGCCAGCCTCCTGCTCCCTCATCAAATAGTGTGATTTACCACAGGATTTTGTCTTTATATAACAATCTCACCCCAAATATTTTGTATTGGACATAAGCTTGGTTATGCAAATAGAGGGAACATGAAGTTCTCCCTTGCCTCCTCTCAAAGAATCTGTGATAACTTGTAGAAAACCAGAACATTATAGAGAAGTAGGCAGCGAATGTCAAGTAGAATGTGCAAAAGCTTTTCCTAATCACTTCGTTCTACTAGTGCCAGCCAAGCCTTGCTCTAAAACCATAATACTTGGGAAGTGCACAACTGCATTTAAATTAGACCATCTTAAAGAACAAGGTCAAAAACTGGCTCCAAGAATGTCTTTTTTGCCAGGCTGTAGTGTACGAAGGAGCAAATGCATTGTGTACTTTAATCCTGGCAGCTTAATTTTTTTTTTACTTACTGTGTATTAAAATACATGTCGTCGTCTCCCC
>NC_081557.1:90293290-90304355 GCF_022355385.1 Mustela nigripes | reverse complement strand
CCAAAGCTTAAATCCAGTGTTTTAAATTTGTCAAAGAAACGGAGTAAGGAGGCTTCGCTAACATTTTTGTTTCCTCTCTTTGCTTAAACCCTCCCCCTCCTCCTTTCACATGCAAAACACTCACCCCGCTTCAGTGTCTAATACAATATACCTGAATGGTTGAAATCCAAGTGTAAGCATTCAGAGTTTAGTAGTCTTCAGCTTGTTTCATTCTTAGAACTTCTTCCCCAGTTATTTACATTTAAAATGGTTGACTTGTATTTCCTGGGTAAAGTTGATCCTTTTTTTTTTTTTTTTTTTTAAATTCTCCTGTTCTGACTTCAAAGAACGTGATAAAAAAAGACACTTAGGAAAGAGAATCCTCCATTGTTACTTGTTGTAACTGTGAGCTAAATTCTCAGCCTGAACCTTTGTCCTGGGGATCTTTAGACCTATCTCTGTGTGAGTGAATATTAACTATTTTACCTTTTAATCACTGGATCAGGGTTTTATAGATTAAATCTTCACTTGCAGATCCTAAATGATCATTAAGGCCCTGCCTTATATAGCACAGTTTCTCAGTTTCTCAGGCAGTGACACAAGCGTGTGTTGGGAAATATGGCATGTTGAGCAGGGATGTTGAGACAGAACAGAATTAGAGCTGGATTGTGTGAGCTGGATTGCCCAGAGTGGAGCCCTCTGCCATTCACTGTCTATGCCTTGAGTCCAGGTACTGCTCTTTGCCTTAGCTATCTCACTTAAAGGTGTTCTGGGACCGTCGTGTTATAATAAATACGGCAATATTTGGAAAACACTTAGAATAGTGCATTGTTCACAGAAAGCAGACCTAAGTATTTGCTTTTTTTTTCTTTTGATAGCGAGCGAGAGAGCACAAGCTGGGGAGCTACAGAGGGAGAGGAGAAGCAGATTCCCCGCTGAGCAGGACTCAAATCCAGGACTTCTGGGATCATGACCTCAGGCCAAAGCAGCAGACACTTAACTGACTGAGCCATCCAGGCGCCCCAGTATTTGCTTTAAAAAAAAAAATTAGAGGGGCATCTGTGATGAAGTCCCAGAACCTAAGTCAGGTTCGGTGGGGTGAGGAGGTTCGGAGCCGACTGACTAAAGAAAGAATTCTTAAGACGTCATTGGTGCAAAATGGTGGTTTATTAAAGCACGGGGACAGGGCCCATGGGCAGGCAGAGATGCGGCCGCCCCCGGGTTGTGAGGGGTGGTTGGTTATATACGTAGGAGTTGGGTAGGTGAGGACAAAGGGCTATTGGGGCAAAGAATACTATCAGAATATTGAAGGCTTAGTTACTATCAAGTAAAGACAATTGAGAGTCTCCTGGTGGAATGTTACATTCCTGCTATCAAGCATCCTTGTTAATGAGATTTAGGTTTAGAAGAAATTTAACTTTATTTACTTTTCCTTCTACCTCCACCTCCTTCGGTTTTTATGGAGGGGAGGGTAACATTAGGCTTGAGGAACTGAGTTCTGTGTCTTTGGAAATTGGGCTATTGATAAGGTAACTTCTTTGTTGTAATCTCAAGGACATTTGCAAACCAAGGGAGACTCCTGTCTTGTAGGATTGTGATCTCAGCAAGTTAACCATTTATTTTATGGCAGTCAGGGGTGCCTGAGGAATGCCACACATATGGAGGGGAGCGGGCGAAGAGGGGGTGCAAGGCGCCAGCCCCTGCCCTGTCCTCAGCCAGCCCCCTGCTCCCTCATCACCTGGGTGGCTCAGTTGTTGAAGTGTCTGTCTTCAGCTTAGGTCTGATCCTAGGTCCTGGCATTGAGACCATTGGGTTTCACTTCCCTGGGCAGGGAGCCTGCTTCTCCCTCTTCCTTTGCCTGCTCTTCCCCTTGCTTATGTTCTCTGTTTCTGTCAAATGAATAAATAAAATCTTAAGGAAAAAACGCAGAGATCCATAGTCAGTGAAAAATAAGGGAAGAAGAAAAGTATTGAGTGCTCTATCCACTGAATTATACACTTGAAAATGGTTAAAATCGTCATTTTGATCTCATGTATGCTTTACCATCACCTTTTCAGAAGCAGTGAGTGTCCTAATGCAAAGGCTGTTGAAGTTTTCTTGCTACAAGTATTCGGTCAGCAAGTAGTTCTGAGAACTTGCTCTCAGTGGGCTGCAGGTGAAGGTCAGGCTGGAGTGCATGGTTAGAAGGATGACAGGAACGCAGACCCCCTCTTCTTGGTGTGCTGTGGAGAGGAGTGCTCAGGCTGGGGCACACCTGGCTGTTCGGTGAGACTGGGCTTCAGGAAGGAAACTCTGTCTCCCAGCCCACCCTGTCCTCTCTTTTAATGGGGTTAACTGTGGTGAGTGAGGTAAAAAGGCGAAGTCTAGGAACCACCTGTTTCTAGGAGTTACTGAGAACCATCTGTCGTGCACCTAGAGACTGTGGGAACCCTTGGAAAGGGGTTTACTAGAAACCCCTCCTGGCAGAGGGAGGGGAAGGAGGAACCCTTGGTCTGTATAGCTCATTGCTGAGCTCATTGCCAGAGAGTACAGGATGACCAGTCAGGAGCTAAACCAGTCGCCCGGGTGAGATGGTGGGAGCTGGGACCACAGTGGTAACTGGACTGCCATGGACGTAAGAAGTCACTGGCTCTGTGAACTGAACATGTTTTATTTTTCTTTCCTTTTCCCTTCTCTTCTCTTTTCTTTCTTGATTTATTTAAGACAGCTCACAGGGATGGAGTTGAATGGGAGGGACAGAGGGAGAGAGAGAATCTCAAGCAAACTCCCTGCTGAGCGCAGAGCCCAGCGTGGGTCTGGATCTCATGACCATGAGATCACAGCCTGAGCCAGAATCAAGGGTTGGATGCTCCACCAGCTAAGACACCCAGGTGCCTCATGTTGTGTTTCTCTATGTGCAGTCGTTACAGTGAATTATGGTTACACATCGGCAAAGTTAAACTATCCTTGCATTGCTTGGATTATCTCTAGTTTGTAATGATGTGTAAATGCTCACTGGACTCTATTTAACAATCATTTATGATTCTGGGGCTCCTGGGTGGCTCAGTCGACTGAGCATCCAGCTCTTGATTTTGGCTCAAGTCCTGATCTCAGGGTTGTGAGATCGAGTCCCGTGTCTGGCTTCACACTCAGTGCATAGTCTGCTTGAGATTCTCTGCCTTTCCCTCTTCTCTCCCCCTGCTCACATTCTCTCTGTGTCTCTAAAATAAAGAAAATCTTTATTTTATTTATTTTTTTAAAAAGATTTTATTTATTTATTTGACAGACAGAGATCACAAGTAGGCAGAGAGGCAGGCAGAGAGAGAGGAGGAAGCAGGCTCCCTGCAGAGCAGAGAGTCCGATGCAGGGCTCAATCCTAGGACCTTGAGACCATGACCTGAGCTGAAGGCAGAGGCTTAACCCACTGAGCCACCCAGGTGCCCCAAAAATCTTTATTTTAAAAACAAAACAGTCACTTATGATTTTTTTTATCTATGTAATGTGTTATATTAGTATGTATAATATATATATAACTAACAATCATTTATGATTTATTCACCTATATAATACATTATATTAGTAAGTGAAACTAGCATGTAATTTTTTTCTTGTGTTTGATTATAGAAATAATCACAGTGACCTAATTCTTTCTCATTTTGTGACAATTTGCAAAAGTAAGAATTTGCTTTTGTGGGGAATATCTAGCAAAAATTTCTTCTGTAGTTCTGTTATGGTCTAGTGGGCATGCTTGTGCACATGTGCGTGCATTGCTATGTCTCTGAGGGCTGGGGAGGGACTTTTGATACCTACTCTGTTTAATGGTTGTGGTTTACTCAGCGTTTGAAATGAAATAGTCCATTTCCCCTAAATTTGTAAGCTTAAAACAGTGCTTGCCATAGAGTAGGCTTTTAGTATTTGTGGAATGAGTGAATTAGTAAAAGTTATTGGACTAGAGTTCTCTGTAATTTTTATTAAAATGCCTTCTATATTGTGTGTCTAATTTGATGTTGAGACAGAACAGAATTAGATGTTAAGATTTTAAGAGTTGCTGCGTTCTGAAGATTTTTACCAATTCATTTTTTCAGTTACCATTTTTTGGTTTCCTCTCTTTGTTTAAACCCTCCCCTCCTCCTTTCACAGGCAAAACACATCACTTTTTCTTTTTTCTTTCTTTTTTTTTAAATGATTTCTTTTATTTATTTCACAGAGATCACAAGTAGGCAAAGAGGCAGGCAGAGAGAGAGGAAGAAGCAGGCTCCCCGCTGGGCAGAGAGCCCGATGCAGGGCTTGAACCCAGGACCCTAAGAGCATGACCTGAGCCGAAGGCAGAGGCTTAACCCACTGAGCCACCCAGGCACTCCACATCACTTTTTCAAGTACCATTTAGTTTCTACCAGTTCATCATGATCGGTTTAAGTTTGCATATAGCTTTCAGATATCTCGTATTCTATTCAAGGTACATTTGTGATTTTTTTTTCTTTATTTTTCCTCATATGTGAATATACCTCTGCACCTTGACCCTGTTGACATTTTATCATATGTGTTTTACTTTGCTGAATTTACTGCACACAGTAAACACTGTTTACTCTTGCGTGGTGGCTTCAATACACATGGGTGGCTCAAATGTTCATTTTCCTGTTTGGAAGTAGGGTAGATGCTACTGGGTAGGTGGCACAGCCCCTGAAATCCTACAATCTATGAAGCTGTGCTAAGATGCTAAGTGCATTTTCGAGTCTTTATAAAAGATACCGACAAAGACTGGGTCTCAAAGAGAGGGCATTACTTTCTGCCTTAGGTGAGAATATACAAAACTAGCATGATTTTCTTTTCTTTTTATTTTTTTAAAGATTTTATTTATTTGACAGAGAGAGACCACAAGCAGGCAGAGAGGCAGGCAGAGAGAGAGAGGAGGAAGCAGGCTCCCCGATGAGCAGAGAGTCCGATGCGGGGCTCGATCCCAGGACCCTGAGATCATGACCTGAGCCGAAGGCAGCGGCTTAACTCACTGAGCCACCCAGGTGCCCCAGCATGATTTTCTTATAAAGGTAGTTTGCTTGGGACATTGATTGGCCAGTATTTTCAAAATAACTGTTCACATGGATTTGTTCTGCCTTTTTAAAATTTATTTATGTATATATTTTAAGTAATCTCCACACCCAGTATGGGCTCCAGCTCATGACCCTGAGACCAAAAGTTGCACTCTCTTCCAACTGAGCTAACCATGTGCCCTGCATTTGTTTTGCCCCTCCTCTTTGTTCTTAAAAGATTTTATTTATTTATTTGACGGAGAGACAGCAAGAGCAGAGATACAAGTAGGGGGAATGGGAGAGAAGAGAAGCAGGCATCTGGCCAAGCAGGGAGCCTGATGTGGGGCTCTATCCCAGGACCCTGGGATCATGACCTGAGCTGAAGGCAGACACTTAACTGACTGAACTATTCAGGCCATCCCAAGGAGGATTATTTTTCATGGAAAATATATTGAAGAGAGTGGCAGTTATGAGGATTTCTCCAGTTTTGATCCCTTCAAAAGTCTTAGATTCAGATAGTTACAGAAAATTCCATATTTCTTCCCCTGTTTTGAGGATACTAAAGTTCAGTAGCTACTCTGTATTTGTTCAGAGAAACCATATATTTAAATGTCTAATGTGTCATATATTTAGGAGGTAAATAATTAATGATAACCAGATAGACTTTCTGCATATTTGATTAGATTCTGTTAGAGCTGTTTCCTGCTCAGTATAAGTTGTTTTGTCTGTCTGTGTATCCATATATTTTTAAATATATTTTTTAAGTTCATAGGACAGGCTTTCTGAAAGCAACTTGGTGGTTTTGTCATTTGCTAGTGAGAAGGTATGAGAAGTTTTAGAGATGATTTTTCGTTTTGCATTTTGTTACTTAAGTGCTTGCATATTCTTTAAAGAACTGGTCTGGAGAAGAAGTAATCAGATACTGGGGTTAATACACTTTTAGCTGCAGACAAATGCTTCAGTGTCTGTAATAGCTTATATACTTACCTTTCAAAACTTGAGTTGAATAAATTCAAAGGTTATAAATACAGGGAAGTCAGATTATGTTCTTAAACTCTTTAGGAAATAATTATTTTCAAATATTGTCTCTAGTATAAATGACCCTGTTTCAGATGAGTTAGGAAAGGACAACTGTTGGTGAAAAAGGACATCTTGTCCACTAGTAACTGTCTGGTGGAGAAGAATGCCAAACACTCCTGGCATTAACCCAGTGATCAAGATTTGCATCACCAGTGATGTCATGTGGACTTCATGTAGCCCCTGATAGGATGTGATGAGAAGGGCATCTCACTTCCGTGGGATTCTCTCTGTAAACTCAGGCCTCATCAAAAATACGAGCTTAACATCAGCTAAGCATATCCGGGGATGTTCTGCAAAATACCTGACAGGAACCCCTTAAAACTCTGTGAGGTCGAAGAAGAACAAAGACTAAGAAACTACCGCAGACCAGAGGAGAGTAAGGAGATGTGATGTTAAATGCTATGTATCCTGGATTGGATCCTGAAACAAATAAGGGCATTAATGGAAAAAAACAGGCAAGACCTGCAGAAAGTTGCGGTTCAGTTGATAGGACCATATGGTTGTTGGTTTGTTAGTGTTCACAAATGAACCACAGTAATATAAGGTCTTAATACTATTAAGGGAAACTGAAACTGAATGAGGGCTGTATGGGAAATTCTGTAGTATCTTCAACTTCTTTTATAAATCTAAGGTTCCAGAGTAAAATGTTTATTTAAAAAAAAAAATTTCCCGTTCAGTTCTACAAATTTATTGAATGCCTGTTAGGTGCAAGGCAGTGTGCTCACTACTGCAGGAGACAAAGTATGTGAGACACCGTCCCTGCCCACAAGGAGTTGTCCAGTTGGGGACTAAGACAACGGATACAAAAGAGAATATGGTAGAGCTTGTGCTGAGTATGAGCAAGGTGCTTCGGGGTCTCGGGCTGGAGAGTGGACATGGAATAAAGACAGGCAAATATCCCACACCTGCCCGCCCCACTGCACACACTGGGGAGATAGCATTTGAGATGGACTTTGGGCAGGAGTTCAGTAACCATAGGCGATAGAAAGGAAATCTGAATCATACTGATCAGTCTGGGCTCTTGAATCAGTAGACCAGCTTTGCCATTTACTAGCTCTGTGACCTTGGGCAAGTTATTTAACATCATTAAGTCTTTGTTTCTCATTTGTGTGATAGTATTAGTAATTCCTATTTCAATGCACTATTATGAGAATTAAATGAGGTATATATGTAGCTTAGCAAAGCATCTGATGTGTAGTAAGCTCTTAAGGTTAACTGTTAGAAATAGAGGCATGAATTGTTGACGTAACATCATCAAGAAAGGTGCGGGGCCCCGGAAACTATAGGATTTGGGGGGAATAATGAGTCCTGTGTGTTTAGAAAGATGAATCAGGACCATATTGTAAGTGCTCTGATTTGTAAGCTGAACAACTTGAACTTTTTTGGTGGTTATTGGGGAGTCTTTGAAGATTTTTGTGTAGGGGGAGTAATGAGATTGAGTCTGTGGCTTAAGATTAATTTGTTAGAAGTGTGAGGGGAGTACTGGAGATTCTCACATGGGCTGCTGCCTTCCTACTCATCCGGTGAATTAGATTAGTGTCCCTTCAGCTTTCAATTCTGTGAAACAGGGAGCTGAAAATGCTGTGGATGGTTAGTGCTGTGATGGTAGTCTGTTACATCTAACTTGGGGGTCTTAAAAAGGATGGCCACAAGTATAGCAACAGGTACATTTAATATGTGTTTTGTATTTTGGAAAAAAAAAAGGTCATTGATATTTTTAGAGATACTGGCTCAGAACTCCTTTTGTAGGTGATGGTTCTAGTTTTGCCACCCCCATCCCCTTTTTTTTAAGCAGTTTAAGCAGATAAGAGTTAAACAGTACTTTATTGACTTCCTGTGGAGCTTGTTGAAAGAAGTTCCGTTCTATCTATTTTTAAAGCTGATTACTGTGAGCAGGGGTGCTTCTGCCCGGTTATGAATGTTCACCACAGTATGCTCTCAGCATTCTTTGGATGACACTGTGTTTGCATATAAGGTTCTCACGGTTCAATGAAGAGGAAAGCAGCATAGTTATCGCTGAAATGGTGGCAGCAAATGAAATTCTTACAAGCATTGATCGTTTCACCATTCAACAGTATAATCAATTTATCGTCCTCTATATGGGGCCTTTACCTCACACTGCTGGCTGAATGGCAAAAAATGGGGTATCGCTGTGACCTCATTTGGGGGAAGATTTTACAACTTCAAGATGATACTATATAATGTTCTATAGCTTGTTTGTTAATCATTGTATCAAAAGTGCTAATCATTTTGAAATTTACTCACTGGGAAGTAGAGGTTCATTGGGCCCATAAATATTAAAATAGATTCCAGCCTAAATTATTGGGGTTCCCCCAGTGTTTCGTTATGAAAATTCTCAGTCATGCAGAGAAATTGAATTTACACCAGTTGTATCCCCCATCACTTAGAATCTCTTAAGTAACTAAATGGTAAAAGGCAAGTTCTGTTTTCTTCTCTTTGAAAATCAAAGAAACTTCTTCCGGAAACTTTGAACTGTTTTCATGTAAGGTAGTATTTTGAAATGGCTGAGGTGACTTTTTTTTTAAAGATTTTATTTATTTGAGAGAGAGAGACAGAGCGAGCATGAGCGGGGGGAGGGGCAGAGGGAGAAACTGACTCCCGGCTGAGCAGAGAGTCCAACGTGGGGTTCAGTTCCAGGACCCTGGGATCATAACCCGAGCCGAAGGCAGACACTGAACCAACTGAGATACCCGGGTGCCCCGGCTTCGATGATTTTTGATGTTAGTTATTTCTTCAGAAATGAAATTGAGTAAAATAACCTACCACACATTCTGGGATTTAGTAAATCCCTGGTGTTAGAATAGAAAACAGTATTTACCAGATCAGATTAACTTTTCAGATCCCACAGTGGGTTCATACAATTAACTGCTCATTTAAATTCCATGAGACATGAGTTCATTTGAATTCTTTGTAGGTTGGGTGCTGGGTGGCTCAGTCAGTTAAGCTTCTGCCAGTCAGCTCAGGTCATGATCCTAGGGTCTTAAGATTTGAGCCCCACGTTGGGCTTCCTGCTCAGTGAGGAGCCTGCTTCTCCCTCTCCCTCTGCCTGCTGCTCTCCTTGCTTGTATGCTCATTTTCTCTCCGTCTCTGTCAAAATAAATAAATAGAACCTTTAAAAATAAATGAACAAGTTCTTTGCAGGCAAAAATAAAACAAGATGAAATCAGAGAAGGAGACAAACCATAAGAGACTCTTAATCATAGGAAACAAACTGAGGGTTGCTGGAAGGGAGGGAGGGGGAGATGGGGTGACCGGGTGATGACATTAAGGAGGGCATGTGATGTTACGAGCCCCGGGTGTTATATAAGACTGATGAATCTTTAACCTCTACCTCTGAGACTAATAGTACATTATGTTATTTAATTGAGTTTAATTTAAAAAAATTAAAATATTAAAAAGTAAAAAAAAATTCTTTAGACAGAAAGAAAATAAACTTGTAAAATTATCTTATAATTTCTAGTCCTCATTCTTATAAAGATATATATACTAGTCTTTCTTCTTCAATCCTATTGTGAAATTAAATTGCTGAAGTTAAGGTTTCTAGTTTCAAATCCATGGAATAGCATAAATTCATAAATTTTTATTCATAGAAAGAGATTTTCAAGAGTCATTGGTTCCAGCTCCCTTATATTACATCTCAGGAAGTGGCAGCCCAGAGAGGTTAAGTAACTGCCCAAGGGCCCAGTAAATTAATGGGGGATCAGGAAATACATTTTATTTTGTTTATTTTTAAGTATTTTAGTTTTAATTTTAAGTAATCTGTATACCCAACTATGTGGGGCTCAAACTCACAACTGTGAGATCAAGAGTCATGTACTCTACCAACTGAGCCCACCAGGCATCCCAGGAAAAACATTTTAAATCTCTAGTCTTCTCTAGTATTATCATACATTATTTTTAGATAACTCTTATAGAAAGAATAAACAGAGTATGCTTGTCAGTTATAGAATTTATCTCTATTTAAATGGAGTTTCAGAAAATGGCACCCTAAATGAGAATATCTTTATGAATATATTGGACTGTTTTATAATATTTTTTTCCTAGAAGATCTCAATCCCTTAATGTATTGATTTCTCGACAGTCCTTTTCTTCATAATACTGTTGCTGTACTTCGAAGGGTTGGGGCATTCTCACTAAGCAAGGAAGAGTGGTACTATCAGTACTCATCTTAAATGTTCATGAATATATTTTATTTTAATTTTTTAAAAGATTTTATTTATTTATTTGACAGAGATCACAAGTAGGCAGAGAGGCAGGCAGAGAGAGGAAGGGAAGCAGGCTCCCTGCTGAGCAGAGAGCCCGATGTGGGACTCGATCCCAGGACCCTGAGATCATGACTTGAGCCGAAGGCAGAGCTCAACCCACTGAGCCACCCAGGCATCCAATAAATATATTTTAATAGAAAGTGTTAATTTATCTCCCCGCACTATGTTCTTTTTTCCATTTCCTCTTCCTCTGCAAAGAACATCGTGGCTATGAGTTATAAGATAACTTGTTTTTCAGTATTTTGTGCAGTAGTAACTTCATCAGTCGGAATCATTTGAAGAGGTTTCTGTTTATCTCATTCATTTAAAGGCTACTTTTCAACACTGTCTTGTTTGATCTGCAGAAGTGGTGATTGTAATTCCTCTCAAGTTGTATTTATCTTTCTACTTTAGAAGCTAAAACAGGAACTGTAATTGCTTCTTTAATCTTTAATGTACCTATTTGTGACACAGAAATCTTAGTCCCTACTAGCTGAAATTATACCCAGAAGATGTCACCGTTGTTTTAGGCTTGAGGTACAAAAAAGGTGTGTTAGCTTTTATTTTTTATTTTTTTTTTTTTTTAAAGATTTTATTTATTTATTTGACAGAGAGAGATCACAAGTAGGCAGAGAGGCAGGCAGAGAGAGATAGAGGAGGAAGCAGGCTCCCTGCTGAGCAGAGAGCCCGATGTGGGACTCGATCCCAGGACCCTGAGATCATGACCTGAGCTGA
>NC_081557.1:90158259-90293190 GCF_022355385.1 Mustela nigripes | reverse complement strand
TTTATTTTTTATTTTTTTTTTTTTTTTAAAGATTTTATTTATTTATTTGACAGAGAGAGATCACAAGTAGGCAGAGAGGCAGGCAGAGAGAGATAGAGGAGGAAGCAGGCTCCCTGCTGAGCAGAGAGCCCGATGTGGGACTCGATCCCAGGACCCTGAGATCATGACCTGAGCTGAAGGCAGCAGCTTAACCCACTGAGCCACTCAGGCGCCCCGTGTGTTAGCTTTTAGAATAGAACTGGAGGTAGGGAGAAAAGAACTGACACTGGCCTTGAACTTAAACTGACACTGCATACTGAATCAGCATTTGATTATAAGGAAGTTGTGAGCGAAGAGAAGAGGAAGATGGAAGCTATACGGTAGAATTTGTGGTTACTTAGATGTAGATGTCTGGCATTAAAGGCAATAAAAATGACCTCCTCCTTCAAATACTGAGTTAAAAAAAAACCTATATTGCTTGCTGCTGCTGGAACTTGAGAGTAGTTATGTCTTCAGGGTATTTGTTTTAAAAAAAAAAAAAAAAGTAGAAGAGATATGTTCCTCTGTGTTTCTTTGGAGAATTGTTAGAACGTAGTGTATGAATTGAAGTAACTGCTGACAGAATTTTGCGAAGTATTGCTTGCTTTGTCATAAGCCTAAACATCCATCATGCCTCATTATTCTAAGATTACATGTTTAGACAGATTCTGCTGATTAAATTCAGCTCTGTACACGGCGGACACTCCGCTATAAGCCTATGGTCTTAAAATGTTACTGAACAGAATTTCAACTCAGATCAGTTACAAAATGCTCTGACCCATGGGATTTTATAGATGCTTAATTTCCTTTTAAGAAGTGTGATGCTTATGATGCGCATCTCTGGTGGTTTTAAGAAATGTAAGCTGGCTTTTTGGGGGAATGCATCCTTAAGTAGGAAAGTGTCTCAAATTGATTTTCTGTGTCTATTTCAGTCAGCACTTTGAACTGCTCTTACGTACCTGGTCTCATTACATCCTTGTGGTCAATAACTTTCCCTTTTCTCGTGGCTTACTTCACATATTAAAATAGCTTTCTGTCCATTATTATTTTGGTGTGTATATTTTATCTCTGATCCAGCATAATGCTGGGCACTTGGTAGATCTGACTGGAAATTTTTTTTTTTTAATCTGTTTGACAGACAAGAGATCACAAGTAGGCAGAGAGGCAGGCAGAGAGAGAGGAAGAAGCAGGCTCCCTGCTGAGCAGAGAACCTGACCTGGGGCTCTATCCTAGGACCCTGGGAACATGACCTGAGCCAAAGGCAGAGGCTTTAACCCACTGAGCCACCCAGCTGCCCCTCTGACTGTGAGATTATTTGAAAAGGCGCCGACATGGCTTGGTCATCCCAGACTCACGTTGTCCCCATTTCATACCTCGTTTAAGAATCCGCTCTTGGGGGCGCCTGAGTTGCTCAGTGGGTTAAGTCTCTGCTTTCGGCTCAGGTCATGATCTCAGGGTCCTGGGATTGAGCCCTGCATTGGGCTCTCTGCTCAGCAGGGAGCCTGCTTCCCCCTCTCTCTCTGCCTGCCTCTCTGCCTACTTGTGATCTTTCTCCCTCTCTCTCTGTCAAATAAATAAATAAAAATTTAATTAAAAAAAAAAATCTGCTCTTGGAGAGAGGTTCCCAAGACCACCTTCTCTAAAACAGCAACCCTACACGACTCTCTTCTCATACTCTGCTTTTTCTTCAGAGTACTTTTCTCCCATTACCTGATGCTCTCCTGTGGGAATGTAAATGCCATAAAAACAGGAATTTTGTCTTGTTCACTGTTGTGTCCATCCCTGTTGCCCAGCAGGCACATAGTGGGCACTCAGTGTTTTCGGAAGGTATCATGAAGGTTAGAAATTGTGCCGGATATCCTGTGGGATATAGATACATATTAGAAATATAGCCCTTGTGTACTCAGATAGCTAAAGCACAAGATGGGTTCAGACGGTCTGAGAACTTCAGCAAATAGGCTGTGGGTATTTTAGTGGCTTATTACTTCTAGCTGGCTTCTTAGGAAATGACATTTAAGCTGCGTCTTCTTTCCGACTGGGGAACCAGATAAGCAGAGGCTCAGAGGTGGGAAAGTGAGTAAGGGCGGTATGTATAAGAAAAGATGACATATTCAGTTTGGCTAGAGTATATTCCTAACAAAGAAAGAAGTCAGGTAGAAAGGTAGGTTAGATCCAGGGCAGTGGAAAGTCATCAGATCAAAGCTGAGTTTGGGTTTTGTCCCACTGGCACTGTGGAAATTGTTATTTTCCCTCCTGAAAGGGCAGTTAGGGACGCCTAGATAGCTCAGTCAAGTTATGTGTCTGCCTCCAGCTCAGGTCATAATCTTGGCTCCCTGCTCAGCGGGGAGTCTGCTTCCCCTCTACACCTGACCCCATTTGTGCTCGTGTGTGCCTGTGCGCACGCTCTCTCTCTCATATAAATAAATAAATAATTTTTAAAAAGGGCAATTATATGGCATGATTGGACCTGTAGAGGAGGAGATTGAAGACTCAAGTCTGTTTTTATTATTATTAAATGTTTTATTTTAATCCAGTATGTTAGCAGAGTGTTAAATTAATCTCAGGTGTACAGCGTAGTGATTCAGAGTTCTGTACCTGATTCGGCGCTCACCACCATAGGTGCATTCTGAATCCCTTCACCTAGTCCACCCCTCTCCCCACCCACTGCCCCTCTGGCAGCCACCAGTTTGTTCTCTAGAGTTAAGAGTCTGTTTCTTGTTTTGTATGTCTCTTTCTTTATTTTCCTTTGCTCATTCGTTTCTTAAATTCCACATATGAGTGAAATCAGAGGGTATTTGTTTTTCTCTGTCTGACTGACTTCACTTGGCATTATCCTCTCTAGTTCCATCCATGTTGTGGTAATTGGCAAAATCTCACTTTTTATGGCTGAGTAATATTTCGTGGACATATATATATATGTATATATATATATACACACCACATCTTCTTTATCCATTCATCTGGACAGTTGAGCTGCTTCCTTGGTTTAGCTATTGTAAATAATGCTGCCGTAACCATAGAGGTGCGTGTGTGTTTATAGTTTTTGGGTTAAGAACCAGTAGTGTGATTACTGGATTGTAGGTCAGTTCTGTTTTTAACTTTCTGAGGAGCCTCCGTACTGTTTTCCACAGTGACTGTTCCAGTTCAGTTCTAGTCAACACCCTCACCAACACCTGTTGTTTGTTGTGTTGTTTATTTTAACCATTCTGTCAGGTGAGAGGGGATGTCTCGTGATGAGTGATGTTAGCATCTTTTTGTGTGTATGTTGAAAGACTGAACTTTGAATTGTAGGGTAGATGGGGGAAGGTAGCAAGGAACTTATATTAGAATAATAATATAATTTCGGGTGCCTGGGTGGCTCAGTGGGTTAAAGCCTCTGCCTTTGGCTTAGGTCATGATCCCAGGGTACTGGGATCGAGCCCCACATCGGGCTCTCTGCTTGGTGGGGAGCCTGCTTCCCCTTTCTCTCTGCCTACTTGTGATCTCTCTCTCTGTGTGTCAAATAAATAAATAAATAAATAATCTTTTTAAAAAATATAATTTAAAAGTGGAAAGACAACAGTGGCCAGCAAATTGACAAATAAATCCGATATGGAGAATAAGGGAAATGGAAGCAACCAAGATGACTTTAAGGTTTTGAATTTGTGAGAAGTAAGATGGTGTTGTCATTAAAGAGAACATGAAGTAAGAACAGACTTGAGAAGGAAGATTAATTTAATTTTGAACATGTTGCTCTGAGGTGCTAGCATTTGAGTGGAGGAATGTGGTTGGCAGTTGGGAGTTGGAGAGCTTCCAAGGCTTGAGATTTGGGAGTTGCTTGCAGGGTAGTTTCTGAAGCTTGAGAATGTGAAGGAAGAGTCAGGAGAGCACATGGGAAAAGAAAGAAAAGTGGCGGAGAACATATTCTTGGGAAATAACTGTTAAGAGAACAGGAGGAGAACCAAGTGAGGACAACATTATAGGAGTCCAGAAAAAGGTCTGTGGTAACCTTGAGAGTGGGATATATATCTTTTTGGTCATTTCACACATTGTTCTGTACTGTTTAGCATAGTTCGTTCTTTTTAAAAAATATTTAAGTGATCTCTACCTCCACTGTGGGGCTCAAAATCATGACACTGAGATCGAGAGTCACAGGGTCTACTTACTGAACTAGCCAGGTGCCCCATTCTGTGATATATTCTTGGTCTTTCTGCTTTTTGTTTCTTTTTTGATAAAATAGCAAAAGTTCTAATAAGCCATAATTGAAGGATCTCAAAGTGTGAGGAGGACAACGGTTAAAGGAGCTTAGGGATTGGATAAGTGCTTGTCTTCGTATCTCACACTTGATCTACATAGCATAGGAATTATTTTAGACTGTCTTCAAAGAATATATTATCACTTTTGTAGTGCTTTCAGAAAGCAAATCGGAAACTAGAAAGAATAACTTGCTAAAGTGCAAGAAGACAGATCTTAGAACTGAAGCTGATTTGTTGAAAGCTGACTGGAAAGATTTCAGTAGCGTTTTGCACAAGAATCAGGGCTAGGAAGACCTGGTGTCTTTGGTGCAGCATTTTATATAGCAAAAAAGAGAACAATCTCTCCATGAAAGAGAATTTTTAGGTACTCAAATTTGATCACGAATTGACTTGAAATTTTATAATCCACTTAAGAGAAGAATAGACTTTTGAATATAAAAATACTAATGATGGGGACAAGGTGAAAATAAGTACGGATGGTAGCTGGTTTGGCGTATTAACAGTATCTAAAGCATCTGTCTGTCTTTCTCTGTGTGGCAGCACATTAAAGATAAGAAAGATAATCTGATTAAAGGACATACCTCAAAGTAGAGGCATCATCTGGTGTGTTAAATTGGTACTATGTGGCATCTTTTTTATATTGAATTATAGTTGACAGAATGTTACATTAATTTCAAGTATACAACATAGTGATTCGATAACTCCATTATTCTCTGTGGCATCTTTATGAGGTTATCAGAGTAAAGCTCACTAATGGATAAAGCATAGCACTAGCATATGCATGCAGGTAGAAATTGTCACATGGTTTGGATACTAGCATTCCAGGTTTGGTATAGGAAGAACTGTTTTGGTAAAACTTAACTTCTTTAGGGTCTGATTTAAGTGAAAATACTTGTTAGGTCTGGATATTAAAATTGTAATTTATTTTTTAATTTGGATGAGTGATATGATTAGCTTTAAAATCCAGAATAGCTGGGATCCTGGGTGGCTTAGCCAATTAAATGACGGCCTTCGGCTCAGGTCATGATCCCCAGAGTCCTGGGATTGAGCCCCGCATTGGGCTTCCCTGTTCCGTGAGGTGTCTCCTCCTCCCCTTTCTCTGCTCCTCTCCCCACTCATGGGTGCATGCTCGCACACTCTCTCTCTCTCTTTCCCTGTCTCTAGCTCAGATAAATAAAATTTTTAAAAAAAAATCCAGAATAGGGCGCCTGGGTGGCTCAGTGGGTTAAAGCTTCTGCCTTGGCTCAGGTCATGATCCCAGGGCTCTCTGCTCAGCCGGGAGCCTGCTCCCCCACCCACCCCCCACCCCCCTCCCTCTGCCTACTTGTGATCTCTGTCTGTCAAATAAATAAAAAATCTTTAAAAAAAAAATCCAGAGTAGCTTAGGCAAAGCAGAAATAGTATATTTTGCTTTTTTATTATTTCCTTTCTTTTGTTTGTGAATGATTTTTTAAAAAAGATTTTATTTATTTATTTGGCAGACTGAGATCACAAGTAGGCAGAGCAGCAGGCAGAGAGAGGAGGAAGCCACCTCCCTGCTGAGCAGAGAGCCCAAAGCAGGGCTCATTCCCAGGATCCTGGGATCATGACCTGAGCTGAAAGCAGAGACTTTAACCCACTGAGCCACCCAGGTGCCCCTGCGATTGATTATGTTAACATACAAGTTTGCACCTTTATTTGTTGAGTCATTGTATCTATGTCATCCTCAAAAAGTAGATTTGTTCATGTTAGTTAATACTCAGAGGTATTAGACCTGATTAACCTGAGATTGAAAGCCTTAAAATATGTAATTGTTAAATTTTCGATTTACTATAGGACATCTTTTTGAATGCAGGGAGTAGGAGTGGACCTAGTGAATGCAACAGTCATCCGTGTGTTATATCTCCATCTTTCATATGATGTTAGGAGAAAAACAGTTTCTGAAGCTCTTCTTTGAACAAAGATAAAAATGAGAGTATTTAATAGTGTCAGCAGCACATTCCTTCCTGTCTTCTTTCCTAGTTTTATGTATCTCTGAATAATATTTGCCAGAAAGTATATTTGAAGAGGTTCTTTGTAAATGTATGTTCATGTTTATATTAATTACATACCTGATCTGGTGAATTCAGCGCATTTAAAATAGAAGTAATTTTATGTGTTTAATTATTGCACTTTTTTTTTTTTTTTTTTGATCATTTGTAGGCGAAACCTAACCAAGCTATCCCTGATCTTCAGCCACATGCTGGCAGAACTAAAAGGAATCTTTCCGAGTGGACTCTTTCAAGGAGACACATTTCGGATTACGAAAGCAGATGCTGCAGAATTTTGGAGGAAAGCTTTTGGGGAAAAGTAAGTCTCAAAATAATGAATTTGATTTTTTTGTTTGTTTTGTTTATGTGTTTGTTTCTTAAGTAGGCTCCCAGCATGGAGCCCATTGTGGGTCTGGAACTCCATCCCTGAGATCAGGCCCTGTGCTGAGACCCAGAAGTCAGACGCTTAACCACTGAGCTACCCAGGTGCCCCTCAAAATAATGAATATGAACTGTGAAGAGCTAAAGCTTATGTTGTGGCCTTCTGCTTAAATTTTTTTTGATGTTTTACCTTTTTTTAAAAATAAACTGCAGCCTCAGTGTGATGCTTGAAATCACAACCCCAGCATCAAGAGTTGCATGGTCTACCAAGTGAGCCCGCTGGGTGCCCCTGTTTATTTTTTTTAATTAATGAAATAATTATGTCATGGGAAAGCATAAAGAAAAATAATGAATGCGTATGTACAGTAGGCCCCCCCTTATTGGCAGTTTTACTTTTCATGGTTTCAGATACCTGAGGTCAGCTGTGGTCCAGAAGCTGATGGTCTTCCTGGTGTATTAACACAACGTCAGTAGTAGCCTAACACTGTCGCAGTGCTTGCGTCCTTCCCCTCACTCCCATCTTCTCAATGTAGGCATATTATCTCATCATGACTAGAAGGATGTCTACTGCACTGAGGTGCTGTTGGAGAAAACCCACATTCACATAACTTTCATTACAGTATATTGGTTATAATTGTTCTATTTTGTTATTGTTGTTGTCTTACTACACCTAAATTATAAATTAAACTTATCATAGGTGCATGTATAGGAAAAAACTACAGTATATATAGGGTTTGGTACTATCTGCCTTTGCAGCCATCCACTGAGGATTTTGCAAAGTATCCCTTGCAGATAAGGGGGGCACTATTATACCTACCTCCCCATGTTTTGGAGGTTCTTTTTTTTAAAGAAATCTTTGCAGATTCAACTGATACCCACGCTCTTATATCGAATATTTGTCTGTCTCTCTCCCTATCCATTCCGCTGTTAATAGAGGTTTATGTTTCACATTCTTTGTGCTCACAAACTGTGCCACAGTGAACAAAATTATTTTTGCCTTCATATGCAAGAGCTTCTTCACAGTTACATGCCTAGTAGTGAAATAGCTGAATCAGGGAGTTTCACGTCCTCTGCTTTGCCAGATATTGCCTAATTGCTTTCCAAAGTGGTTATACCAGTTTATATCCCTGTAAGTAGTCTACACAAATTCCATAGCTCTACAGTCGGGCTAACACGGGTAGTGTGACTTGGGTATCATATTTTGCTTTCTATTCCTAATGACAAAGGAGATTGAGCATCTTTTCGCAGTTATGACCAGTTGGGATTCTTACTCTGACTTGCCTGTTCCTGTTCCTAACTTGTCCATTTCTGTACTGAGTAACTTGTCTTTTTCCTATTGAAAGACACTGATTGTTAGTTACCTTACGTTACAAATACCTTCTCCTAGTCTGTGGCTAGTTTTCTACTTTGTCATATTGTCTTTTGTTGTATAGAAGTTTTAAATTATATAGACAGATTTATGTGTTAGACTTCTGTTTTTAAGTATTAATATAAATGTTCTTGTATAGCCTATGAAATTTGGATCGGGGAACTAAAAAAAAATTAGCAATACAGTTTTTTAGTTGTACATACAGATCCTAATATAAATTTCCCTTTAGATGCCTTCTTTTTAAAAATATGCTTAAATGTAAAATACAGAATAATCGGTGATTTAAAAACTTTGTTAAAGAGGATGGGAATAAATTTAACTTTGTTCCTTTTAATTTAATAACTCCTTAGGAGAGTTCAAAATGCCACTTTA
Source organism: Mustela nigripes (assembly GCF_022355385.1). Taxonomy (NCBI): domain Eukaryota; kingdom Metazoa; phylum Chordata; class Mammalia; order Carnivora; family Mustelidae; genus Mustela; species Mustela nigripes. The sequence continues at coordinate 90,284,806 of NC_081557.1, read as the reverse complement.
TCTCTTAATTTCTAGGCAGTGAGTACATAAACTTTTCAGAGTCAGTGAGCTTGTGTTTACATAAAGATCTTGAGAAATAGAAATCCCATAGTGTCTTGTGCTAGCCTTATCTGGGGTTTAATCATTCTTATGTTACTAATTTATTCCTCCTCCCTTTCAGAACTGTGTTCTTCCTGTGTCTTAAGACTATTTCCTCCTGTCTAGGCCTTGTGATTATGAGTTCCTCAAAGAACTCAGGATGTTTTATATGCTTTTAAAAAGTTAGTTTAAATGTAAGCTTTTAAGTTAGTGAAGGCCTGGCCTCAGATGACATTTATATAAAAGAGTAATCTCTCTCTTTCCATGTTTCTCTAAAGAGAACAGATGTGTGAAGAAAGATGAGAAAGGGAATTAGTTTATGACATATTGCCAAAGAATAGTGGAAAAAGATTTCTCTATTACTAATTTCCTTATTAGAAAGTTAAGAAATATTTATTCCCTTTCTGTTCTCAATCCAAAATATAACTTAACTTCTTTAAGAGAATTGAAATTGATATTGTGACCTTAATGTGGCTTTCTTGGTTATTATGGCAGTGCACAGCATTGTCTGTTACCTCACTCTGCCTTCCCTTTCACCCCTGCTCCCCCATCTAGGACTATAGTCCCTTGGAAGAGTTTCCGACAGGCCCTTCACGAAGTGCATCCCATCAGCTCCGGGCTCGAGGCCATGGCTCTGAAATCCACTATTGATCTGACCTGCAATGATTATATTTCAGTTTTTGAATTTGACATCTTCACACGACTCTTTCAGGTAGGATACTAAAATGTTGGCTAAACTAGTTGCTTCTTTCCTGAAAGGAGAGCTCTTTAAAAAAATAACATTTGCAAGTTTACATATTGTACAAAAGTATTTTTTTTTAGGATTTATTTATTTATTCGACAGACAGAGATTACAAGTAGGCAGAAAGAGGGGAGGAAGCAGGCTTCCCATGAAGCGGAGAGCCCGATGCTGGGCTCGATCCCAGGACCCTGGGATCATGACCTGAGCCGAAGGCAGAGGCTTTAACCCACTGAGCCACCCAGGTGCATTTTGTAAAAATACAAAAGTATTTTTAGTCAGTGTAGAGATTATAAGCAAAAAAACCCTCACTACTCAGTTTTATCTATTTATTGTTAAACACAATAACTATATAATGCGCTTTCTTCTCCTCACATTTATAATCTCTCTTTTAAATATTCTTTGTATCATTTAAATCATTGTAGAATGCCCAGAAGATGGGTGTAATATGACCTATTTAATCAGTTTCCTGTTGCTGGACATTTATGTACATTTCCAGCTTTTTCTCCTATTGTATTGAAATTCTTGACTGTTATTATTAATGTGCATTGATACTTCAGAAAGAGCTCATTTCTTTCTCTCTGTAAAGATAATATGTGTATGCCAACTGGTGTAAGCCTTTATTTGCAACTTTTTAGTTGTACACGTGGGCCTTGCTGTTGCTTAGAACTTCTGTAAAATGTCTTGAATTTCATTTTATAATGAAATTTCTTTCTACAAGCATATATTTGTTTCTTCTTAGCTTTTCTGAATTTTTTTTTTAAAGATTTTATGTATTTATTTGACAGATGGAGATCACAAGTAGGCAGAGAGGCAGGTAGAGAGAGAGAGAGAGGAGGAAGCAGGCTCCCCGCTGAGCAGAGAGCCCGATGTGGGGCTCGATCCCAGGACCCTGGGATCGTGACCGGAGCCGAAGGCAGAGGCTTTAACCCACTGAGCCACCCAGGCGCCCCTCTTTTCTGATTTCTTACGTCTCAAACATATTTCTCTCAAAGTAACCATATAATTGAAAATTTGTGACAATGAATGGAGAATTGAGGTGGTTTTCTTTCTGTTCTTCCTTGCTCTGAGGATGGTGGGATGTCCTGAGCTAAGTGGTCTGATCGAGCTCTTGTTCCCTTAGCCCTGGTCCTCTTTGCTCAGGAACTGGAACAGTCTTGCTGTAACTCATCCTGGTTACATGGCTTTCCTGACATACGATGAAGTGAAAGCTCGGCTCCAGAAGTTCATTCACAAACCGGGCAGGTCAGTGCTGGGAAGCAAAGGTGTTTATTCTCCTGAATTCTATGCTTTTGTGACCTCTGCCAGGATAGAGGAAAGGTGATCTTGGATTAGTTTCCCAGTAGCTCCATTGTTGCACTGGGATTGATGTCTGTTTACCAGAAGAATTGACTTATGCAGATCTTAGGATTTGATAAATGCTTTCAAGCCACTTAAGAATTGAACTTCTGTATTTTTTGCTTTTGGTCTGGAGTCACTGTAGAATCTATTATTGATGATCCGTTTGATTTTTGTCTCTGTCTTGCCTTCCACCCTAACAAAAGCATATAAAATGTTCTGTTCATCTCTGTTCTCAGTTACATTTTCCGGCTGAGTTGCACTCGTCTGGGTCAGTGGGCTATTGGGTATGTCACTGCTGATGGGAACATTCTGCAGACGATCCCTCACAATAAACCTCTCTTCCAAGCCCTGATTGATGGCTTCAGGGAAGGCTTGTGAGTATCTGCTGTTTGCCCCTTGCTGGAATACAGGAATTTAGGGGTTATAAAACTTAAATCATCAGTGACTTGATTCCAGGTGTCTTCAGGACTGAAGATTCAAGAAACATATTAACAGGTTGTATTATTTTAACCTTCAGGTTCTGTAGGACTTTTGTTGTTATTTAAAAGGATTCTTTGAGTGAAATGATTTTTCTCTAGTGCTTTAGTTATTACCATGTGTAAACTGTTTATTTTTCCTTTTCCAGATGTTAACTTATTTCCAAATCTATATTTGAAAATATGCCATTTAGCAGGAAATGTTACCAGTTATTTAACTAGCCCACATTAGAGTGCTTAGATGTTTTTAATAAGAGCAGGCTCAGTGGCCTTCATCTGCTCTAAGCATTTTGGTTTGGCAGTATTTCTTCAGTCTTTGGGCTTTTGTAATCTCTGCTAATATTGATAAGTAAGTTCTTACTTATTCCAGAATGCTATTCCTTTGGGAACGCAAACTGATTATCGCTTGGTAGGCACTAAAAATACTAGCAGTTGACCAGCTGTTAGAAAGCTACTTGTGTTTTAAAGCAACGAGGAGAGTCCATTTTCTGCGGCAGCGTTGGGGCTGAAGGGAGTGCTTCCCCACGTATCAGAGCAGGCCGGCACTCTGGGCTTCCTGGTACCTGGTCTCAGGGGCTTGCTTTGCTTCTTGTTACATTTCTTTTGAATTATTGTCTTTCCATGTTAAATAGCCGGTAAACAAGGGCATTTTAGGCCTTTGGCCAAAAACAGATGGTGCTTAAATTAAGAATTTGGGGACACCGACGTAACTCAGTGGTTAAGTGTCCAACTCTTGATCTCAGCTCAGGTCCTGATCTCAGGGTCGTGAGATCGAGCCCTGTGTCAGGCTGCACGCTGGGTGTGGAGCCTACTTAAAATAAAATAAAAATAAATTTAATAATTTTTATTTTATGGCTATCCATAGATTAAAATAGGGGTTGGGCCAACTATGGCCCATCAGCCAGCTGTTGCAGTATGGCCTGGAACTAAAATGGGTTTTCCTTTTTAAAGGGTTACTATAAACAATAACAACCAAAGAATATAGGGGACATACTTCTATGGCTTGCAAAGTCTAAAATATTTGTGTGGCCCTTTACAGAAAAAGTTTGTCAGCCACTTAGTTTAAAGATAAAGCCTGTGGCCTTGTGGCCTAGAGAAGGAGTATCATTGTTTGGAGAATATCTTCTTGGAACTGTTCTGTGTTACTTATTTTTTGAAGTATTTATCTTTGATAAATACAAAGATTTACCTTTGTACCTTATGCAAAGTAGCCTATTTATGTATTTGAGAGAGTGTGCATGAGCCGTGGGAGGGGCTGAGCGAGAAAGAGCATCTCAAGCGGACTTCTGTGCTGAGTGTGAAACTGATGGTGCGGGGCTCAGTCTCCCCACACTGAGGTCATGATGTGAACTGGAATCAGAGTTTGGACGTTTAACTGACAGAGCCACTCAGATGCCCCCACAGTTGTCCTTTTAAAGATTTTTAAAAAAAATTTTTTTGACAGAGATCGCAGGTAGGCAGAGAGGCAGGCAGAGAGAGAGAGAGAGAGAGAGGAAGCAGGCTCCCTGCTGAGCAGAGGTCCTGATGCGGGGCTCAATCCCAGTACCCAGGATCATGACCAACCCACTGAGCCACCCAGGCACCCCAACACAGTTGCCCTTTTAGATGAGAGAATGCCCAGCTATTATTTTGTCTGCATTAGCCAACAGTTATAAATTGTCTTTAGTAAAACCCCAAGGCCGGTTACTCTTTTTACAGCTATCTGTTTCCAGATGGACGGAATCAGAATCCCGACCTGACAGGCTTATGTGAACCAACTCCCCAAGACCACATCAAAGTGACCCAGGTGAATTTTGTTTTACCTCCTCACCGTTTCTCTGGAGACAAGCTTTTGTCCTCGACACAACTCATGGTAGAGCACTACGGAGTGATTGGAACACTTAGGTTTTAAACCATCGACTAGCCTAGTGGATTTATGTGTGTGTAGTTTCTCTAAAAAACCTGAAATAGGACAAGACCGTGTGCTTTCTGTGTCAGTGAGAGAATGGTGACCACTGTTGGGGCACTTCCATATAAGCCAAATTTGTGGAGGGAGTAACAGTCTAGTTTTCCCAGTGTCAGTTGAAGGTTGCAGTCATTCATTTGTTCGACAGATACCGCTCTCGGCTAAGTAGTCTCTTCAATTTTTCTTTATTAAAGGAACAATATGAATTATACTGTGAGATGGGCTCCACCTTCCAGCTGTGTAAAATATGCGCTGAAAACGACAAGGATGTGAAAATTGAGCCCTGTGGACACCTCATGTGCACGTCCTGTCTCACATCCTGGCAGGTATGGCTCCAGACCGTGTGCTCTGCTGTGTAGTCCTCGGAGGAACTGGGCGTTTTGTATCCTCTATGGAGAGAAAGGATGGTTTGGTTTGTGGGAGAGGTTTTAAGCTTCTGGTTTCTTTTTTCATCTTTAGGAAATGTATTTCCATATTGTCCATACTTACAGATGAGCCTTTGACCGTCTCCTGTTTGCTCTGCAGGAATCCGAAGGTCAGGGCTGTCCTTTCTGCCGATGTGAAATTAAAGGTACTGAGCCCATTGTGGTCGATCCATTTGACCCTCGAGGAAGTGGCAGCCTACTGAGGCAAGGCGCCGAGGGAGCTCCCTCCCCAAATTATGAGGACGACGATGATGAACGAGCTGATGATTCTCTCTTTATGATGAAGGAACTGGCTGGTGCGAAGGTGAGACTTCAGGTTCAGAGACTGGCAGACTCCACTGTGAGTTGTGTTCTAAAGGAATAGAGAGCATTTGATGACATCCAGACCGCAGGAAGCAATAGTAGCTGACTATTTACTGAGCATTTACTATGTGAGAGATGCCATACTGAGTACTTCCCTTTTTCTAACTCTTGTAATCCTGTCCTCGTATATACTCAAATAGCCCAGGAGTAGGTACTCTTATTTTCATTTAGCAGATGAGGAAACCAAGGTACAGCAAGGTTAAGGAACTGGCTGAAAATTACATAGCTGTGGCCAGACGTTCTGGCTTCAAGGCCCATGCTCTGTGTCCTAGAACTGGGCTTTCCTCAGCTTGGAGAGAATGAGAGGCGATATGACAGTGAGGCCCTATTGTGCCTCTCTGAGTGGGGTCTGGTGTTCTGGTGTTCTTTCCTACGGGGGTCCTGGCACTGGAAAGTTAGATTGCAGAGGGGAGAGGCACTGTTAGTAACCAAGGACATGGCGACCAAAGTGACTGGAGGGTGGCAGAGGAGGTACCAGGTAGAAGCTAAGCAAACTGGAAAGGCCCTAGTAAAGAGAGGAAACATACAGACTAAGAAAGATAGGATCAAATTTTGTAACATCGGTGGGTAGGGTAAAACAGGGATCTGCTGACTAATTAGAAGGAAGGGAGTCCTTTGAAGATGGTAAGCAATACAAGGCAAACAGAAGATTCTAATGTGGAGGATTTTTATATAAATTTATGGGCAGCCTTCTTTTATAATAGTACCTTACTGCCTGACACGTGGTAGATGGAAAGAATGGATTTGGGGAGGCCCCTGGGTGGCTCAGTTGGTTGAGAGTCTGACTTGATTTCAGCTCAGGTCATGATCTTGGGGTCCTTGGCTCAAGCCCAGTTTTAGGCTCCATGCTCAGCGGGGAGTCTGGTATTCTCGCTTGCTCTCTCCCTTGGCCCTACCACCCCTGCCTCCAGGAAAAGGAATAGATTTAATCTCTTAAATGATTGGATCCAGTGTGTCTCCTCCTCTCTGTCCTCAGTGCCACTGCCTTATTTCAGGCCATCATCATCGTCTTTTTGCCCCGCTGCCAGCACCCGAGAGCTCAGCGCAAACCTGACCATCCCATTCCTTTGCCTCATACTCTGATGACTTCTCGTTACTTAATGGGTTTTAAGCAATTCTCCTTTCCTCCTGCACTTTGCCCTTAAAATCCTTTTTGCTTTATGTTTTGTGGTCCAGCAAGGCCAAACCACTAAAATCTCTTTGTGCTTTTGTCTTGGTAGTTTCTTTTTTCTTTTTTTAAAGAATTTTAAAATTTCTTTTAGAGAGGGAGCTTGTGAGCAAGGGAAAGAGCAGAGGGGGAGGGACAAGCAGACTCCCTGCTGAGTGGGGCTCAATCCCAGCACCCTGAGATCACGACCTGAGCCGAAGCTGAGGGCAACTGAACCACTCAGGTGCCCCTGTCTTGGTAGTTTCTTCATAAGTTAGTTGAGTTTTCATTTCCTAGAACACCTTTCCAGACTGTTCCTGCTTCCCCCACCCCCCAGTTCCCATGTGTTTATATACACATCATTTCTAGGTCTACCCAGATGTCTCTGAGACACTGAGTATGTCTGCCATAGAACTTAATACCTCGTAATAGTTTATTAAATGTATTTCCTGGTATATTATAAATTATAGAAGGCAAGAGCCATGTCTCATTTGTAATTTACTATTCAAAATTGAGCACATAGCAATTACTTTGAATGTTTGGAAATTGAAACAACTTTAGTATAGGAATTAATAAATCTATGCTTTATCAATAGCAGGTAGTTGAGGAAGACTGGAATGAGCAGTAGTACATTTTTGGTTTTTTGAAGTGGACAGATTTTTTAGTTTTGGCCCCTTATAACAGGTTCTTTGGGTCCATTTTAAGAGAGTAGTTTGAGGGACACCTGGGTGACTCAGTTGGTTAAGCGTCTGCCTCTGGCTCAGGTCATGATCCTGGGGTTCTGGAATCAAGTCTCACGTCAGGCTCCCTGCCCAGCGGGGAGTCTGCTTCTGCCTTTCCCTTCACCCCTCTCTCCTCATGCTGTCTCGCTCTCTCTCAAATAAATAAAAAATTTAAAAAGAGATTATTTTTCTCTCTAAAGCATAAACTTGATCTCTAAACATAAAGTTTTATATGTTCTCACATAGATTTCTTCTGTTCATTGATGAAAATTTATTGGTAACTCCTGGAGTATTAGGGAAGCTGAATACTAAGATAAGTGATTTTTCCTGGCTTTATTTATTTGAAATTAAAATTACCCTTTTCTCTTCATGAAATTCTATAGATGAGCATGCCTGGGTGACTCAGTGGGTTAAGCCTCTGCCTTCGGCTCAGGTCATGATCTCAGGGTCCTGGGATCGAGCCCCGCATCAGGCTCTCTGCTTAGTGGGGAGCCTGCTTCCCCCTTTCTCTCTGTCTACTTGTGATTGCTCTCTCTGTCTCTGTCAAATAAATGAATAAATAAATCTTAAAAAAAAATTCTATAGATGAATAATACTTACTGTGGAGAAACAGGCATCGCATTCAGTGTTGATGTGGGTACAGATTAGCCCATCTTTTGGAAGGACAGTTTGACATCCATCAAAATGCATTAATGGTCCCAGTTTGAACTAGCAATTCCAATTCTAGGGATTTATCCTAAAGAAATCCTCAGATAAGCACCCAAAGATACAGATCCAGTCCTTTTTTTTTTTTTTTAAGATTTTATTTATTTATTTGACACAGAGAGAGATCACGAGTAGGCAGAGAGGCAGGCAGAGAGAAAGGAGGAAGGAGGCTCCCTGCTGAGCAGAAAGCCTGATGTGGGGCTCAATCCCAGCACGCTGAGACCATGACCTGAGCTGAAGGCAGAGGCTTAACCCACTGAGTCACCCAGGCGCCCCCAGATCCAGTTCTTATAGCCTTATTTGCAGTAATGAAAAATTCGAATCAACTCACATGTCCAGCAGTAAGAAATTATGATACATCCATGTGTTTGTATTCTGTTGCTGCCATAACAAATTACTACAAATTTAGCAGCTTAAAGCAACACAAGTTTATTCTGTTACAGTGTTGAAGGTCAGAACCCCAGTATGTGTGCACTCCAGCTAGATCAGGGAAGATTCAGGTCTGTAGTTCTTCCTGTAGGCCCTATGGGAAGACCCGGTTCCTTTTCTATTTGGATTTGGCAGAGTTTAGTTCCTTGCCAGCTGTAGGATTGAGATCCCCATGTCCTTGCTGGCTGTCTGCTCATGGTATCCCAGCTTCTAATGGTCAGACACAATCTTTGGCTCTTGGATTTCTTTCCTCCTCCTCCTGCCTTCTCTCTGAGGTTCTCTGCTTTGAAGGACTCATGTGGGATGTGAGGGTGGTATGGCTGCAACATCTGTCACCCCACTGATCACCAGGGTTGATTCGGCCGATCTGGCTGGTGAGGCGGGTGTCCCCTTCCTCCCTCACAGTTCCATGTGCGTCCCTCCCAAAGCTGCATGCTTGGTCGAAGAACACAACCTTCCCCAATAGAGGAGAGGACTGGTCTTCAGTTGGGGTGTATGAGTAGCTGCACTCCGCTGCTAGAACCTTCAGACAGGCTCTCAAGGACTCATGTGATTAGATTGGGCCTATCCAGATAGTCCAGGGTAATTCCCCCATCTCAAGAGCCATACTTAGCGAAGTCCCTTTTACCAAGTAAAATGACATGTTCAGTTTCTGGGTTTCAGGGTGTGAATAAACATCTTGGGGCTGGGGGATGGGGAATCCTCATTCTGCCTGCTACAGTCCCCATAATGGAATGCTCTGCAGAATGAGTTCAGTGTATGTATACTTAAGTCAAAAATTGCCCAATACTAAGTTTAAAAAATAATTGTATATTATGTGTAGTATCACCTTATTTCTCTAAAAAAAAAAAAATTGGTTGTAAACAAGTTTTTTTAACATGCATGGGGAATAATTGACTACCCACTGAATTGCTGTAATGTTTGAGGGCACAAGTTTCGAGGAGTTGGCCTTAATGGGATATTTGAGGGGTTTACAATAAACATAGTATTTTTGCAAAGTGTCCATTATGCTGGGTAAGAGGCTCTTTATTGGGTGCTGTAAGTATTGAGTGAGATAAGAGACCTGAAACAAAGGCCTGCAAGGAGCTAGTGGTTGTATTTGAGAAGAGAGCATGCGTGCGGGTGGAACAGCTTACCACACGCAGACAGCGTGCGCTGTTGTAGATGTTGGGTCCACACTCTAAGTGCTGTAGGGCTGTAAAGAAAAGAAAAGGAACCCCTTTCCCATAGCTGATCTGTATGAATGATTTTAAATTTACTCATTTAAATAAAAGTTAAAACCTACACTGGAGAAGTTCAAATACAGAAAAAAACAGCTTCGTGCATGGTGCTGTCGCTTGGCCATTCCGTAATTTATTTAGTTTCTTAATGGACGTTCACATTATTTCCAGACTTACACAGACTGATACTCTTTTCAGGTCTGTAGTTTAAATTCCTGGCAGTGGAACTGCTGGATGAAAGTGAATGTACATTTAAACTCTTTGATGGAGGAAAGGATATAATTAGGGGAGGGGCAATGGGAATTGCACAGTCAGTGCTCTTGGATTTCTTAGTTGTTCAGTAGGTGCTACATGGGTGTCTATTATTCTTTGTATGAATTAAATTTGTTATAAAATACTTAACTTTTTTGAGTAGATAACTAAAATTTATCCCCACTTTTTTTTTTTTTTTTTTAAAGATTTTATTATTTATTTGACAGAGATCACAAGCAGGCAGAGAGGCAGGCAGAGAGAGGTGGAAGCAGGCTCCCCACCGAGCAGAGAGCCTGATGCAGGGCTCTATCCCAGGACTCTGGGATCATGACCTGAGCTGAAGGCAGAGGCTTTAACCAGGCACCCTATCTCCATGTTTGTCCTAAAATCACGCCTGAAGGTGTATGAGACTAGTGCCTGACTTGTTACATCCCAGGTAGCTGTCAGCTGGTGCGCCTTTTTTTTTTTTTTTTTTTTAAGATTTTATTTATTTATTTGTCAGAGGGAGAGAACACAAATAGGCAGAGTGGCAGGCACAGAGGGGGGAAGCAGGCTCCCCCTGCTGAGCAAGGAGCCTGACGCGGGGCTCGATGCCAGGACCCTGAGATCATGAACTGAGCCGAAGGCAGATGCTTAACCCACTGAGCCATCCAGGCATCCCTCGGTGGGTGCTTTTTGTTGCTGTTATGTTTTTTTTTTTTTTTAATTTTATAGATTTTATTTATTTATTTATTTATTTGACACAGAGGAGATCACAAGTAGGCAGAGGGGCAGGTGGGGGTGGGGGGAGAGGCAGATTTCCCACTGAGCAGAGAGCCCAATGTGGGGCTCCATCCCAGGACCCTGAGATCATGACCTGAGCCAAAGGCAGAGGCTTAATCCACTGAGCCATCCAGGCGCCCCTGTTGCTGTTTTATTGCAGTTTTGTTTTTAATGCAGTGAATGTACTTATTACAAAATCCAAATGACAAACACATGTGGATTATTGGGTAAGTTTAAAAGACTTGCTAGAAGGCTGGCAGAAACCTTGGCTCTCAGCCTCTGTTGCCTTCAGCTCCTCTGTGGGCCCCGCTCAGATTTGTGGGTTCTCAGCACCTTTTACACCATATAGTTCCAGTGCTTTCTCTTGCCTCTTCAGTGTCTGTCATCTGTTCACTTCAGGTGTTGTAGAAAAGGATTATCTCCCCACTACAGTTACTTGAGTGGTTTGTTTGGGTGTTTTTTTTTTTTTTTTTTTTTCCCTGGTGGGGGTGGGGGCCCGAATCACTGTTTGGTGTGTAAATGATTTTGTTCCTTGCTGTTCCAAGCAATACAATATGATGTAATTGCTGTTGTTTTCTCATATGACCTTCTGCTTTTCCTGGGAAAATTGCTATATATACATATATATATATATATTTTTTAAGATTTTACTTATTTGAGAGAGGGTGTGAGCACACGAGTGGGGGCAGGGGGAGAAGCAGAGGGAGAGGGACAGAATCTCCAGCAGACTCCCCACTGAGCTGAGAGCCAGATGCAGGACTCCATCTCACAACCCTGTGAGATCATGACCTGAGCCGAAATGACAACTTGGAGCTTAACCGACGGAGCCTCCTGGGCACTCCAAATTACTTTATTTTTGTTTCCTTAGTTTTCTGTTTGTACCTGTCACTACCAGATCTTACCAAGCTGTCTGACATTCTCTCAGTATAATTTTCTATGAACTAAACTTTGTAAATACAGTAGACAGTATATAACATGGTGACATGGGAAACATGGCTCCCACGGTTTCCTCTTTCTTGCTTTACTTCCTTTCGTGGATGAAGTATGTCCTCAGAAAGGTGCAAGACAAAACTTTTTTTTTTTTTTTTTAGATTTTTTATTTATTTGACAGAGAGAGAGAGACCACAAGTAGGCAGAGAGGCAGGCAGAGAGAGAGGAGGAACCAGGGTCCCCTTAGAGCCGGGAGCCCGATGTGGGGCTCAATCCCAGGACTCTGGGATCATGACCTGAGCCAAAGGCAGAGGCTTAACCCACTGAGGCACCCCAGGAGAAAACTTTTGAGACGTTTGATACCTTAGATATCTGTTCAGCCTTTAGACTGACTGGTTACCCAGTGCTAGGTTGAAAAAAAACTAAAAATTGTTATGGCTTCACTTCACTTCAGGTTCTAGTGTTTTTTGGCTATTTGGTGTCCCCTTTCCTGTTATCCGAGAAGCTTTTAGGTTATTCTCCTTATGCTTGATTCCTTGAAAACACAGGGGTGCTTTTTGGTTTGTTTGCTTGTTTGTCATGGTTTTTTTTCCTTCACTGGGCTGGCTATGCAGTAAACCCTTTCTATGTGGATATTTATGTCCCTTTGGTCATAGAACCATTCTTGTGGTATTTCTATGATCATTTCCTCTCCACTTGTGTTTTTTATCTTTTTGTGCAACTTGATTATCTGCTGTAATAAAAGAATGGTGCAAGGATAGGTTATGATGTTGAGCCACAGAGAGTGTAATTAGCTTAGCCCTCTGCACTTCAGGAAGGGGAACGAGCCATAGATGGCGAGAGGGGTTGTAGTAGGCAGAGAGGGGCGCCTGGCTGGCTCAGTCAGTGGAACGTGCAACTCTTATCTTGGGGTTGTGAGTTTGAGCCCCCCATTGGGTTGAGTGTAGAGATCACTTAAAAATAAAATCCTAAAAAAAAAGAAAATGCAGAGAGGGCTTTTTTCCAGTTGGGAAACAACCTGATCAAAGGCAAGGAGGTAGGAATTGCAGTCGAGACTGGTAGGAGAGTGGGAGTATGGATGGACGAGCTGTTATGTAGTCTGAGGACGGCTCAGCTGGTAATGGCAAGCAAAGGGATTTGGGTGAGATAAGAAACCAGAATTTGGGAGAATTGTGAGAAGGTGGTTTTAATAAATCAGATCTGAGGTTGGTAAGCAGAATGAAGAGGCAGATCAAGATATGAGACTCTTTTGGGGCGCCTGGGTGGCTCAGTCGTTAAGCATCTGTCTTCAGCTTAGGTCGTAATCCCAGGGTCCTGGAATCAAGCCCGACATTGGGCTCCCTGCTCGGGGAAGGCCTGCTTCTCCCTCTGCCACTCCCCCTGCTTGTGTTCCCTTTTTCGCTGTGTCTCTCTCTGTCAGATAAAATCTTTAAAAAAAGATATGAGGCTCTTTCATGGAAGAATCAGCAAGATACAGTGACTAGCTAGAAATGGATGAAGTAACAATTATCCTAATAACTTTCTCACTTAAGCCTTGAGGTATCTCACTGTTCATGCTGCATCACTCGTGCACCAGAGACATGCAGCCCTTTCCTTAAGCATGAGTAAAAGCAGGTAGCTAATGGTGAGGGCTTTCTTTGTCTTCATTTACCACCCAGCACTAATGATAGGCCTAAGTATGTGAACGGGTATCTTTCTGTCATCTTATGTAAGTGCTTGTAATACATATTTGCCTCTATTCCATCTGTATTGCTCCCTGGGAGAGAATGCAAATGCCAAGTAGCATTTTGTATGAATTATGCAGATCTCTTGATAGCTTGCCCGGACAAGCTTACCAGCCATTCATCACTCTGCTGCAGGCTCGGAAATGGGAGAGGTTATACATGTATTGCTTCGTCTAATTTGGCACCTCATTTTTTTAAGAACACAAATGGATGGGAAATATTAATTCCTTTAAATTACTGACTTGAAGTAACATTTCTTCAGAAGGACTTGAGATGCTTTTTACTCATTCTGTTGATTCTTTCCCTCTAAATGTCTTTATTTTTTTCTTTGTTCTATCCTAACAAGCCAGAGAATTTCTCATCTTTGATCTCTCATTGTTCTGTGCCTTAAATGTTATTTCCCTACATGATTTGTTGAGAGGTTAATGTCTGCTCCTTCCATTTTATATGGGTTCCTCTTTTTGATCTTGAGAAGATTTTTTTCTTTCTCTGAAGAGGAGGAGGTGGAAATTGTAATATTTGTTTTCAGTTGTGAGCTAGGAAGCTTCTTATAGCAGAGCCGTTTCTCCATACTTGACTGTGGCTTGGATCTGCGTGGTACTTCTGTGATTGAGAGCGCCCTCTTACGGTGACGCAGAAATAACTCAGGAAGCCTGACCCATTGGTAACAGTGTTCAGAGTACTTGCTTGTCTACGCGTTAGAAGGAATTGAAAGATGCCACTCCCTCATACAAGAATAACCTATTGGGAAATTTTATGTTTGTCAGGTGGAACGGCCTCCTTCTCCGTTTTCCATGGCCCCACAAGCTTCCCTTCCCCCAGTGCCACCTCGACTTGACCTTCTGCAACAGCGGGTATCTCTTCCTGCCAGTGCTTCTGGTCTTGGAACTGCTTCTAAGGTAAGACATTACCCATTTCTACAGTCTTCTGATTCTTTGTTGTGGATTATAGCGTTGTGGATTACAGTGGGGTTTTTTGGTTTTTTAGATAAGAAGGTTTTGATTGATTTACTTTTCCTCATGCTTTACAGGTAGCTTCTGGCTCCCTTCATAAGGACAAACCATTACCAATACCTCCCACACTTCGAGATCTTCCACCACCACCCCCTCCAGACCGGCCATATTCTGTTGGAGCAGAATCCCGGCCACAGAGACGTCCCTTGCCTTGTACACCGGGCGACTGTTTGTCCAGAGACAAACTGCCCCCTGTTCCCTGTGGCCGCCTTGGGGAATCATGGCTGCCTCGGCCAATCCCCAAAGTACCAGTGGTTGCCCCCAACTCTAGTGACCCCTGGACAGGCAGAGAATTAACCAACAGGCACTCACTCCCATTTTCCTTGCCCTCACAAATGGAACCCAGAGCGGATGTGTCCAGGCTTGGAGGCACATTCAGTGTGGATACCTCCATGGTGAGTCCTGTCTCTGACATTTTTTTGCCTATTAACAAATACTTTTGCATGACGTTGAATGGGTCAGAGTTTTGTGATAGGTTTTGTGCAGGATTCTGAGACAGTGAAACATCCCTGTCCTCAGGCGTGTGTATATATACTCTCAAGAAGTATACTACTAGAGTAGAACAGATAAAGCATGTTTGCCAATAATGCGATAGGTACGCGTGTGTACCTGTCTGTGTGTGTGTGTATGTATGGCTGGATTCATATAGTGTATTATAAATAGAAAGCATTGAAGTTGTAGAGAAAGAAGAGATTATTTCCAAATAGAGCAATCATGAGGGCTTTATGGAACAAATGACATTTGAATTCAAAGTGTTCTTTCCAAAGTGAATATTGTGAAGGTCATGAGTACAATGACACAGATGCTTGAGGTATATTGTGGAACTAGAAGTAATGTAATTTGAGTGGAGCAGAATTTTTGTATGTCGGAGGAGGGACAAGGTCTAGAAAGGGGCATTAGTACTAGATTGGAGGACCTCGAAAATCCCATCAAGGCCAAAAGAATTTGAATTTATGTAGGAGATGAGCATTTGAAGGTTTTAAATTTAGGGGAATGACATGAGCAAAATGATGGTTTACGGAGATAAATCCAGTAGTAGTATGCAAAAATGGATTGCTAAGAGAGTAGATTGAGAGAAGGTTAGTGGTTCATTGTATAAGCATGAGTTAAGGGTTCCAGACCTGGGGGTGGGAAGGCTTATTTGTTCTTTTGTTGGTTCATTTGTGTGTGTGCTCCACAAAAAAAATCCTTCCCTCACAAAGTTTACATTCTAATGGAGTAAAGACAAACGTGGTAAGTTAATAAAAAAAAGGACATTGGATGCTAATGAGAGCTATGGAGAAAAAGAGCAGGAAAAAAGGGGGTATTGAGACAGTTGATGTTGGGGTTGGGGGTACATGGAGGGATGGGGTACAATTCTGAGCAAAGATCTGGAGTGCTTGTTGAGAGTGAGCTGTGCTGATTCTGAGGGAGACCCTTCAAGGATGAGGGGGAGGCAGGTGAGTTTGGGAGAGTATGGCGTGAAGTAATAAGCAAGAGGGAGAATGCGCTGGTGCACATTTCATTGATCTGCTTTCCCTTGTGTGTGAGCAGTGTTATTTCTTATGTGCTACACAAATAGTTGAAGGTCATTTAGCAGTATAACTACATAGTAATGCTGCCAGTCCCCTTCAGACAAATAAAAAAAGGGGGAGAAAAACCTGTGAGCAGTGAAGTTTGGAACATGGCGGAGCCCTCACATGAACTGGGTGCTGCTGCTTGGTGGCGTGAGAAGGGGGATGGTCACTTGCAAGTGGCGTTGAGTGACAGGCCATTTAATTCGTGAGAGTGAATTAGGTCCGGCTTTCTGGTGACTGTAGAAAGAGGTGTAGGTTTTTAAAGCTAGAAAGGGTATTTGTATCCACAGCCCATTTCCTCAAATCTTCTAGAGTCAAAACAAAACCCCCCCATTTCCTTGGCTCTTTTTAGATCTCTGTCTTCCTCACCCTGACATTTAAACTTTGTTCAGAGCCTGAAAGTAACTCTGCTTTGGGGTCAGATGTAGTAATGTGTGAGTGGCGTTGAGAGCAGGGTTTGGGTCTGTGTTACTGTTCTTACTATTTTGACGGGGTCGGAGAAGGAAGAGGAGACACTGAGTCGTGTTAAGAAGGTTCTTTCTCACTTTTCTTTCCAGAATGTGAATAACAACCCATTAGCAGGTTCAGAGTGCGAGCACCCCAAAATCAAACCTTCTGCATCGGCCAATGCCATTTACTCTCTGGCCGCCCGGTAAGTACAAAGCCGCAGCCCGCATAGGGGATGTGCTCCCGCTGACCAACAGCCTCCGCACAGAGCATAGGGAGCCCACGGCGGCCTGAGGAAGAAAGTATAAGCTGATCTGTGTTTGTATCAGCTCAAAACGAGATCCTTGGTTTTGGTCTCCTCTTTTCTCTATGTCCATGTACATCGATCAGCCTTGCTGGGCTTAGTGATTTTATTAATCTTCTCAAAGAAGCAGTTTTGGTTTTGTTGACTTCTGTAAAAAAAAAAAAAAACTTAATCATTCTTACAATTTTTAAGTTTGATTCTTAATTCTTAGTATGTATGGTACACACCAAATACACCATCTTGGGGCACCCGGGTGGCTCAGTCGGTTAAGTGTCTTGACTCTTAGTTTCAGCTCGGGCCATGATCTCAGGGCTGTGGGATTGAGCCCTGTGCTGAGCTCCACCTGGGGCGTGGAGTCTGCTTGGGATTCTCTCTCTTCCCTCTGCCCCTCCCCCTCTCCCTTTCTCCCTCTCTAAAAATGTATGCATATACCATCGTACTTAGAAGTGTACGGGTCAGTGGTATTAAGTGCATTCATATTATGCAACCATCACCATCATCCGTGCTCATAACTCTTCATCTTGTAAAACTGAAATCCTGCACATACTGAGCAGTTGCTCCCCGTCCTTCCCTGCCCCGGCCCCTGGCAGCCACTGTTACGCTTTGTCTTCCGGATTTTGACTACTTTAAATACCACTTGTAAGTGCAACCATACAGTATTTGTCTTTTTGTGACTGGTTTAATTTACTTATAATATTCTCGTCCATGTTGTAGAATATGGCAGACTTTCCTTACTCTGTAAGGCAGAGTGATATTCCAGTGTATGTATATACAGTCGTGCCCCCCCTTTATCTGCATGGGATACCTTTCAAGGCCCCCTGAATGCCTGAAACCAGGGATAGTACTGAACTCTATATGTACACTGTTTTTTTTTCCTAACATACATATATACATATATACGTACATACATGGTAAAGTTTAATTTATAAATTAGGCACAGTAAGAGATTAGCAACAACAAAATAAAATAGAACAGTTGAACAGTTTGCTATAGAAGTTGTATGAATGTGGTCTTTCTCAGGATACCGTACTGTACTCCCCCTTCTCGTGGTCATGTGAGGTAAAGTGCCTCTGATAAGAAGTGAGGGGGGGTGATGTAGGCATTTGGATGTAGTGTTAGGCTACTGTTGACCTTCTGATAATACATCAGAAGGAGGATCATCTGCTTCCACACCATAGCTGACTATGGGTAAGTAAAACCACAGAAGATAAAATTGCAGATAAAGGGTGACTCCCGTACCATTTTCTGCTTATCCGTTCATCGGTGGGTGGAGACTGGGGTGGCTTTCACGTTTTAGCTGTTGCAGTGATGCTGCTGTGAATGTGGGTGAACAGATACTGGTCAGGGCCCTACTTTCAGTTCTTTTGAATATATACGCAGTAGTAGTATTCCTGGATCCTATGGTAATCCTATTTTTAATTTTTTGAGACACCAACATACTGTTTCCCGTGCCCTTTTTGTGGCATCTTTAGGCTTTTCTGTATATGAGATCATATCATCTGCAAACGGGGAGATAATTTATCTTCTTTTCTGATATGATTGCCTTTTATTTTTCTTGCCTTGTTGATCTGGTTAGAAATTCTAGTACTGAGGGACACCTGGGTGGCTCAGTTGGTTAAGCAGCTGCCTTCAGTTTAGGTCATGATCCCAACGTCCTGGGATCGAGTCCCACGTCGGGCTCCTTGCTCAGCGGGGAGCCTGCTTCTCCCTCTGCCTCTGCCTGCCATTCTGTCTGCCTGTGCTCGCTCGCTCTCCCCGTCTCTCTCTCTGATAAATAAATAAAATCTTAAAAAGAAAAAAAAAACCAGAAATTCTAGTACTGAGACATCTGGGTGGCTCGGTCGGTTAAGCGTCTGCCTTCGGCTCCAGTCACCCTGGGGTCCTGGGATTGAGTCCTGCATTGGGCTCCCTGCTCAGCGGGGAGCCTGCTTATCCCTCTCCCTGCTGTTCCCCCTGCTTATACTTCCTCTCTATCTGACAAATAAAATAAATAAAATCTAAAAAAAAAAAGAGAGGGGAAAAAAAAAGAAAAAATTCCAGTACTCTCTTGAGTACTCAGGAATGGTAAAAGTGGACATGCTTGCCTTGTTCCTGATCCTTCAGAAAAAGCTTTCAGTCTTTCACCATTGCATATCGTCCTTGCTGTGGGCATTTCATAAATGGCTTTCGTTATGTTTAGGTACTTTTATTCCTATTTCAGTTGAGTGTTTTTGTCTAAAAGGGTGTTAAATATTGTCAAATGCTTTTCTGCATCAACCGAGATGATTGTGTGGGTTTTTTTTCCCTTTTGTTGACCTGCTGTATTTATATTAATCCACTTGCATTTGTTGAGCCATCCTTGCATTCCAGGTGTGAATCCCACTGATGTATAATGGTGCATAATCCTTCTTGAGTGCTGCTGATTTCTTTTTGCTGGTATTTTGTTGTGGACTTTTGCATCAGTGTTCATAAGGGACATTGGTGTGTTGATTTCCTGTCGTGTCCTTGTCTGGCTTTGTGTCATGATTGTGCCATCCTCGCAGAATGAGTTAGAAAGTGTTCCTTCTTCAGGTCTTTGGAGCAATTTGAAAAGAACTGGTGGCATGCCTGCATGGTCCATTGAGTTAGGCGTCAGCCTTCAGCTCAGGTCATGATCCCCCTGCTCAGTGGGAGCCTTCTTCTCCTTCTGTCTCCACTCCTGTGATGCTCTCTCTCTCTCTCTCTCGTTCTGTCTCTCCCAAGTAAATAAAGTCTTTCCAAAAAAAGAATTCATACTCGTTTTGTATTAAACGCTTGGTCGCATTCACTAGAGAAGCTATCAGGAACACGGCTTATTGTTGTTGGCAAGTTTTGGACTACTGAATTCGTCTCCTGTAAGTCTCTTCAGATTCTCAATTTTTTGTCATTTAGTCCTCGGAAATACTGTGTTTCTAGGAATTTGTCCATTTAAGTTACACATTGTTTTGGCATAGAACTATTCTTAATACTTTCTTAAAATCTTTTTTATTTCTGTAGAATTGGTAGTAATGTCTCCACTTTTTAGTTTCTGAGTTTTAGGAATTGGAGTCTTCTCTCTTTTTTTCTTAATCCAACTAGATATTGACATGAAGATTATGATAATGACATCATGACACAAAGCTAGACAAGTTTTGTCAGTTTTATTGCTCTTTCTGAAGAACTAACTTTTGTTTTCATTGATTACTCTCTCTTGTTGTGGGGTTTTTTTCTCCTATGTATGTATTTATTTGACAGAGAGAGCGAGCAAGCACCAGTAGGCAGAGCAGCAGGCAGAGGGAGAAGCAGGCTCCCCACTGAGCAGGGAACCTGATGTGGGGCTCCATCCCAGGACCCTGAGATGATGACCTGAGCCGAAGGCAGTCGCCTCACCGACTGAGCCATCCAGGCACCCCAGTTCCTGTATTTTATTTACTTCTGCTCTAGTCTTCATTGCTTCCTTCCTTCCACGAGCCTTGGTTTTGGTTGATTCTTTTTGAGTTCCTTAAGTTGTAAGGTTAGATTGGTTTGAGATCTTTTTTTATCTTTAACGGAACCATCAATGCTATAAATATAGCACTACTTTAGGTTTTGGTGTGTCGTGTTTTTGGTCTCATTCACCTCTAAGTGTTTTCTAATTTCCTTTGTAATTTCTTCTTTGATCCGTTGGCTGTTTAAAAGTGTATTATTTGAGGGGTGCCTGGGTGGCTCAGTGGGTTAAAGCCTCTGCCTTCGGCTCAAGTCATGATCTCAGGGTCCTGGGATCGAGCCCCACATCAGGCTCTCTACTCGGCGGGGAGCCTGCTTCCCCCTCTCTCTCTGCCTGCCTCTCTGTGTACTTGTGATCTCTCTCTCTCTCTGTCAAATGAATAAATAAAATCTTTTAAAAAAAAAAGTGTATTATTTGATTTTCACAATTTTGTAGAATTTTCAGTCTCCCTTTTGTTACTGATTTCTAATTTGATGAGATGGTGGTCAGAGAAGACACTTTGCATGTCTTTTAAAATCTATTTAGACTTAATTTGTGGCCTCACATACTGTCTATCAGAAACTGTCCCTGTGCACTTGAGAAGAACGTGTGCTGCTATTGAGTGGAGTGTCGTGTCTATGTCTGTTAGAGCTGATCGGTTTATATGTTGTTTAAGTACTGTCTCCATGCTTCTGTCTGGCTGTTCTATCCATTACTGTGGGTGAGGTTCAGAAATTTCCACCTACTGGGGCGTCTGGGTGGTACACTTGGTCAGGTGTCCAGCTCTTGGTTTTGGCTCAGGTCATGCAATCAAACCCCACATCAGTCTCCAAGCTCAGCACAGAGTCTGCTTCAGGATTCTTCCTTCCTTCCCTCTCCCTCCCTCTGTCCCTCACCTCCCCGACCCCCCACCGTATGCACATGCTCACTCTCGCCCTCTTTTTCTCTCTCTCAAATATTTTTTTTAAAGTTCCTTTATTCAGTACATTATTATTGATAGGTTGTAACCTGTTTTTTTTTTTTCAGTGTCATTAATAGTACTGTAGTGAATATTCTTGATTATTTTCTTAGAGAAAATTCTTAGAAGTGGAATTTCTGAGTCCAAGGGTATGCATGTTTGGTTATATATTTTTGGGGAATTACACTCCAGAAAAGTTTTACTAATTTCTTATTTCTAAAACTCTTTAAGAAAGTGTCCATTTCCCTATATTTTCCCCAATACTTGGTATTTTTCCTTAATCTTTATAGGGATTTCCCACAAACAATTTATTACATGAAAAGTGTCAAGCATAGAGTCAGGGTGAAAGATTTTCACCGTGACCATCCATATATTCCCCGCCTGGGTTCTACTGATAAGCATTTTTTTATCCGTGTTTTATCACGCATTTCTGTCTATCCTTTTTTTTTTTCCTTTAATAATCTCTACACCCAGTGTGGGGCTCAAACCTACAACCCTGAGATTAAGCATCACATGCTCCATGACTGAGCCGGCCAGGCACTGCTCTGTCTGTACTTCTGTACATCCATAAGTCTGTCTTTTTGGACATGTTTCAGAGTAAATTGTGGATACTAATACAGTTCCACCTGAAAACCTGAGCATGCCGTGTGCAAAGAAAGTAACGCGAGGACATGAGAAAAACAAAATCTCTGATTATATTTTAGGGATTGTCTGTGTTAGGTTTCCTTGGCATTTAAGTGTCTTATAATTAGCCGCTGCTTTCATAATTGGGAAAAACAAACACTGAGTAAACACGGGCAAACCCCGTAGGTGTTCCCACTAGATACAGACTGCTTCAGATGCACGGGGACAGAGTAAAGGGGATGGGGGAGATGCTCTCTTTAACTCACATTCCCAGTAGCCTTTGTGTCTGTGTGCCTGTGTACACCTGTGTGTTTATCAATTTTGTGGATTTGTTTTGTCTTGTTATTTTTGTCTTTGTCTGGTTTCGGGGCAGGTAGTAGTAGAAGTTTCAGTTCAAAAGTTTCTGGGTGAGGGGCGCCTGGGTGGCTCAGTGGGTTAAGCCTCTGCCTTCAGCTCAGGTCATGATCTCAGAGTCCTGGGATCGAGCCCCACATCGGGCTGTCTGCTCAGCAGGGAGCCTGCTTCCTACTCTCTCTGCCTGCCTCTGCCTGCTTGTGATTTCTGTCTGTCAAATAAATAAATAAAATCTTAAAAAAAAAAAAGTTTCTGGGTGGGAGCTTGTACGCCCTTTGGGTATAATGGCGGGATCCCTGAAGCAGGAGTCAGGATGGGAAGTCTGGTAAGTCTGGTCTCAGATCTGGTGTTAAGCTAGCAAGGCACCTGATCTCTTTTATTTCAGATGGTTCTTATATCAAACGAGGAGAAAAGGTGTTTATACTATAAGATAACAAACAAGAAGGCTTTTGACAATCTGTAAACTCTTTGAAACTGTAGGTAGATTCTGGAGTGGGGACTCGGTACAGGTTCCTAGCATATGGGATGGGGACTCCCGACTTACCTGGGGATGGAGACTCATGAGTATCAAGTACTGCCCCCGTTTGCAGCCCAGCTCAGCGCAGCTGCACCTGTGGTCAGCTGAGGGCAGAGATCTGTTAGTGCCTTTTGTAATAACGACTGTTCTTGGCTGGGATGAGGAGTAGTTCCCTAGGTGCCATCCGTTCGCTCTGTCAGATTTGAGTCGTGGCCTGGTTGAAGACAGTCATTTCATACTTACATGTTTAGCAGCATGTTAATTTTCAGTTTCTTTCTCTTTTATTCTTCTTCTTCCAGGCCTCTTCCTGTGCCAAAGCTGCTCCCCGGGGAGCAGTGTGAAAGTGAGGAGGACACGGAGTATATGACCCCCTCCTCCAGGCCTCTGGGGCTTCCAAAGCCAGATGGGAAACGGCCTTTGGAGACCGGCCAGAGTTCACGGTACGTACATGACAGTTCCACCTGGGAGCAGGGGTGACACCATTCACCTGCTTGGCTGCTGCCTGGGTGATGTCACCGGCTGGAGTTAAAGCGGATGGTTGTATGCGGCCCCTAGTGTTTGGTCTCTTCAGCTGTAGGCGATCCCACTTACACTTCCTCACGGTCATGTTCATTTCAAAAACACTCCTCTATTATGCATCAGAAGAGTCGGTCTTGGGACATTTGTTAGTGATTCTGGCAAAAGGAGTATGTGTTGTCTTGATAGACTCTGGGTCTAGAATAGTGAAGACCAGATGAGTGTTAATAAGTTTGCAGGTAACAGAGTTCTATTGTGAAGATCATCTGCCCTGTTCCTTCTGCTTCAGAGCATGTGACTGTGACCAGCCGATCGATAGCTGTACATACGAAGCAATGTATAATATTCAGTCCCAGGCGACGCCATCAGCCACGGAGAGCAGCTCCTTCGGTGAGTAGCTGTCCTGCCACTTGGAAGATCATTGCTGTGTCATAGGAATTAACCTGTAATATTTGGCCATTTGGGACAGCTTGATCTTAGCAAAAACTTCTTTTAAATAATTTCCTTTGCAAAATATCTTTGATCCATGGGCAGCAAAACGTTCTCCTCTCTTTCATTTTCTGTTCCCACAGCAAGTTCCCTTTTCATCCTTTCCGGGCCTCGAGACATTTGGGGTTATGGGGCCTGGGCCCGCAGTGCTAACAGCTCCCTTTTATTTTCTTTGCTTTTTAGCATTGAGGAAATTCTTTTGTGTGTGGGTGGTGAACACTCTATTCCCATATCAACTAGCTTTCCAAGTGGAAAGTCCAAGAAGGCAGCACACACAGGCTCTTCAGCTGGTGCTCCAAGGTGACATGTCGATAGCGATGTTGAACAGGTGCCATAAAATGGCGCTGAGTCTTTGGCGTCAGCGGCCGTCACTGTTGGCAGGGGTAGACGTTGCCCCGTTCAGGAGAGCATAGCTTCGGGATTGGCACAGACTGCATTTTCTCTGTTCTTTTATCTCCAGCCGCAGGGCTTCACATGGTGGTTGGCCTGGGAGGGAGTCGGTAACTTTGATGGATTTCTCTGCATGAGCTGTCACACGGGTGTGTAAGAAGTTGGTAACAGCACACACTTTTTTCTCTAGGGGAAGGGAGTCTGGCCATAGGCCATGGGGGCGCCGGCGCTGAGGGATCAGAAAATGAGGAAGACGGCTATGACGTCCCTAAGCCGCCGGTGCCGGCTGTGCTGGCGCGCCGGACCCTCTCCGACATCTCTAATGCCAGCTCCTCTTTTGGCTGGTTGTCTCTGGAAGGCGAGCCCACCACACGTGAGTCTCCAGGCCAGCTTGGGTTTGTGCTATGGTAGAGGTGACTGCTGGGCCACAGCGCCTTTGTCACCAGATTTTAGTCTCTTTAGTCTAAGTGGGAGGAAGAGCTGGGCCTGGGTCCCAGTTAAGAAGTTAAACTGGAGACCGGTTTTTCAGGATTCGGCCAGGCTTAAGAGGTTGTTCCTTAAACCCTGGCCCCTCTTGGCTGGTGGGAGGTGGGGCTTCCAGTTCTTCCGAGCATGTATTAGGACACTGGTAATGAAGCCTGATGGTACATAGCGCACATTCCTGACTTCTGGACCCTGTTGCGTTGCCAGGAGGGCATGCGGGTTCTGGAAAGCACACTGAGCGGGCTTGGAGCCAGGCTGCACTTGGGCCTTGACTGTCAAGGGCTGCCCTTGCACCTGTGCCTGCCTGGAAGGGGGTAGCACCCAGGGTTGCTGCCGCGCTGGAAACTGAAGCCCGAGCTCAGGACAGCTGGCGAAAGAGAGACAGCATCCAGCTGCCCAGGGAGGCGGTGACCCCACCCACCCAGCCTCGCTTCCTGCTGCTCAGGGGCAGCTCAGGCTTCCTTCTGTTCTCCTTCTTTGTCAGAGGAGACGTTTAGCGTCCTCTCTGGCCCCATCTGAAACGTTATTTTTAATCGTCCCAGCACTACCGTGCATGAATACTTGTTGCAGAATGTGTAAAGCACAACGATGTAGATAGAGGTGTCTGAACTCGGGGCAGCAGTGTCCCCAACAGCAGAGCAGGCGGACAGTATATTTAGAAGGTGGCTCCTGCCAGGAGGGAGGAGGAGGCGGAGGTTTGCTGCCACAACCCTGGAACCTGTAGAGCCCGGCCCTTTGAGAGCCCAGGTACCCCGTTGCAGTAGGTCATCTCGGTCCTAGGACACTGTTCTTACTGCCCTTAAAGGGCGGCTCCCCCCCAGATTTGCACCTCTTTTCTGTTTGATTTCTTCTAGACTTCACTGAGGGTTCCCAAGTTCCTGAAAGGCCTCCCAAGCCGTTCCCTCGGCGAATCAACTCAGAACGGAAAGCAGGCAGCTGTCAGCCGGGTGCTGCCGCCACCGCCTCCTCGCCGCAGCTCTCCAGTGAGATCGAGAGCCTCATGAGCCAGGGCTACTCCTACCAGGACATTCAGAAGGCCCTGGTCATTGCTCACAACAACATCGAAATGGCCAAGAACATCCTCCGGGAATTTGTTTCTATCTCATCTCCTGCCCACGTCGCCACCTAGCAGAGCCCTCCCCGCTGTGGCATCAGGACCAGTGAGCCGGGTGCTGTCCCCTGGGCGGCCCCTCAGAGGGCAGAGGTTCCTCGGGAGACTTCACAGTGAAGTCTGGCCCTTTCTGGGATTCCACGTCTGTGGTTCCAAGATTTCAAAACCGTGGAATGAACGTGGAGCAGCTAGTGTGTTTTACTTTGCTTTGAGAGTGGATTTGAAGGTGTCCTTCAGTCCCCAGTTAGAGTGTGGATTTTTATTAAATGGTAGCCTACCCCGGGGGAACAGTCCAAAAAGCGGTGGGAGAAGTATTGTGGTGTAAATCTTCATGGGGGACTTCAGACTTCCCTGGGTTAAGGAGTGCTTGTGCGTGCGTGTGTGTGTGTGTGTGTCTGTGGTGGCATGTGTCCTGTGATTATAAAATGAGCCTGCGGTGTGTGTTAATCCCGGGCAGGGAATTAGCACAAGAGACGTAGGAAGGAATGGTCCAGGGACCTCCATCTACTGTGGTGTGAGACCCTGCCCTGGTGTGTAGTACCGTGCCCTCGAGCTCCCCTGTGGCTTGGATTACCTTGCGCACAGCTTGAGTCTTGTATTTTTAGAACACCCTCCCTCTGTCCTTTCCCCTGTTTCTGCCTCCTCCTCCTTGTTGTTTGTCGGCCGCGGGCTTGCTCCGACCAGCCTCACTGAAGCCCAGTGGCTTACAGGATGTTCCTGATTACGTGTGATGGTGTTGGTTTGTTTGGTGGATAGACGGGGCAAGGAAAAGTACTGTTGCTGCATCATCACAGTCCTGTGTGATCCTAGCGGCTAACACTGGTCACTCCAAAGCACTGTTTCCATAGGAACGTTGATTCTGTGACAATGAGATGTTTTAATTATCCTAATGACGTAATGACTGATCTGAGATAGAGGCCTTCAGATACATTCCATGCCCTCCCAGAAGACAGTCTGTGGGAGTCCGTTGCCTTCCTGCCAGGTGTGTGTTCTCATGTAGGTCACGGGCGTTTGTCCTTACTGGGAAGAGAAGAACATTTGTTCGCAGTCTGGCTTTCTGGCCTGTATGCCACCAAACTTTCAGGAGCTTCCTTTTCATGCTCCTGCCCTTGTTATGCAGAAGATGCACAAAATAGATAGGATTCATCAGTTTGGTTTTTCTTCCCAGTGAGTCAGTTCCAACTTGTGTGGGCACCTCCCTTGGAACGTGAGCCAGGTTATACTTTCAGAAGAGGCTTTTGTCCTTGCCCTTGAAGGGGAGGGGATGGCACCCTTGGTAGCACAGCATTTTGCTGGTAATTAGCACCAGTCCTCCCCTGGCACCACCGACGATGTGGTTTTCTCTTTTGCCCGCGGCTTTGGGAACGGAGCATCTCTTCCCCTCTTTTCGCCACACTGGTCCTCTGTGCTCTTCACAGACCTCATTCTCTATAGTAATGACAGGTCTCAAAGTGCGACAAACACCTTCGGGGGTGGGGGATTCAGAGATGGGACGAAAAGCCCAGCAGCTGGTGTGCGTGCGGGTTTGTGAGGAAGATTCGGAGTCCAGCATGGGGGGCCGTGAATCGGTTCCGGTAAGGTAATGCGAAATGAGCCCCGGTCAGAGTGCTCTGGCCGGTCTTTGCTGACTTCCCTAGCAGGCCGTACCCTCCTGTGCAGCAGAAGCAAACCTACTCTTTGATACATCTGCCCTCCTCAAAGTTAAATCATGCTTTTGTCTTTAGATCCAGACAGAAATGAATCTCTCGAGGTCCATTTTCTTTCCCGTGTTTCCGTCTGTGGATTCTTCTCTTTGCTTTTGGCTCTTCCTAGACCTTTTGGCTTTATGCTCTTGGCTCAGAGCCATTTACATTCCCAGGGTAGATGGTACTGGACCTCTTGTCAATAGTCTCTGGCCCCCCAGTGTCTGCTCAGCGTGGCCGGGAGCAGCAGCCCTGCCCGGGCGCACCTGGGAGCGGGACAGTGGCAGTCACTGGGAAGCAGTGACCTAGTGTCTCCTTCTAAGAGCGAGTAAGGAGCCTGTTTGATTTGTGGTTAACACTCAGTTTGCTTTTTGTTTAGATGCTGAAGAGTCAGGGAAAGAACTAGGGAAGATGGCAGCATTTTTCTTGCCTGTCCACACTGGAGGTTTTCCTTGTCTGCAGACCTCGTCCACAGTCTGAAGGTGTGTCAGGAGAACAGAGCCCTGGTTCTGCATATCTCTTGCCTGTTCGGTGTATCCCACATCTTCTCTGGAGAGTCTTTCCTTACTCATATAGGCCAAGGGCAGGTTCATCCCTTTTTTCCTAATTGAGTACCCCTGTGCCTCCCGGGGTGGGTCCTGAGACCGGGCTGTCAAGACCCTAAGGTCAGACATATGCATCGGTGACTGGCTTGCTGGGTGGCTGTGCGCTGCGGGCCTGGGCTTCCCACGTGTTAGACCGTTCTGGGAGGTTTGCTCTCTTTGGGTGCTCTGAGGACAAACCTCAACCATGCCTGAGACCGCCATCGTCCCCTCAGGAAAGTTTCCACGTGGGCATTTGTCTTGAGGGGACTTCCAGAATTTCAATTTCTTCACTTTTCCTTGGACTAAGGCACAAATAACCCTTCTTCATCTTCCGGTTGTATGGCAGTTTCTAATTCTGTGCTCTGCTCGGAATTTAAAATTGCCCTTTCAGAAGTGGACTCTGAGTTCTGCCAGTTTGGGCAGACCCCTCCCCTCTCTCCCTCCGAATTCAGGGTGGTTCCTTCTCTGGTCCCTTCCCAGGAGGATGAGGTAAAAAAAGCACTTAGGGGTTTTGTCAGATGCATTCGGTTCTTCTCTTCAGTGTGGTCTCCTGCTTTCCCTCTGTCTTTCTGGCTTGGTCTACGCAGTCTGCCTCGTCGTCGTCTGGGGTCTGCTCGGCAGTAGGTCATCCGCTGCCCCTGCCAGGGTCCTTCCGCTCAGGTAAAGGGTTCTCAAGTGGGAAGACCTGTGGGCTCTGTGATGTACCTCCCTTGAAGAAATGAAGAGATTGGGCAGTTTCTCGTCTCAGTGTTTACCTGTTAATGTAAATAGTGCTCTGTACCTGTGGATGGTCATTCTCCTCCCCTGGCCCTCTGGCCCCCCACAGCCCCCGCCTCCCCACACTCTGCCCTTCTGTTCTCTTACCCACACAGCCCCAGGGCCCAGAATGGGGGAGAGTGCTCCTTGTATCAGTTAGCTGTTCTGTGGATTAAAATTTTTGGAAGGGAGTCGCTATTCTTCATACTTAAAAGTATTTATTTTCTCTGTAGAAAAGTAAAATATAACCCATGGTCCACACAGCAAACATACAAATGAGTTTTTGTAAATTTGTTAGCAGAGTAGGGACCAAGCTCTGTGTTCCCTTTAAGGCACCATTAACAAGATCCGCACCTTTTTTGGGTGGTCGGTGCAGGTGTTGATGCAGAATATTTTCCTACCTCACGTCGTGACAGTCAGGGTTACAGACCTTCTTCCTAAACTGCGACTTTCCCTTCCTGCCATTGGCTTCTCTGACTCCAGTGGCCCCTGGCCTGGAAAGAGCGGCCTTTGGACCACTGGCCCCGCTGTGTACCCATTAGCCTGTTCGTTTGGCAGATATTAGTGACTCCCAGGTGCCAGCAGTGCCAGCTCCGCGCTCTTCCCTCCCACCACGTGCAGATTTCCCGATGCCCGTATATTGTACTTGCTGGCTCACCTTTCCCTTTGGCCCTGGGATTGCCCTTCCTGGAAGAGCGTGCAGTGTGTATTCACAGCTCTTTTCATGGAGCCATGGGTTTCCTTGTAGAACTGTCCTGCGTAAAAGCAATTCAGGGCTCTCCCATGAACCCCCGGTTGTCTTCCCAGAGCCTTGATGACATCTGGGAGATTTGGCAGCGGTCTTCTGGGTACCCACCGGCTTGGATGCGTTTCAGTGGAATCTTTGTGGTGGGTTGAGGAGCATATTGGCTCAGAGTTGCCGAGTAGGGCAGTTAAATGTTTAAGCAAGGCATTTGCCCACAGTCCCCTCTCCAGTCTAGTGCCTTCCTTGATCTTTTTACTGAACTGCTTGGAGTCCCTAATCCCCCTTGTTGTAAAGTTTTCTTGTCACCCTCGTGGGACCCGTCACCATTTCCCATTCTCTTTGGGACTTGGCCCCCAGTCCTTCAACGACCTTTGCAGCTAATTCTGTGTCCTAGAAGGGCTGGAGGTGTGGGAGATGATGGTTGGAGTGTTGGAGACCCAACATCAGGGTCCTGGTCTTGCACGGATGTATGTGCTCTCCCAAGAGCCAGGCAGTAAATTAGATGGAACTCAGTCATTTCGCAGAAATGCCAGCCTTTCCCTCCCGGGGTAGGAAGCTCAGGACCCTAGAACTTTGCATCAGGGTGCACACGTCAGCATGAAGGGGTCCTCGCACCACTTTAACCTCAGCCTGTGTCGTGGTCTTTCTTTACAAATGCATCAGGCCATTTGTGCACGGCGAAGGGTGCATAGGGAAAGGAGGTCACAGTCTTGTATCATTGACTGTCCTGTTTAGGAATCCTTCAGATGCAAGAAATCGGTATCCAGGCTAAAGAAAGGAGAGAATCCTCTGGATGCAGTGTATTTCACAGACCCCAGCATGGGAAGCGCCATGGGGTTTTTGCATGGAGCTGGGACTGTCGGAATTTGCACCTAGTCCTTTCTCCTGCTTGTCACGCCCCGGACTAGACACCCCATTGCCCAGGTCCACACCACCTCCTGGCTCTTGGGATCACCGTGCACAGCTTCCCAGTACCTCTTAACTCCTATTCTCAAGAAAAAATAGAGTCAGCCCAGCATGTTGCTCGGCTTTCTACCCTCATTGGTCAGCCTGGTGCAGGGGGTGGGGGGGGCGGCAGTGGCCTGTCCCCTTGGGTGGGAGTTGGGGTGGGGGGTGTGCTGTTCGAGAAGAGGCTTCAGACAGGATAAATACCTTAGAAGTATTTTAGTAGCAAAACTGCTGTCCTGCTGCCCCTCCCCCCCGCTTTTTTGAGAGTGAAAAGACAGGACACAGGACTGTATCTGGACATGGAGGAAATTCTTAGGTTTCGCTTAATTTGGGCTTCTGTCATCTTTGTTGCTTTATTTCCTATTTTAATTCCCTTTACCAGTCTTGGCATCCAAGATTTCTTACCTCCCTCTTTAGGACCAGTTTCTCCTGCTCCGGAGCTAGTCTGTTCTTGGGTGACATTTCTTCACCTTCATTCAATCTCAGGTTTTTAGTCTTCTTTTGTGCTTAGAGAGCAGATCACAAATCCCACTGTCGCCACCCATGGACTTCTGGGCTCTCCTCAGGTTTTAACGCTGAAAATATATTCGTTTTGTGGGCCTGTGGCCCGTGCCCCTCCCTGCCCGCCTCCTCACCCTTGCATTTGGTCTTTGCCTTGTGAGGAGAGCTCTGCACTAGTAGCTGTAGGCAGGCCTTCCGAGGTACCTCGGAAGCTACTTTCCTGTAGCCAGCAAGAGTATCTGGTGGCTGGGACAGTTGCCAGGACAGAAATCAGATGTAGATGTCAGCTTGGAGGAGTTTTGACTGAGAGCTCTTTAGACCAGAAACCCTTGTCTTCCCCATCCGTCGGCTTGCTTTGTGGTCTCCTATCAAAGCCTTTAATTTTTTGGATTTTGACACAACTGCTTCTGCTTGCTTAAGTGTTTTGATCTTACTTACCTCATCCTGGGGCCTGTCCCATGTTAGTAAGGCATTTCATAATTACTTGTAACTTTTTTTAAACTGTTGGAGTCGTTTGGAATACACAGAAGTAACCTAGTAATCCAAAGATACACATTGAGGCACGTGACGAAGGGTGGGGTCGCTAGCCTTTACATTTGATACTCTGGGTTCGGCTCCAGAATTAAGGACCAGAGGGACAGCAACGCCATGTGCCTCTGTCCAAGGAAATCTGGGTTGGTCTCAAAGGGGAGTACCAGTGTTTTTTGGTTCTAACAAGTACCCCGATGAAGACGTGGGGCGGTAGGGACGGAAAGAGCGAGCGCTGCGTGGAGGCTCGTTCACGTTCAGATGGGAAGGTCAGCCCTTCCGAAGGGCCAGCTGTTCACCCGGAGTAGCAGCTGTCTGCAGCTCTCCCTGCCCCTTCCCCTGGGTCGTGCTTGAGAAAAATGTGGCGGACCACTCCCTCTTTTTGTACAGGGCCAAGGCTGAAAGCCAAACTCCACTCTCCTGCTGATTAGGCAGCCAAACGGATCAGCAGAGTTGTGATCACCCGGCTCCGTATTCCTGACTTCTTCCTGCAGGGAACGAGAGAGGCACCTCTCTTTTGCCTCACAAGTTCTCCTTCCACCCCTGCACCAGACTGGGAGACCAGGTTGGGGGGCGGGGGTGTGCTCAGGACAAGCCCGGTGTGACTCCTCAGGCCTGGCCCTGCCTCTTGCTCAGCCCCACCAGGAGGACGGGCCAGGGGTTTGAGGTGGGGTGGAGAGGATGGTGTGCAGGCCAGGCTGTGTGCCCCCACTTGGTGCCCTGAAGTCCGTGTGTGTCGCTACCTCCTCCCTACCTACCTCTGACTCTGTTGTGGATGAGGGTGGCCGTGCTCATGGCTGGAAACTGAAGAGGCAGAGACCTATTAAGGAATCTGTAGACCACATGTTTTCTCTTCCTTGGCTTCTTTCTTCTGCTGTCTGGGTAAGCCTGTAGGCACAGTGCCCGGGAGAGCGGATGCCTCCTGACCTGCCTGTCTCTGTGTCGTGGCCTTGACCTCCTGCTGAAACATGTGGTAGAGGCATGGCAGCTAAGAGGTACCGCCTACATGTGCTTTCTGGCTGTGGTGACTTGGGATTTTTAACCTTATATATCTTTTTCCTTTATTCAAAACAGAACAATTTTTAGCACACTGAAAAAAAAAAACAAAGCCAAACATTTTGTGCCTTTCTAAGGCAGCACTGTATCCCAGGCTGCATTTTAGGACTTAATATGGAAATACCAGAGTCTTAGCTCCTCTACCTTGAGTGTCAGTCCTTACAGTCTAGGAGGGAGGAGGAGACACTGTGTGGGGCTGGGGAGAGGGCACACAGGTGTGGTGGTTCTGCTGGAAGAAGCAAGCATTACCCTGGGATCATTTGGCTCCAATCAGAATCGTAGTTAGAGGTTGAATGCTGTGTCTCCGGGAGGAGAGAGACTGTCCTGGGACTCCCAGGAGTGCTGTGGATGCTGCAGGTGTGTTAGCCTCCGGGTCCTGGGAAGGACCCAGCTGTGGGGCAGAGCTTAGGAAGGAGTCTGCTGACAACGGGAGGTGGTTTCTTTGTGTCTTTCTGCTGGATCCCAAACTGGCCTAGGCCTCCTGCCTCTCCCTTCAGACTTGGCTTTTCTTTTATTTGAAGACTTCAGTCTTAAAGCATTAAGCAGCCAGTGCCCTCGTTGGGGGCCTGTTTTCCCCTGGGAAAGGCAGCAAGGCCCACTTGCCAGAGCCTGGCCTCAGGATCGTGGCCACTGTAGGTTTCAGCAAAGGAAAAAGGAAAAAAATGTTTTCTTCATGGTATTTTACTTCTCCCTTTCCCTTTTCAATTCTTCCCTGCCTTTAACTAATAAGGAATTGGGGAAAGAATTCTTTTTCAAGTCCTCCCTCTTTAGGATTTTGACATTCTTGGCCTGGGTGGGGCTGAGGAGAACTCGATGCTTTCTCCAGAATAAAGAGTCCCAATTTGTATATCAGTGTTAAAAATAAGACAAAAACTTAGATGAGATTTTTGTGGACTATTTTAAAAAATGTGTCATTAATATAAAAAAAATTTATATTAGCAGTATTTAATCATTCTCACCTGTAAAGAGTAAGAAAAACAGAAGGTAAATATTCTTACAGAGAAGAGCAGAGCTTTAAGATTCATTTTCGATTTTAAGTCCCTTTTGTTTTGCCAGTGTATTAATGTTTAGAGGTCTGTTATACTAATGTTATTTATTAATTTTTTTTTCATTTCCATACACAGTTAACTAAAGAGCTTTTTCAAGCACCCATGTCTGTAAAAAAAAAAATATTTTTAAATAAAGTTTCTTTTGTTGTAGCCAACTGGAGTTCTTGCTCTTCCACAGGGGGGGGGGAGCGACAGACAGACTCGGCCAGCCCCATCCTCACGGTGAGTCTGCTGCTACCCCAAGGCAGGTCTGCACATGACAGAGTGACAGAGTGAAGGGCCAGCTTGGCCTGGCTGCCGCTGAGAAGGGCTGTGGTCCTCTGGGAGCTCGAGCCGTTTGCTCAGAAGCAGAGGTAACCCCTCGTCCCCACTCCCAGATGCAAAGGGTTTCGTGTTCCTTTTGGTGGGATGCCAGATCCCAGGGCCCCAGGCTGCAGTGGCAACATGATGAATCAAAATCACTGTGAGGTTTCTGGGACAATTAAGCTTTATTTTTCATATATATATATACACACATATATATATAAAGGAAATTTGCAAATTTACAGACAACCTAACAAAACCACATATACATACACTCACACACGCACACATAGACCCATACACACCCCGAAGCTCCAGCCAAGCCCGCCTCTTATCCCTAAGTACCATTCTCCCGTGAGGGCCCTTCTTGCCAGGACGTAATCCCCTTAGCTCAGTTTGTAGAAGTTTGGTGCTAGTGTAATTATAGTCTTAATCCTCCTAAAGGACAGTCTGAACCTCATCTGTCCCCTAACCTTTCAGTCTGACATGACCTGCTGCCTGGGCAGTAGGAGCCAAACTTGGGGGTGCGGGCTGTTGGGCTCAATGGCCTAACTCTGGAGAACTGCCCAGCTTCCTCTCTGCAGGGACGAGATACACCCAGCACCTCTTAGGGAATGACACCATTCCCGGTTTCTGCCCCGAGAAAGGTGGGTCACAGTAGGACCTGAAGCATGCAGGCAGCTGCTTGTCATAAAGGCTGGGGAACTCTAGAACCGGCGTGAGAGGGGCTTGTGCCCCGTGAGTCCTCACCGGTGACACAACTGACCAACAAAGCCAGCCTTTGAGGCAGGAACCAGACAAACCGACTGCCTAATCGGGCTGGCAGAAGTCAGGTATGTGTGTCCACAATCCACATACAGAGAGAACGTGGTCTGCGAGACACTCTCTCCCGCCCCCAGGATGCCGAGGCCCCTCCCTGGGATGAGCATCACCCAACAGAGTGAGCCGGTGGCAGGTTGGTCCCCGACGATGGGCCTGCAGGCCAGCTGGGGCAGGGGGCCTTCTCCACAGCCCGCTGTAGAGGCCTGGGTGGTCATCCTGAGCGCTGGGAGGGAGAGGGTGAGCAGAGGGCACAAACGATCCAGGCGGGAGGGGCGCTCAGTGGGGTGAGTGGGCTAGTGCCTCAGATCGATGTATTTCTCTCCCTAGAAGCGGGTGTAGAGAACAGGTAAGGGGGGAGAACAGGTAAGGGGGGTGTGTGCGGCGGGGACAGGGACAGGAGCCTGAGGTGGGTGAGCGCTGGAGGGACGAGGGACTGAAGCCAAAGCTGATGGACTAGGCGTGGGAGGGAAGCAGCGGGAGGGGGTGGTGGGGCAGGGTGGGAGAGCCTAGGCCCCCGAACCGGACTGGCCACACTGCACCTGGTGACCTGAGCCACGGCACTTCAGGAAAGGTGGTGACAAAGTATTTGCTCTCGGGCCTGGGAGCTACCCCTTCTCCGGGGTCCCTGTGCCACTCGCCTCACCCTACCATCTGGGACTAGTGTTAGGAAGCCAAGAAGGGCCTGCTCCCAGTCTCCAACAGAGGAGGAGGAAGGGGGGAGACTGTTAGTGTTCGGGGACATGAGAGCCATCAGCCCCGGCTGCTCCCGATCCCTGAAGCTGGGTCAGGCGCTGGCCTTGGGCGCTGCCTCCTACCTGGTCTCCGGGCGCCCTCTGGTCACGGCTGCTGCCCTGTAGGAGGCCCATCTCTTCTGGGAGCTTATCTGACTTAACTTCAACTACAAATTCGCTCTTACGAGACGGGGGCAGCGTGCTGGGAGGGAGGGAGGGAGGCAAGAAGTTGGCATCTCGGGCAAGGAAAGGGAGGCTCATTGAGAAAGACTCTGGACTGGGCGATGAGGTGCTCTGGGGCTGGCTCAGGGAAGAGGAACAGGCGATGAATGGAGAGGAAGTGTGGGTGATGGCAGCTGGCCAGTGGGCAGGAAAGCGGGGAGCACTCACACCCAGTGTCCCCCTCCTGCTCTGAAGGGGCGAGGGGGCAGGGGGGCGGGCAGGGAATGTCCCTGCCCAGGCAACAAGCTGGGAAGCGCGCGATTGGGTGGGGGCGCAGGGCGCTGGGTACCCGGCTTACATCTCCTGCTTGCCTGACCGCCCACAGGGCAGCTTGCCCTTCTTGTAGAAGAAATAGAGGACAGCACCCAGCACAGCCAGGACCAGGACGCACACGGTCACGGCCACGATGGCCACGCCCTTGCTTTCAGGCTCCGGCAGCTTCTTCTCTGTCCCACAAAGATGCTCCGGGTCACTCCCAGCCCCAGGCAGCCCTGACGCCACCATGCCCCACCCCACCCCACCCCACCCAACCCCTCCACCCCACCTGGCCACAGCCCAGGACTGATGGAAGATGGGCCCCTGCTCACCTTTCTGAACAGGGTTCCCGGGGGAAGGGTCAGGGCAGGAGGCGACTGCCCGGCCATCACCCTACTCTTGCGCCAGGACTGCTTACCTGTGGAGGTGCCGTTGGCTCGGACAGAGGGGCTGACAGTGGACGTGCTGAGGCCAGTGCTTCTGCTGGAGTCTGGTGAGTGGTGAAAGGGATTGGAGGGGGTTAGGAAAAGCACACGCTCATGCCCATGCCTGCCATGCCGCAGGACGAGGCCCTTACCCAGCTCCAGGAAAATGGTGGTGGTGTTTCTGCCCAGGGAGTTGGAGGCCACACACTCGGCACCTGTCCTCAACAGCTCTGGGGTCACAAGGACACTCAGGACGCTCAGGACGCTCTGTGGCTCTTGGTCTTGTTCCTGTGCCTACAGGATGGGGACGCCGCTCAGGGAGGGGGGCGCGGGGAGGGTGCCCGTGTCCCGCAGCAGAGCCTCAGCAGGGGCGGTGGGCCTGCTCACCATGCCCTCGACGCTCCAGGAGATGGTGGGCCGGGGATGTCCCGAGGCTTCGCAAGACAGATTCAACACTGCATTCTCCTGCACCCACATCCTCCTCTCCTTCTGTGTCATCCATGGGGACCCTTAGGAAGAGAGCGCTACGGGTGTGGCAGCGAACTCTGCCAGCCTGCCTCCCCGTCCCCACCGGAGCACGCCAGGGCAGCAGGAAGAGGGTTTCCATCCTCCAAGGAGCTTGAAACCACCCAGTCCTAGGGAGCTCCACGGGGTGGCCTGATCTCTGCCCCGAGGGCTTCTCACCAAAAATGGCCACGTGGACCAGCTGCGTGCGGTTCAGGCCGGGGACGCTGGGCACGGATGCCATGCAGCGGTAGCCTCCCCCTGCCTCACGTTTCAGGTTGTGTAACTGGAGCAGAGGCCCCTCCGTCAGCACCTGGCCTGTCTGGGGGCACAGATGGGTCAGGGCCTTGCTCCCAGCCCCATGCAGCCCGTAGCCCCAGATCCTCTGGGTACCTTTTCTCTCAGCCACTGGAACTGCACAGCTTGGTTGCTCTCCGCCTCACAGCTGAGGACGAGGCTGCCGCCCTCCTGGCTCTCCGGGGCTGCAGGGCTCACCCGCACAGCAGACACATCTGGGGACAGAGCAATGCTCTCAGCCTGGGTGGGGTGGGCCGAATTCCCTCTTGCCCCCGCCTGGTCCCCCCATCCCGGGCCCCTGGCCCCTCACAGTTCACCAGCAGCTCCTGTTGGTCGCTCAGCAGTGATGCCATGGTTTCCAAGTCCAGGCCCTGACACTGATAGAGGCCACTGTGCTCCTTCTGGGCAGACTCCAAGACCAGGACCCCATTGTCTTCGGGCGTCATCTCCTCCACCTCCTTGGTGCTAAGGTTCTGGGGAAGAGGAGAGAGGTGAGCCAAGTGCGCCTCCAGCCACTCCCGCGGCCCCCACGACCCTAGCAAGGCGCCCTCCGCACCTGCTTGCTGATGGTGAAGTGGGGCGGGGGGTTGCCGTCCGCCAGACACCTGATTTCCACGCGGTCCCCTTCCTTCAGCGCTCCCACGGGCTCCACCTCCAGCCACACCTTCTCCGCCGGGTCTGAGAAGCACAGGGGGTGGCCCTCAGCCCCAGAGCCGTCCCCACACTGGGGAGCTGGCTGGGGCTGCCACCAGCCTCGGCCCAGGGCCGCGCTGGGACTCACAGAAAACCTGAACGCTGACTTCCCGAGACTCCTTCATGTGGTTGCCGCTGGGCAGCCGGTAGCTGAGCTCACAGTAAAACAGGGCGTCCTTGTCTGCTGTCATCAGCTGCGCCTTCAGAACGCTCACCAAGGTGTACAGACCACTCGACTCCACGATCTGGGACGACTGAATATAAACCCCTGGCGGGACAGAGAAGGGGGAGAAGAGCTCAGCTTCCGCCTTGCCTCCGGCCCAGGGTCCCCTGGGGTTCTCTGAGGGGGCACCTGGAGAGGGACTCCTGCCCACCCCGCGACCCTTCAGCTCAGTGGTTCTGTGTATCTCGGCATCTAGCTATGCCCCCGACACCCGCACACACACAGGGAGGGGGTGCCACACTCCAGATGTCCACCAGCCGGGGACTCCCCTCCACCATCCCCATGGTAGGCGATCCTGGACCGGGGGCAGAGAACCATCAGCCACACAGGCTGTGCTGGAAAGACTTCCAGGACTGACGGTCCAAAGAAAAATTACCGTGTGGTGACATATGCCACACTGAGCCACTGAGGTCAGGGCCGCTCAACCTCAGTGCAACCTTAGGTGGGGGTCGGGGGCTGTCCCGAGTACTCTGGGGTGTTTAGCAGCAGCTCCCCTCTGCATCCGCCCACTAGGTGCCTGTAGCCCCTCTCCATTCACGACAACCAAAAATATCCCCAGACGTGGCTGAGCATCCCCAAGGGGGAGCAGCTATGTCCCTGGTCGAGAACCACTGCTTCAGCTGATAAAACAATAAAGCCTTCGTGTGCCCAAGATATATTTCTGTGTATGAGTAAGTACCCCGAAACTGACTGGAAAGAACAAACACTGACAGCAGAGATGACTTCTGGGAGGGGACCAGGGGCAGGAAGGCAATTTTCCTTGCAGATCTAATGTGTAGTTTAAAATCTCATGAAAAGATTTTCAGACATCACTTGTAAATTGAAGCAAACAAAGCCCAAGGACGGGGGCAGGCCCTGTGTGGTGCCATCAGCATGGCTTCCGAGGGCTCAGAGGGCGACTCACGGTCCTTCTCTTCCTTCAGGGAGTGGCCATTCTTATACCAGATGACTTGAGGAAGGGGGTACCCATTTTTCCCCACACAGGTGGCCACCTGAGGAGGACAGGGTATGAGTCTCCCTGCGGCGAAGGCCCCCCCCCCCAAAACCCCCGCCCCCAGGCTCCTGCTTCCCACCTGGCCAATCTCACCTCCTCAGGCTCCTTACTGCTCACCGAGATGCCCAAGGGATTCACCTGGATAGTCGGCTCCTCCGGGGCTTCTACAAGAGAAGGAAATGAGGGGCCGGAACCTCCATCGCGGGCCACCCTCACGCCCCACGAAGCCCGGCGAGGCACTCACTGTAGACCCGGAGTTGGATGCGGTGCTCCTGGGACTGAGGGCGCTTGACCTGGCACAGGAAGATACGCTCATCTTGGGGGGTGACATGGCTCAGGACCAGCGCGGTCCCTCTGTCCTGCAGGCTGAGCCGCTGCTGGTACTCGCCAGGTTCACTCTGGCCCTGGCCCTTGCGCACGCGGAAGATGAGCGTCGGCTTCTCCTTGTGCACCTGAGGGCCGGTGTGCGAGGGGACGTGAGGGTCCCCTGCAGGAGGGGTACGGCCTCCCGCCACCCCAACAGCTCTCCAGGGCCCAAAGCCCCGCACTCACAGAAAACCAGTCCACGTGGCTGAAGTTGCTCTGGGAATGGGAGGGGCCGCACGTCAGAAGTGCCGTGCCGCCCACTTCCGCCTCCACCTGCTCGGGGACAGGGGGCTCCGCCTCTCCCGGCACACCTGGGGGTAGAGGAGGGGCCATCCCAGCCCTGGGTCAACTCCAGCTGCTCTCCATGGTCTCCCCTCACACCCTCTGCTTTGCAGCTGTTCCCCCTGCCGCTTGGAAGGGTCCGGAGGGGGCTCTGGCTTCCTAACCTTCAATCCCTCTCTCTACCTGCTGCCCCAAGCAGCCCGTTCCGGGGAGCTGAAGGTCACTGCCTCTGGTCATTGCAGCTGAAACCCTGAGCACCAAGCATCTTCCAGATGAGGCTGACAGAGGGGCAACCCAGGCTCTGGGCCAAGAGGAAGGCCCCTTTCCTTCCAGGCCCCCACCTCTTCCAGTGAGCTCAGAGTATGGGAATGCAAGGCATGTGCCAGCCTGCGCCACACAGGCCCCTTTGTGTCCCCATGCCGAGGGGAAGACATCGCCACTCTGCCCCCCAAAGAGCCCTCCCCAAATTTCCTGCAAGACCCAGTGGGCCAACCCTGGCCAGAAGCTCCCATCACATTCTCCCTAAGCAGTACCTCTATGAACATCCCACAAACTCAGAGGACCCCATCCTGGGAGTATTGTGAGCATGGAGGGGTCAGAATCTCCCCCAGGGGTCAGGCCAAGGGCCAGGCAATGGGCAAGAGTGACGTCAGTGGTGCCGCGTGCTGCCTGCCCTGTGAGGAGATGATGTCACTCACTACCATCTGGCCGGCCTCTGGGGTGCCCTAGCTGTTGCCCTGGACTGGCTCGGGCACAGGGAGGGCAGATGGAGTGGTCTGCAACCAGGAGCAGAGGCCTCGGATCCCTGACTCCGTTTCCCCAGAGCTAAAGGAGCAGGGTGGGGTGGGGCTAGATCTGCTGCTGCGGGGGAGCCCAGTTTAGCCCTTTCCCCAGAAACACAGCTTGGGAGCCAGCAGCCGGGGGAGGAGGGACCCCAGGGACACTGTAGGCACTGGGCATGAGGCCAGGGAGCTGGGTACTGCCTAGCCCTCCCCTTCCCCAGCCGGACAGCGGCTGGGACCAGGGAAAAGAAGCCAAGAGAAACGCGCGACACCGCCGCAGGCCATACAAGGGCAGTGTGCACCCGGGAGCGCAGGGCTCCCAGGCAGTTCCAGAAAGAAACTCCGAGGTGCAGGGGCGCTCTTCCCACCTGAATGTGCTCCCATTCCCGGAGACGTAACGGATCTGGGGCACTTCCACTCAGGGCACCATCAATCCCTCGTTTCTGGCTCCTTTGATCCGTCACCCGGGTAGGCACGAGGCGACCCACGCCGTCCCCCAGCTCCTGCCAACGCCCTGCTCCGGTGGGAGCCGCTGTCCCTCCCCTCCCTCGCTCACCTCCAACCTGGCTCCAAGCCCAGGCGGGAGAGGAGGCGTCCGCGCACCCCCTCCCGCTAAGCAAGCTGCCTTTTTACAGCAACAGGCGGGCGCAGAATTCGGGATTTGGAGATGCACTCCAGCTGCGCCGCCGCGGCCGCTTCAGCCGCGCGGCCCCCAGAGCCGGCACCTGAGGCAGAGGTCTCCCCAGCCCACCGAGAGGCTCGGCCCCACCCCTTCCCGCTCCGGGCGGCAGCCTCCTCCCCGCCTTCCCGGTCGTCCTCCCGGGATACTCCAGAATCCAGGCTGCGAACTGGCTGCAAAGAAGAGTTGCACGCGCGCAAGGCACCCGGGCGCCGGCGAGAAGCGCGCGCCGGAGCGCAGAGCCCCGCACCGCGCTGCCAGCTCCGCCGCCCGGCACGCCCCGCCGAAGACCCCCCACTGCCTGGCCCGGGCCGTTCGGGGCGCGGGCCCCACCTCCGAAGCCACTCACCCGCGGCGCGGCGACTGCAGCAGCAGGCAGCGAGCAGAAGGGCGCAGACCAGCCCGGACGGTCCCATGCTTCCCGGCCAGAGGGCGAGCGCCTACTGAGCGAGCCGCCAGCGGCCGGGGGCTGACGTCAGGGGGGCGGGGGAGGGGGCCCGGCCCGCCCCGCCCCGCGCAGCCCCCCGCCCCCGCCGCCGCTCCGTGGGGGCGGGCCCGGAGCTGCGCCCGGCCGCTCGGCCCCTGCTAGGCCGGGCCGGCTGCCCAGCTCCCGCGCCCCCCCCTCCCGCCCACCCCGGGCTTGGGTCGGCAGAGGGGGCAGTGACAGGTGTCTCGAGGCCGGGCCGGCTGGCCGAGGCGGCGGCGAGGAGAGGCTGGCTAGGATGCCCAGAGTCACGCCAGGTCAGAACCAGCGGTGCTCACCCCCGCGCATTCCCTGGCAGCCTGTGTGGCCCTAGCGGGCCGCGGGGCGGAGAAGCAGCAGACCGGGTCCTCCTCTTCCCGCCGCCGCCCCGCCGGACCCCTGCCACAGAGAAACTGGACGGCCTCGGTCGCTTCCCAGAACGATTGCACCACTGCGGCTGCCGCCGGCCTGGCACTGTCCCCAAGCCTCGCACACCCCCAGCCTCGCAGTGCCGGCAGCTTTGAGGGAAGAACCCCGGGGCCGGTGCCACAGACCCAGAGGTACCTGTCGTGGGGAGTGCAGGTGGTGCCTTACGGGCTGCTCCCGCAAACCCCAGCTCCAAGTCCCAAGTAGCTGGAGAGTGAAGGGGTTGAATTCACAGGCCCAGGGTTTTCACACTTTTCCACGTCCAGACCTTGGAAATCCTGTTTTTGCCCTCTTCACTCCATGATCCTAGGGGGACTCAGTCTCCCCTCACCTGAATGAAGAAAAGAGGAGGAAGGAAGGGTAAACGGGTGTGAGGTCTCTGGCTTGGCCCCTGAAAACCTGTTGCTGTCCAGATGGTTGAGAGGACTCCCTGCAGCAGGGCTCCCTGCACACCCCGTGTCCCCCCCCATGGGTGATGGTGGCTCAGCAGCTGGGGGTGGAAGCAGGGAGGGGGGATTGGAGCTGGTTGCAGGCACCGCTCTGCACAGCAAGCTCCCCCTCTTCCCAAACCTGGGTCTTCTGGCCTCTTGAACTAAGGCCCTGGGGAGTGGGATGGCCTCTTGCCTTTCAGAGACCCCAGCATCACATCTGCTGCGGCTCCTTCAGCAGGAGGGTCAAATAGAGGTCTGGATTTGGGGTGGAGGCCTGCAGCCTGGCAGGGCAGCCTTTCTGCGGGGTGGGGGAGGAGCAGCGTGAGGCAGCAAACGCCGGAGACGGGCAGGTGACTTGAGAGAAGGCTCGGGGTGGTATTTTGATGACGCAGAGATGACTGGCAAACCACATCAGCCTCGATTTTTCTGAACCTTGCTGACCCCTCCTCTCTCTCCGTCCGTCTCCAGCCAGAGGTAATGCCAGGGCAGGGACCTGGAGCCCGGAGCCTGTGGGGAGAGGACCATGGCTCCCCAGTCCCCAGAGTGAACGTATGGACTGGCCCAGGGCCCAGAGTGGAATGGAGGAGTTTGTTTGTCTACAGGGGCAG
Source organism: Mustela nigripes (assembly GCF_022355385.1). Taxonomy (NCBI): domain Eukaryota; kingdom Metazoa; phylum Chordata; class Mammalia; order Carnivora; family Mustelidae; genus Mustela; species Mustela nigripes. Next base: position 90,241,989 of record NC_081557.1, on the reverse strand, counting down.
GAGTGGAAATGGCTGAAGGATGCTGTTTGCCCTGGCCAGCCAGAGCTGGGCATGGAGCTCTGCTTCCCTGCCCCCACTCCCTTCCCTTCACTTAACACCATTAACTAATCATTCTCCTCTCCGCCTGGAAACAAAGCCAGCGAGCCACCAAGGACAGACAGTCAGTTCAGAATTCTGTCTTCAGCCAGGTGGGGGCGGAGGAGCTGTCTCTGCGGGGAAAGGGAAATGAGGTTAGAGCCCGGGGTGACATCCTCTTCCAGTGTGGCTCCACCAAGCAAGCCCGAGGACTGTCCTTTCAGGAAGCTGGGAGCCTGGGGAGTGGGCAGTGGAGGTCTGGGGACAGGCAGCTTGGGAGGACAGCTTCCTGAGGGGAGCACTTTGGGGGTTCCAAACCAAAGAGAGATCAGGACTTTGGAGAGGATGCAGAGGGGTCTGGAAGAAGGAGGAAAGGGCAGTGGAGAAGGACAGGAGAAGGGGTAGAGGGAACAGAGTATCAGCCCACCGGCTCCTTGAAGATAGCAGAAGACAGGGTGGCAGCAGTAACCCAGAAGAGAAAGGCAGCAGAGGAAGAACTTTCAGGAACAGGACTGTGACCCAGCCGAAGGGGGGTGGGTCTGGGGGTAGAGATGGGCCTCCCTGCAGCAGAGACTCTGGCACCTGGGCTGGGTTGGAAGCAGTGTTGCCCGGATGTAGGCCAAGATGGGAAGGAGAGACCCTGGACCAGAGTCCTAATTCTTTGTTTCTCTCCTGAAAGAAGGGGTAGGAAGGCTGCTTTCCTCCGCCCCCGTGGTAGACCCATTGTACACAGAGATAAGGGGACCCCTGTGTGGCATGTCCTCTGTGTCGCGTCTCTGGCATAGGTCTGATCACAGGCAGAGAAACAGGCTGGGTGGGCTGGTGGCCATGGTTTTGGTCTTCAGGGTGATGGGCTTTCATTTGGGTGTGAGGAAAAGTGGGAAGAGAGCAGCCCCAGCCACCGTGGAGGGGGAGGTAAAAAGAAAAGGGTGGGCCTGGCCCCAGGAGCCACTGGGGCCAGGTTCTAACCTAGGAGTCCTCCCTCAGGTCCTCTCTCAGCTCCAGCATAGTGGGCACGGTGGCCTCCACCCACCCCTCTGGCCCAGAGGCTTGACCAGGAGGAAGGTACGAGAAAGGCGTGCTGAGCTGGGCGGAGGAAGGAAGCTAATAAAGACGTTGCAGCTGCAGTGAGGAAGGAACAGAGGGTGGAGGGGGGAGGCCCAGCAACCTTGGCAATTAAGGAGGCTGGGGAACCCCCTGGCCTGGCCAGAAAATAGAGACCAGGTTGAGTCTTTGGAGGAGAGCGGAGAGAAGTTTTCCAGAATGGGGGTCTGACTTGGGAGGAGCTGTGGAAAACAGGGTGGGGGGAGGGTGGGGGGCAATTGTTGTCGAGGACATCATCAGGCCAGGAAACCGGATACCGGGGGGCTGGGTTGGAAGATGTGGGAGAAGAGATTGAATGGGGGGAAGCAGCCCCTATCCTGGCCGGACGCTGTCTCACCCATGCCCTTTGCACCTGACCCAGGGCAGGAGGAAGGAGGTGCAGCATGGACTGAGGTGCGCCCCAGAAACACAGGGGAAGAGGAGGGGGACTTGAGGGTGGGGGGTGGGAGGGGCTATTTTTAAACTTGGAAAAACCTTGAGTGAGTTCATCTCCACCCTAAGTACTGGAGGCGGCAAAGGGCCCATTGTACAGGGGTCCAGAGAAGGGGGGCGGGGAGGGGGTGAGTGGCACAATGGCAAGAATTATGTCGGAGTCAGACGGCCAGCCTGGGGCGGGGGAGGGGACTCCTCGTCACAGCTGGCCTACTGAACTCGGGGGTCCAGTGGGGGTGGGGGGGTGGTTCCACTGTCACAAAGCCCCCTGGGGGGAGCTGGGTCTCTGGCATCCGGTGGTCCGGCCTGGGGAGGGGGCTGTGGGTGGGATTCCCACAGTCTGGCTTTCCCAGGGACAGCCGGGCCTGTTCCCAGGCTCCCAGCATTCCAGCGACTCCCCTGGGAGCTAATGGCCTCTCTTCTCAGCCCCTTCTCTGCCCGGGGGGGGGGGGGGGAGAGAAGGAGGAAGAGGATGTGGATGCGTAGGGACTCTTCCTGGGCACTAGGGACTCTTAAGCCAGAGGGAGAGGACCACCCTTACATCCTAGTTCCCAACCCTGCTAAGGCCTCAGAATGAGGAAGGACTGTCCTTCTTGTCCCCTCCGACCCCAGGCGCCTCTCCACGTTGGCAGTCCTCCAGCACCCAGACTTCAGCCTAGGGGGGATTCCGCCCGGAGTCCCAGGAGCCCTGATCGCCGGGTCTCGCCCAGCTGGGGACGCGGGGGGCGGGGCATCCGGCGCCGCTCGCACCAACCCAAACATTACCTTAAATGCTCAGGCGTCTGCCGCGGGCCGGGGAGGGGCTCCGCGGGGCCCTGGGGCTCTCCGGAAGCCCGGGATCTGTCTCCAGCCCTTTCCCAGCGCAGCCGGCAGGCAGCCGCGATTCAGTCCACTGGCCCCCCCTTCTGAAAAGCAGGAGGGGGAAGGAAAATGGGGGGGCTGGTGTTGGGGGAGAGCCGGGACTGCACTGGGAGTCCGTGGGGGCCGCTGCCTGGGCGCAGAGTAGGACCTTCCAGCCAGGATTTCAGCCTGTGGACAGGAGAGGGGGCTTCTGTTAGCCTAATGCACCCCCCGCCCCCCAATCCTGAATCTCAGTTCTCTGGCTTCTGAGGGCCCGGCCACTTCCTCCTCTGACCCTAAATTTGGAGAAGGGAGCACGTTGGTGGGGTGGGGGAGAGGGCACAGGAGCAGGATGCCAGAGCCCACACCACTCCCCCTCGGGGAAGTTCACATCGGCTCCCCAAAATACCACCACCCAGAATGTCCCCAGAGAGCTGTTTAAGTCTGACTTGGAGTTGTCCCTGAGGAAAGGCCAGCTCGTCCACTGCAGAAAGGCCTAAGAGGAACCCAGGCTCACCACCTAGGGGCTCCAGGCTCTCTCCTCCCTGACGGCCACTTCTGCATTTCTGCGTTTTCCTTTCCACACGGAGGACCTGTAGTTGCTATAGCTCATCCTGGAGGCAGGGAGGGAGGAGGAAAGAGAAGGGAGGCAAGCCTGGGGCCTGCTCGGGCCTCCCTGTACCACATCCCTGTAGAGGGGGCTTCCGGTGGCAACAATATGGAATTTGGAGTCAGGAAAAAGACCACACTGGGTAAGACCCTGGCACTTTCCCTTCACCTCCCTGGTGCACTCACAGCGCTTGTTGGGCTCTGCTCTCAGACAGTTGACTGCAACCCCGACTGCAACACCCCCCCACACCCCCCAACTCCGTGACAGCGCTGGCTTCCAGACAGCCTGGCCACTTCACTAGCTAATCTTGGGCAAGTGACTGAACCAAGGACTGTTCAGAGGGGACAGATCTGCCATCGGTACAGGTCTTTACAATTTAGACTTTTCACATCCGGATCCTTTTCATCACCAATATTTATCTGGATCTTTGCCCCCCAAATGAAGAAACTGAAGAACAAAGAGTGATATGGTCGGGGCGCCTGGGTGACTCAGTGGGTTAAAGCCTCTGCCTTCAGCTCAGGTCATGATCTTAGGGTCCTGGGATTGAGCCTGCTTCCTCCTCTCTCTCTGCCTGCCTCTCTGCCTACTTGTGATCTCTGTCTGACACATAAATAAATAAAATATTTTAAAAATAAATAAAATTTAAAAAAAAAAGAGTGACGTGGTCTAAAGTCATACAGCCTGTGAGGGATGAAACTCCATATTTCCCCCTTTTAAAAAAAATTGACTTATTATTTATTGTTGGGGGGGGAGAGTGGGGGAAGGGGCAGAGGGAGAGGGAGCGAGAGAATCCCAAGTGGACTGCGCTGACGTCACACAGTCTCACAGCCCTGACGTCACAACCTGAGCCAAAATCAGAAGTTCGTTGCCCAACAGAAGCACGCAGGTGCCCCCCATAAATATTTGCTGTGGTAAAATACACCATAAAATGAACTCTCTTGACCATTTTAAGTGGCGACTCAGTGGCATTAAGTCCATTCACAGTGTGCAACCATCATGACTGCCCAGTTCCAGAACTTTCTGATCACCTCGAGGAACTGAACTTTGAAGTAAGATAGCTCTAAGTCTGAAACCCAGTGCATGTACCTGTAACAATTCACAGCTGAGCCAAGTAAACATATAACGGAAATGAAAGTAGGGGATAGACGAGCACTGAATCACGTCTTATAAACAGGAAACGCAAGAGGGAATCAGTAACGGGAGCATCCACAGGGACCTCTGCCTGCACTAGCTAGGAAAGTCTTTCTGCAAGTGGGGAGGCTTTTGTGAAAAGGCGGGTTTCGAGAGGGAGCAGTGAGGATCCATCATTCCAGGCAGGGCAAGCAGCAGGAGCAAAGAGAGAGGGATGAAGCTGAAGAAAGAGGCATTTACAACGACAATGGCAGGATTTCTGTATAAAGGGTTTTCGAGGAGCCATCTGGCTGGAGGGTAGGCTAGGCAACGTGGCTTGCGAGCACACTGGCACGGCAAGCCCCCTGCTTTCGCTTCCACTGTGTGTTTGTTTGGAGTGCCTTGAGGACAGCTCTAGCCACAAGTCCACCTGTGGCACCAGCCTTATGCAAACAGAGAGGGATGAAGCTGAAGAAAGAGGCACTCAATAGAGAGTGTTATGTGGCTAACTAGAAATTCAGCAGGGTAGAGGGTGCGTGCATGTGACAGCCTGGGCGGATGAGCTGGAGTTAGGTCATAGGGGAGGAACTGGCTCTTAAGACAGGCAGTAGGGAGCCACTGAAGGTTCTTGAGCAATGGCAGATGATGTGATGCCATTGGAACCCAGGGTTAGACCGGTTCTCTATTTCTTCTTTGCCTGACAGTGCCCCCTGGTGGCCCTAGTTTGAATTGCTCCCTCATTTTATGAGTGGGTGGGAGGATGGGGGACTGAGAAGCAGGACTGTTGAGTTGGAGAAGCCAGACTCTTGGGCCACATTCCAATTCATCCTGAGTGATAACAGTAGTGGAAAGAAATAGAGACGACATGTGGACAGAGAGGGTGTGATGTGAAGGACAAGGGCATGGTGGTGGTTCCCTCTTCTGTCTCATCGTTCTGAGCTTGGATGTTGGGTAGCAGGTACTAAGGTGGAGCTGGAAGCAGGATAGTAACTGAGACAAGGTCAGTGTTCTTGCGGAACTTGGAGTGAGAAAACAATTAGAATACAAGTGTCAAATACGAGGGTGCAAATATGCACATATACCAGTTACTGAACCCAGCTTGACGTGGTCCCAGACAGCTGCCTGGAAGAGTGGAAACCTAGCTTTGTTTTCTTTTCTTTCTTTCCTTCTTTCTTTTTTTTTTTTTTTTAAAGATTTTATTTATTTATTTGACAGAGAAAGACACAGCCAGAGAGGGAACACAAGCAGAGAGAGAGGGAGAAGCAGGCTCCCTGCTGAGCAGAGAGCCTGATGTGGGGCTTGATCCCAGAACCCTGGGATCATGACCTGAGCCAGACGCTTAATGCTTAACGAGAGAGCCACCCAGGCACCCCCTCCCAGCTTCATTTTCATGATAATAATAGGTAACTGTGGGGGCACCTGGGTTGCTCAGTCGGTTAAGCTCTCTGATAATAGAGTGATGGCCAGAACATCATTTTATTTTATTTTATTTATTTATTTTTAAAGATTTTATTTATTTATTTATTTGACAGAGAGAGATCACAGGTAGGCAGAGAGACAGGCAGAGAGAGAGAGAGGAGGAAGCAGGCTCCCTGCTGAGCAGAGAGCCCCAAGCGGGACCCGATCCCAGGACCCTGAGACTATGACCCAAGCCGAGGGCAGCGGCTTAACCCACTGAGCCACCCAGGCGCCCCTCTTACTTTCAAATAGAAACATTAAAAGGACCAAAACCAGTAAAAATAGTTACCTATACAGAGAGGTGGAAGAAGGGTCCTAACCCCAGTATTTGTGGGGCCAGGTCAGAGCACAAGTGAGGGCTCACGTATCCTATATTGAAATATGTGAGTTATTTGAAAGCTGACAGTTAAATATGCTTTAACCCCTTACCTTGACAAATACACTTTGTAACAACACCATAAAAAAAAAAAAAATAGGGGCACCTGGGTGGCTCAGTGTGTTAAGCCTCTGCCTTCAGCTCAGGTCATGATCTCTGCATCCGGCTCTCTGCTCGAGGGGGAGCCTGCCTCTCCCTCTCTCTCTGCCTGCCTTTCTGCCTACTTGTGTTCCCTCTCTCTGTGTGTTGAATAAATAAAATCTTAAAAAAATATATGTAAGGCGATGGTTTTTGTATGACTTTAAGTCAACAAAATGCCCAAGGAAAATTAACTTAATTTTGAAAGATTTTATGTTTAAGTAATCTCTACACCCAATGCCGAGCTCGAACTTACAACCCCGAGATCAAGAGTCACATACTCCACCGACTGAGCCAGCCAGGCGTCCCATAAATTAACTTAATTATTATTGCACATGCCTGGGTATTCTCATGATGGGCCAACAATGTTTGGATAGAATAATACAGTCATATACAACTCATAAATTATTATGTGTTTGATTACATTAAATTAATATTTCTTGCCTTAATTTTGGCAAAATCCCTAATTGTGTTGTTATGATAAAAGTTTTTCTCACTGTGCATATGTTGCTAGTTATGCTAAATTAATCAACCTTTCTGGAAGTATTCTCGTTCTTAGATATTTAAAAATTTCATTCCAATTTAGAGAAACTTTGCTCCTAACTGAAATTATTCCTAATGTTTTTAAACCAGTGTTTTGAGGGGGTTCTGGGTGGCTCAGTCGGTTAAGCATGTGACTCTCGGTTTTGGCTCAGGTTATGATCTCAGGGTCCTTAGATTGAGCCCCACATGGAGCTGTGTGCGCAGTGGGGAATCTGCTTCTCTCTCTCTCTGTCTGTCTCTCTCTCTCTCTGCCCCTTCCCCCACTTGTGTGTGTGGGTGCACTCTTTCTCAAATAAAAAAATCTTTAAAAAAAAATGTGCTTTGGGGCGTCTGGATGGCTCAGTGGGTTAAAGCCTCTACCATTGGCTCAGGTCATGATCCCAGGGTCCTGGAATCGAGCCCTGCATCAGGCTCTCTGCTCAGCAGGGAGCCTGCTTCCCCCTGTCTCTCTGCCTGCCTCTCTGCCTACCTGTGATCTCTGTCTGTCAATAAATAAATAAAATCTTTAAAAAAATGTGCTTTGATTCAGAACTGGAACATAAACTTTTATCATGTTCGGACATTATATAGACATTACATATGATAAATATTTTATCCCAGAAAATGTTTAAAGTATTTTTTCATCATACTAATCTTTATCATTTATATTGCAATTTTCACCATCTCTTAAAGCAATATCCAGGTCCACTTGGTGTTTCTTGGTTTACTCTTTTAATGTTTAAAAAAAATTTTCCCTCAGAAATATATATATATTTTTTAAAGAGTTTATTTATTTATTTATTTATTTGAGGGAGAGTGAGAGTGAGAAAGCACAAGCAGGGGTAGGGGCAGAGGGAGAAGCAGGCTCCTCCCTGAGCAGGGAGCCTGATGAGGGCCTCTAATTCCAGAACCCTGTCATAACCTGAGCCAAAGGTAGATGCTTAACCAACTGAGCCAGTCAGGTGCCTCAGAATTTTATTTTAAAAATTTTTATTTGATCCTAGCTGATCAAATAACATTGCAAGACAATGTTACATTGTGTACAACATGGTGATTTGGTAACTCTATACATTTTTTTAAAAGATTTTTCTTTATTTATTGGACAGAGATCACAAGTAGGCAGAGAGGCAGGCAGAGGTGGGGTGTGGGGGAGAAGCAGGCCGCCCACTGTGCAGAGAGCCCGATGTGGGGCTCAATCCCAGGACCCCGAGATCATGACCTGAGCTGAAGGCAAAGGTCCAACCCCACTGAGCCACCCAGGCACCTCCATTACTATTTTTTTTTTTTTTTTAAAGAAGACCTAGATTTGTTAAACTATTACAAAGATAAAACAATTATCACTGAAATACTTTGAGGACTTCATTGAAATTTCACTTGTTGTTATGGACACTGACCTAAGAGGTTAGAAATTAAAGGATATGTCCTAAGAGGTATTGACTGGTGAAACATGGTGAAAGAAGTAAGAGCTCGTCAGAAACATCTGCGTTAGAGGTATTTCATGTGGCTGGGATGCTTCCCAAGAGACTCCCTGATGATGCCTGAATGAAGTAATCTGGGTCCCAGATTAGTAAAAAAGACCCTTACCCCTGTGAAGAATGAGCAGAGGCCAGGATCTTAAGGGGAAAGGGATCCTTGGGCTCTGAAAGCCTGTATCTTGGGAGCAGCCTTCCTCCTTCCCATCCGGTCTACCTAGGCCTTCAAGCACCTGTGCTTCTCACCACATCCACCTGCCAGGTCATGGAAAGTACAGGGAGTAGAGGGCAGGAACTATGGGGCTGCTCAGAGGGGACCTATACACAGAGAGCTTGGGGTTAGGTGATAAGCTATAAGTACCTTCTTGGTTAAGTTAATTCCCTTTTGTTAATAAAGGTCCTAGTTTCTTCTGCTGGTGGCAGCTTTTTGTGTCAGGACAGTCTACCTCAAGAATCGGTTCAGGTAAATTCTGGAGAAGAAGCGAGACTTTCATCAACACCCACGCCACAGGAGAAGAGGCATCACGTTCCTTCCTAGTTATGAGCAGATCCCACGGCCGCATCGAGCATGCCCAGTGATCATCACCTGTACCCGCAACTGTCCAGCAGCTGTTGGGTGTGGTGTCTGCCTCCATCTCATCTTCATACTCTCTTCTTGAACCTTCTGTCTGGACTTCAACCATGTTGTACTGGCTGCTCGCAGACTGAGAAAGCATTCCTTCTAGTCTCTTCCACATGGCTTGGTCTTCTTAACCCTTCTTCCCAGGTATAAAATGGAGAGATGTCCCCCACCCTTGTTCCTGTGTTCTTCTCCGTCTTTGTCCTCGGGGTCAGGACGTGAAGCCTGGCATTCGCATTGCGGGAGCATTGTCTCCAGTGCTCATTTATCACTAGGCACAAACCTAAGCCCAGCAACAGGGTCAACCTCATCATCGCTGTCTTCTTCAGCAGCAGATTCTTTCAATTCTGGTCCACTTCTGGCATTCACCATGACACACAAATGTTCTTGTGGACAGGCATTTAGGCCCCCAGACCCCGTGCGCCGCTAATGGTGGGATGTCCGGTGAGAATCTTAGCCCAGAGCCGTCTAACCAAGACAGGTGGCTCTCAGCGATACAAAGGGTGCTGCTCAGCCAGGCAGGGGACACTTTGGAGGAAGCTCACTGTAGCAGGGAGTGCGGCGACATGGGCCAATAACTCTATCATGCTATGTTCGCAAGCATAGATACATCTGTCCCCATAGGATGGTATCATAGGACCGCTGACTGTTCCCTGGGTGGTGGTGGTTTTACTTTTGCAAAAAGTCTTCAAGGCTGAGACCTTATAAAGAAAACTCTGGGGGCGCCTGGGTGGCTCAGTGGGTTAAGGCGCTGCCTTCGGCTCAGGTCATGATCTCAGGGTCCTGGATCGAGCCCCGCATCAGGCTCTCTGCTCGGCAGGGGGCCTGCTTCCTCCTCTCTCTCTGCTGCCTCTCTGCCTACTTGTGATCTCTCTCTGTCAAATAAATAAATAAAATATTAAAAAAAAAAAAAAGAAAAGAAAACTCTGAAAAGCAGGCTGTTGCTACATTTCTTCAAATCTCTCTTCAGTTGAGATTGTGACTTGATCGTGGCCAGAAGATAGTCTCTGTATAAGACGTTGGTTTGGGGAATATTTGCATGTGCATCTTATTCTTTATGGTCATGCAAACATTTTTATTTCCTTGTTTTAGTTTCCATATGTATACATTTAATTCTATTTTGAAATGATGTCAAACATTGAGAAATTTGCAAATAGCAGAGAATCCTCTTTTTAAAAAAATATATTTTATTTATTTTTTTTGGCAGACAGAGATCACAAGTACGCAGAGAGGCAGGTGGGGGGGGGGAAGCAGGCTCCCCAAGGAACAGAGAGCCCAGTGAGGGGCTTGATCCCAGGATCCTGGAATCATGATGTGAGCCGAAGGCAGAGGCTTTAACCCACTGAGCCAGCCAGGTACCCCAAATAGCAAAGAATCCTCTTATACCCTTTATTTGTTTTCTTTTATACCCTTTATTTAGTGCCACGTATTATTAACATGTTACCACATTCGTTGCTCTTTTAGTCTCTCTCCAAATTAAAATTCATATTTTTTGTAGTAATCTCTACACCCAACATGGGGCTTTAAGTCACAGCCTGGAGATCAAGGGTTGCGTGCTTTCCTGACTGAGCCAGCCAGCCAGCCACCCCAGAAATTTTATTTGGTATATGTGTGTGTATATATAATTATTTTTCTTATGAATCATGAGAGTAGATTGCATACATCATGCTTCTAGGTCTCTTACTACCTCAGTATTTCCTTTTTTTTTTTTTTAATTGATTTGACAGAGAGAGAGATCACACGTAGGCAAGACAGGCAACCAGAGAGACAGGGGGAAGCAGGCTCTCTGCTGAGCAGAGAGCCTGATGCAGGGCTCCATCCCAGGACCCTGAGATCACGACCTGTGCTGATGGCAGAGGCTTAACCCACTGAGCCACGCAGGCACCCCCTCAGTATTTCCTAAGAAGGCTATTCTCTCTTGTTTTTTTTTTTTTTTTTAAGATTTTATTTATTTATTTGATAGAGACACAGCTAGAAAGGGAACACAAGCAGAGGGAGTGGGAGAGGGAGAAGCAGACTCCCCAGTGAGCAGGGAGCCAGATGTGGGGCTCGATCCCAGGACCCCAGGATCATGACCCGAGCGGAAGGCAGATGCCTCATGACTAAGCCACCCAGGCACCCCTCTCACTCTTTTTTTAAAAGTTCATTATTTATTTATTTATTTGACAGAGATCACAAGTAGGCAGAGAGGCAGGCAGAGAGAGAGGAGGAAGCAGGCTCCCTGCTGAGCAGAGAGCCTGATGTGGTGCTCGATCCCAGGACCCTGGGATCATGACCTGAGCCGAAGGCAGAGGCTTTAACCCACTGAGCCACCCAGGTGCCCCAAGTTTATTATTATTATTTTTTTAATAATCTCTACACCCCATCATGGGGGCTCGAACTCATGACCTTGAGATTGAGTCGCACACTCCTCTGACTGAGCCAGCGAGGTGCCCCAAGAAGGCTATTCTTTTACATAACCACGAAACAGTTATCCAATTTAAAAGATTCAAGCCGCTGCAAGACGTGTCTACTCTATGATCCATATTCCAGTTTGACAAGAGTCCTAATAATGCCCATTGTAGCCACCATGTCTAGCCCCAGAGTGGGACACCGTCCAGAACTCTCCATTACATTTAGTGCTCAGTTCTCCTTCCATCTGTGATGCTTCCCCAGGCTCGGTCCGTCCCATTATTTGGATTTGCCTGATGCGTCCTTGTGCTTCAGTTATGGTGACGCTCCCAGGCCAGAGAACTACACAAGGAAGGCGTACGGTAGTCTCCCTCGATGGTTTGGGCCTGAATGGCTTTCAGTTTTCACTATGATAGTTTTGAAATGGTGATTTTCTACCTCCAGCCTCCCTCCCTGCGTAGGGGCCAGCACCGTACCATAAAGAGGAGCTCTCCTTTCTCATTTGCTGGTTTGTCTTACTAGTTTAGACTAACGGATTCCTACTGTATTCCATGGATTTTATGCCTTTACTGTCCTTATTTACTTTGAGGCTGACATTAGCCCAGATTTGGCCACCTTTGAGCAGGCTCTCGTGTTCTTTGACATTCTCTCCTCCATACACCGTAATTTTTGGCACTATTTTCTTTCTGGTACACCTAGTTTACCCTGTACCTTCTACGCCCCAGTCCTGTAATCAACCATTTTCCCATTGTGAAATTCTTTTTAGTGGGGAATGGTAGTTAGAAATGGTAGTTAGAAACCAAAATCTGGGCATCAGATATGCTCCTTGTTACTGGGTATGAACTTTCTCGACTCTTTCAGTGGACAGAGCTGGGGAAAATATGTACATATCATATACATATAATATAGATGACACATATATAAAATATCTATACGTAAAATAATACATATGTAATACATCTAAACTAATATATGTTATATATAATATAATCTAATATTATCTAACATATTATTTTTAAAAAGATTTTATTTATTTATTTGAGAGAGAGAGAGCATGAGAGGGGAGAAGGTCAGAGGGAGAAGCAGACTCCCCATAGAGCTGGGAGCCTGATGTGGGTCTTGATGCTGGGACTCCAGGATCATCACCTGAGCCAAAGGTAGTTGCTTAACCAACTGAGCCACCCAGAAGCCTGTATTATTCTTTTTTTAAGATTATTCATTTACTTGGGAGAGAGAGCATGAGCAGGAGGGGTAGAGGGAGAGGGAGAAGCAGACTCCTCATCGAGCAGGGAGCCTGACTTGGGCCTCATTCCCAGGACCTTGAGATCATGACCCAAACCGAAGACACTTAATCAACTGAGCCACTCAGGCGCCCCTAGATCTAGTCTAATATATATAATGTGTGTGTGTGTGTGTGTGTTCTAACACACACACAGACACATATATAGTATATACATTGTCAGAAAGCATGAGTTCATGCTGGCAACTTCCAATGCTGACCCAGCTCCAGGGGATTCTACCTTGCCTTCCTGCATTCCATATTTATGTCTCCCTTCTTCTGAAGAACTCTGGCTCCCAGCGATATTTCAGACTTGCTAGACCCATACCACCACAAAACACGAAGCTAATAAAAATGGTTCAAGAAGTCTTTTCTTCCCCCAGCCTGAGAATATAAAGTTAGTTCTTACTTGTCTCCTTTCTGGACGGTTATATTATTCACATGAAATATAGCTGCATTCATTTGTTTCTGTTTGCTTTCAGTTTTGGATATTTTCTCTCATTTTTGTTGATTTAATTTAAATTTAACTTAATTTAGTTATTTCATTTATTTAATTTTTTAAAAAGATTTTATTGGGGCGCCTGGGTGGCTCAGTGGGTTAAAGCCTCTGCCTTTGGCTTAGGTCATGATCCCAGGGTCCTGGGATTGAGCCTCACGTCAGGCTCTCTGCTCCGTGGGGAGCCTGCTTCCTCCTCTCTCTGCCCGCTTCTCTGCCTATTTGCGATCTCTCTCTGTTTGTCAAATAAATAAATAAAATCTTAAAAATATATATTTTATTTATTTATCTGACAGAGAGGGAGAGAAAGCAAAAGTAGGCAGGGTGGCTGGCAGAGGGAGAAGGAGAGGGGGAAGCAGACTCCCAGCTGGGCAGGGAGCCCGATGCAGGGCTCGATCCCAGGACCCCAGGATCCCAGGATCATGACCTGAGCCGAAGACAGATACCCAACCAATTGAGCCACCCAGGCGCCCCTTATTTTATTTAAAAAATTTTTTAAAAAATGTATTTATTTGAAAGAGAGAGAGAGCGAGAGAGCACAAGTAGGGGGAGCAGCAGAGGGAGAGGGAGGAGAAGCAGGTTCCCCTGCGGAGCAAGGAGCCCAGTGTGGGATCCTGGGGCTCTGGAATCATGACCTGAGCAGAAGGCAGACGCTTAACTGACTGAGCCACTCAGTGTCCTCTTTTTTTTTTTTTTTTTTTTTTTTTTTGTAACAGCTGCATGGTATTCCATTGGATTTACCTACCATAGTTTTGTCAAACAATCTGTTTGGACTTTTGGATGATTCCCAATATTTTGCAATGTTACAGATAATGTTACAATAAATTTTGTTGAAAGTGTCTTAACAGTAAATTCCTGGAAGCGGATTGCTGGGTCAAAGATTAAATGCATACGTAGCTTTTTTTCTTTTGTTTTGGCTTTTAGCTTTTTTCCTTTTGTTTTGGCTTTTAGTTACCGTAAAAACAACAATTAAAAAAAAAAAAAAAACCAAAAAAACCAAAAAACCAACAAGCCACATGACATAAAATCTACCATCTTAACTATTGTTAAGTGTATAGTTCAGTAGTGGTAAATATATTCTTTGTGAAATAGGTCCCCAGAACTTTTTTTATCTTAAAAAACTGAGGATTTGGGGCACCTGGGTGGCTCAGTGGGTTAAAGCCTCTGCCTTCGGCTCAGGTCATGATCCCAGGGTCCTGGGATCGAGCCCCGCATCGGGCTCTCTGCTCAGCGGGGAGCCTGCTTCCTCCTCTCTCTCTGCCTGCTTCTCTGCCTACTTGTGATCTCTGTCTGTCAAATAAATAAATAAAATCTTTTTAAAACAAACAAACAAACAAAAAAAACCTGAGGATTTATATCCATTAAACAAAAACTCCTCCTTTCCCTCTTTCCCTTAGACATCAGCGATCACTATTCTACTTCCTGCTTCTAGAAATCTATATAGGTATAAGTGGGATCACACAGTATTCATCTTTTTGCAACTGGCTTCTTTCACTTGGCCTAACAATCTCACGTTTCAGTCCTGCTGTAGCATGTATCAGAATTTCATTTGTTTCTCTGGTTGAACAAAATTCCATTGGACGTGTAGACCACAATTTGTACATTTATGCATCACTAGACACTTGGCTTGCTTCTACCTCTTGGCTCTTGTGAGTAGTGCTCCTATGAACATGGGTGTGCAAATATCTCTTTGAGACCCTGCTTCCAATTCTTCTGCATATATTCCTAGAAGTGGGGTTGCTGAATTGTATGATGTTTCTATTTTTAATTTGTTGAGGAAAATCCATACTGTTTTCTATAATGTTGCACCACTCCACGGTCCCACCAATAATGCCCAAGGACTCTAACCTCTCCACATCCTTGCCAACACTGGCTATTTTCTGTTGCCTTGCCAGGAGCCATCCCACTAGGTACAAGATGACATCCCACCTCAGCCCTACTAGTATGACCAGAGATGCCAAGCTGCCCCTCATTTGTCTGCTGGCCAAATGCACATCATCTTTGGAGACATGTCCATTCTGGTCTTGCACAGGAACCCCTCCCCCATGTGATTACCTGCCGTTGAGTGGTAGGAGCTCTCCAGACATCAACCCTCATTAGATACATGACCGGCAAGTACTTTCCCCCCACTCTGGAGACCGTCCTTGCTACTCTGTTGATCATGCTGCTTGAGGCACAAGAGCCTCTGTGTACAATGTGTCCAATTTGGCCAATTTCTTTTTTTACTGCTTATGCTTTAGATGTTAGATTCAAGAAGTCACTGCCAAGTCCAATGTCATGAAACTTTTCCTCTATGTTTTCTCCTAGGAATGTCATAGGTTCGGGTCTTATATGTAGGTTTTTATTCCATTTTGAGTTAATTTTTGAAGATGGTATAAGGTAAGAGTCTAAACTCAGGCTTTTGCACATGGTTGTCCAGTTTTCCCAAGACCATTTGTTGGAGAGATTGTCCTTTCTCTACTGAGTGGTCTGAGCACTCCTGCTGAAGATCCCATGAGCAAGGATGTCAGAGTTTATTTCTGGGCTCTCTATTGGTCTCTGAAAATGTCCGTGTTACGCCATTACTATGCGGTCTTGATTACTGCAGCTTTGTAACAATGCATATGTAGATATGTAGGTAATGATGCCAACCCACTCCCCACTGGTGGGTGACATTCTGCTTTCCTACGAGCAATGTACCAGAGTGTCTGTGTTCCCAAAACCTAACAGAGTGTTCTGTCAAGTTTGTTCCCTGACAAGTTTATTAGAATGTAGCTTCTTTAGCTTTAGAAAGTTTTAAGTCTTTGAAAGTCTTAAAGTCTTTTAAATTTGAGAATTTAAAAGAAGCTATTTAATCTCTCAAGAAGTAAAACAACGACTAGATAGTTACATGCAAAAGAATTAATCTAGACACAAACCTCCCATGGTTCACAAAGATGAATCTCATGGACCTAAGTGTAAAACATTAAACTATAAAACTTCTTGATGGCAGAGGAGAGAATCAAAGTGATCTTGGGTTTGGCATGGCTTTGTGGCATGACCCATGAAAGAAAAAAAATTGGTAAGTTGGACTTTGTTAAAATTAAAAACTTCTGTTTTGTGGAAGACACTGTTGAGAGACTGACGACAAGCCACAGACAGGGAGAAAATATTTGCAAAACACATATCTAATAAAGAACTAGTATCTAGGGGCTCCTGGTTAGCTCAGTGGGTTAAGCATCTGACTCCTGGTTTCAGGAGGTCTTTGGGGTCAGGGGATCGAGCCTCACACTGGGCTCTGTGCTCAGCACGGAGTCTGCTTGAGATTCTCTTCCTCTCCCTCTGCCCCTCGCACTGCTCGCTCTCTCTAAATAAATAACTAATTAGCTGAGTAAGTAAAATCTTTTAAAAAGCGAGAAATAAAGATAGCAAATACCTATGTGAAAAGATATCAACATCATTTGTCATTGGGGAATTGCTACTTAAAGCAGCAGTGAGACGCTCCTACGCATCCATTTCTTTTTTTTTTTTTTTAAAGATTTTTTATTTATTTATTTGACAGAGAGAAATTACAAGTACACTGAGAGGCAGGCAGAGAGAGAGAGAGAAGGAAGCAGGCTCCCTGCTGAGCAGAGAGCCCGATGCAGGGCTCGATCCCTGGACCCTGGGATCATGACCTGAGCCGAAGGCAGAGGCTTAACCCACTGAGCCACCCAGGCGCCCCTACGCATCCATTTCTAATGGCTACATTTCCAAACACCAACCCCACCAGATGCTGGTGAGGATGTAGAGCGACAAGAACTCTCATTCACAGCAGGTGGGAATGCAGAACTTTGGAAAACAGTTGGCGGTTTCTTACAAAACGAAACATAGTCTTTACTGTATGATCAAGCAATCGTTCTCCTTGGTATTTACCCAAATGAGCTGAAAAATTCTGTCCGCGCAAAAACATGTGCACGGGTGTGCACAGCAGCTTTATTCACCCCTGCTAAAACTTGCAGCAACCGAGATGTCCTTCAGTAGTACAATGGATAAACGGGGAAATACATCCATAGAGTAGAATTTTTTTTTTTTTTTCAAGATCTGGAGAGAGAGAACACAAGCAAGGGGAGTGGCAGGGGAGAAGAGGAAGTGGACTCCCTGCTGAGCAGAGAGCCTGATGCGGGGCTCGATCCCAGGACCCTGAGATCATGACCTGAGCCAAAGGCAGACGCTTAACCGACTGAGCCACCCGGCACACTGGCAGTGGAATATTATTGAGAGATAACTAGAAATGGGCTGTCAAGTCACAGAAGGACACGGAGGAGCCCTGAGTACATACTGTTACATGAAAGAAGTTAATTTGAAAAGGCTCTGTACCATAAGACTCCAATGATTTGACGTTCTGGGAAAAACAAAACTATGGAAACAGTAAAAATATTAGTGATGGCCAGGAGCTGGGGGTGGGGAGAGGGAGGGAGGGGATGAGTAGGTGGAACAAGGGGGTTTTTAGGGCAGTGAGAATATTCCACATGACACTCGATGGTAGACACATGGCCTTACATATTTGTCAAAACCCACACAGAGAGTCAACACTAATGGAAACTATGGACTTCTGTTAATAATAATAATAACAATAATAATAATAATAATAATAATATATTAGGGGCGCCTGGGTGGCTCAGTTGGTTAAGCGTCTGCCTTTGACTCATATCATGAACCCGGGATCCTGGGATGGAGTCCCACATTGGGCTCCTTGCTCTGGAGTCTGCATCTCCCTCTGCCCTTCCTGCTGCTCATGCTTTCTCTGTCTCTCTAGACTCAAATAAATAAATAAAGTCTTTGAAAAAATAATGTATCGGTATTGCCTCATCAATTGTAAACAAAGTAAAATAGCTAAACAGATTTAGATTTTTCTGGTTAAACTTTTGTCAATATTATATATATGTGTGTATATATATATAAAATATATATATACACATATTTTAGTAAAGGAGAGAGAAAGGGTGGAGAGGCAGAGGGGGTGGGAGACTGAGAATCTTTTTTTTTTTTTAAGATTTTATTTATTTATTTGGCAGAGAGAGATCACAAGTAGGCAGAGAGGCAGGCAGAGAGTGAGAGAGAGGGAAGCAGGCTCCCCGCTGAGCAGAGAGCCCGATGCGGGACTCGATCCCAGGACCCTGAGATCATGATCTGAGCCAAAGGCAGTGGCTTAACCCACTGAGCCACCCAGGTGCGCCCCCCCTTTTTAAAAGATTTTTTAATTTACTTGACAGAGATCACAAGTAGGCAGAGAGGCAGGCAGAGAGAGGGAAGGGTGATGGTGGGGGGGAAGCAGGCCCCCTGCTGAGCGGAGAGCCCGATGCAGGGCTTGATCCCAGGGTCCTGGGATCATGACCTGAGCTGAAGGCAGAGGCTTTAACCCATGGAGCCACCCAGGCACCCCTGAGACTGAGAATCTTAAGCAGGCTCCATGCCCAGCACGAAGCCGGGCTTGACCTCACCACCCTGAAATCAGACCTGAGTCAAAATCAAGAGTGAGATGTCTAACTGACAGAGCCACCCAGGTGTCCCTCAATATTTTTAAAATTATGCAACAGTCCATCTCATATGTCTGAGAATAGTGCATATTGAAGAGTCATTTCATTTTCCATGAGACCATAATTTTCTCTTTATTTGAGAATCTTCTGTTGTTTTGCTTAACTCTTCAAGTTCTTTTGATATCTCATCTACATTACATCTACTGTTTTAACAGCACCTAGCCGGCATTCCCATCGTGTGTCCCAGAGAGGGAGGAAGGCCAAATGTGATGTGTCTTTCCAAGATGTTTCCTCTTTGGGCAGATACAGAAAACAGTGTATATGATCTTTCTATTGTTCTGAATGCCACCATGTCAGCACAAACTGAGCTGAGGTCTAATAATGAGTTCAACTATGTGCCACAGCACAAAAATGCTTCTGGATTTTTGGTCCAAAAAATGACCTTATTCCCCCTTACCTTTGCTAACCATGATAGCCTCGTCATCATTGACCACCCTCAACAACGCTTTTTTTTTAAATTAAGTAAGTTTCACACCCAACATGGGGCTTGAACTCATGACCCTGCGATCAAGACCTGAGCTGAGATCAAGAGTTAGATGCTGGGGCGCCTGGGTGGCTCAGTGGGTTAAAGCCTCTGCCTTTAGCTCAGGTCATGATCCCTCAGGTCACGAACCCATGGTCCTGGGATTGAGACCGGCAATCCCAGGGCCATGCTCAGCAAAGGGCATGCTTCCTTCCACCCCTCCCCCTCTCTGACTGCCTCTCTGCCTACTTGTGATCTCTGTCTGTCAAATAAATAAATAAAATCTTTTAAAAAAAGAGAGATGCTTAACCGACTGAACCACCAAGGCGTCCCACCCCAACAGTGTCAAATCAATGCCTAAAATTACGGGGTGCTTTTTTTTTCCCAGTCCTTTCCTTATGTCAAAACAGAGCTAAAACCTATTAAATACATATGTGTGTTTCCTGTAGATTACATATATACACATTTTAAAAAATCTGATTTAATGTTACAAATGTTCCTCAGCTAGTGCATTATTTTCTGAGTACTTCTGGAACCATAAATTAGAACAAGAAGAAAAGCAAGAGGATTTGACTAGGTAATTAATGTATTTCTTACCCAAGCACTACAGCTACTCGAACCCTCCCCTACATGAAAATTCAGGAGTTTTGTCTGTGGCATTTGGATACACTCACCTCATGTCTCCAGGACATTATGGAATGCAGAAGAGGGCTTTTCTGGGCCTGAACGGCATCATCAGCTGAGCCGATGTTTAGGGTTATGAGTTTGGCCAGGCCAGTGACAAGGAAAACATTTTTTGGTACGTTGGTGATCTGCAGAGCCCTTAGCTGGTGCTGGGAGGGAACAGGGTGAGCAGGGGCAGAATGAAAACAAACCTACAAATGTACCTTTTAACATAGTTTTGACTTTGGGACGCTGTAAGATGATGTGTGTCAGTCAAAAGCAAAATTAGATCAAAAAGGGAAAAAAAAATCCATCTCTAAAAACCATGGAGTTAATATAGATTATACTGAATGCTTGATGGGACACTAGCAGGGAGGTGGAAAGTACACATAATACCACAAGCAAGACCCCTGATTCAGACGTGCTTTCATGGTTTGACCCCCATCTCTAAAAGCCCCTTTTATTGTCCCTGTGAGCATCTCTCACCGAGCGAAACAAAATCCCTAAGTTAGCACCACAGCAGAAAGCAGAAACCTGGGGGCCGGTGCTGGAAGGCTTTGGTTCCCCCCACTCCTCATTCCAACTTCCATTATAAAATTCTGCAAGGATAGAGAGTACCTCTAGGCATTCGGTTTTCTTAGGAACTGGCTGCAGACCTTCTTCTCCATCACTGCAACTCACACTAGGAAGCAACTTGAACTTCTTCCTGACTGTCAGTTGGTGTCGGCTCTTTTCCACTAACATTTTTGTCTTCTCTCTCCAGCCTCCGAATAGATGATGACCCCTGCTTTGGCAACTGTGGGTTTGAAGAGGCTCTTATCTGAAACATAGTCCTGGAGGAGAAAGACACGTTATCAAGTTAGTAGCAATACCACTTGACTCCAAAGCCAACCCCCATTTCCATGGTCAACTCAAGGGGAATGGTTGGTTTATAATTCTGCTACATGGCGAAGTACGTTGGCTTTTTCAAAGGGGGTGTCATCTCAGTGCTTCTTTTGCATTGTGTTCACATGGTCCTTTTCAGCTCAAGAATGAAGAGCACTGGGGTGCTTGGGTGGCTCAGTGGGTTAAAGCCTCTGCCTTTGGCTCAGGTCATGATCTCAGGGTCCTGGGATCTCTGCTCTCTGTTCAGCGGGGAACCTGCTTCCTCCTCTCTCTCTGCCTGCCTCTCGGCCTACTTGTGATCTGTCTGTCAAATAAATAAATTAAAAATAAAATTTAAAAAAAATGAAGAGCATTTTGTAAGACAGCAAATCATTTGTCACAAGAATTGTGGCCCCACATCACCTCTGCCTGCCCACAGCTGTGTGGCTGGATGTCAAAGTTCTAGCTCATTCAAAGTGGCTTCGGTGAGCCTCAGATCACTCAGAGGGGAAGTTTTGGTCTCAAACTAATAGAAATACTATTTTAGAGGATCCTTCCCATTTCAAGAAGGTATTTCTTGCTGTGGAAAGCTGGCTGGTTAACTGCACACAGTTTAGGCACAGCAAGTTTTCTGAGTTTGATTTTGGACATGTGGAGTCGGTTCATTTTCTAAAAAAAATTTTTTTTAAGGTTCTTACATATTTATTTGACAGAGAGAAGGCACAAGTGGCTGGGGTGCAGTGGCCGCAGGCAGAGGGAGAGGGAGAAGCATTTTTCCCACGGAGCAGGGAGCCCCACAAGAGTTTCAATCCCAGGACCTGAGATCACGATCCCAGACGTTTAACTGACTGAGCCACCCAGGTGCCCCTGGACATGCTGAATTTGAAGCACCAGTGCGATATCCAGGCGCTGTCTGTGCCCAGGAAATGGTTGCTGAAGGCACAGATTCAGAAATCGTCATGTAGGGAGTAGAGAGGGGCCATGAAAGAATACAGGAGAGGGTAATGTCCATGGCCCTGGGTGGAGGAAGTGGCCACTGACAGGAAGTGCTACAGGAAGACAGACTAGGAACCCAGGAGGTGTTCACTGAACAGCTAACATTTCTGAATAGGTTACAGGTGGGGAGATCAAATATCTTGAAGGAGAGGTGGGTGTATTCGCCAAGATTTGAAACTGGGGAAAAGGCACAGTTGGACAATAAAAGCGTCAGCATCAATAACGGAAACAGACCATGCCCTGAGCAGGAGGCTAATACAAATCCTTACATTATTCTCCTTTGTTTAGAGAGATTAGCATTTTGTGGTTAGAGCTTATCTTGGCTTGGGGATAGAGACAGAGTATACTGTAAAATTATATAACAAAATAGGAAGTTGGGAGTCTGATGGCTACAGAAAGGGAAGGGAAAACCCAAGAGGAAGAGGAAGAGGAAGGAAAAAACACATCTCAGAGAAAATATTAAGTTGGGGCCTGACAGGTGTGAGAGAAAGGCTGGGGCAAAACCAGTGGAGTTTTAGAAACTGCAGTCCTTGGGGCACCTGGGTGGCTCAGTGGGTTAAGCCTCTGCCTTTCGCTCAGGTCATGATTTCAGGGTCCTGGGATCTCTGCTCAGCAGGGAGCCTGCTAACCCCCCCCCCCCGCTTTGATTACTTGTGATCTCTGTGAAATAAATAAAGTTAAAAAAAAAGAAAGAAAGAAAGAAAGAAACTGCAGTCCTTGCTCTGCACTGTGCTGTCACCCCTGGTGGGACCGCCACAGCTCATTAAAGGCTTGCTGCATAACTCAGCTTCCTATCAGTGGGGCATTGGGGGGTGAGGGATTAAGGCAGCGTTTGGGGTTAGGTGGGTGAAGTCGGGGAGTCCAGGCCAGGATGGAAATGAAGCATTGAAGCAAGCGGTTAATTGAAACAAAGGGGGAAGGATGAGATCCTCAGGTATCCTTGGCATTAGTAGACAACACCAGGTTTCCCAGCAGATTGGGGATGGGGTCTCAAATATATTTTGAATATTGAAGGAAAACATAACTTATTGAGGAATCTAGAGCCACCCAGGGGTAGATATGGAACTAGAATGTTCAAGTAAACAAATTAATAGGCACTAGTGAAGGAGGGTGAGCTATTTCTGGTCTGCTGGCTCCTTGTCATAATGACAATGAGATAATCTCCTGAAGATGCCGAGAAAAGCTGATGACGCTGAAGGAAACAGTCTGGAACAGCATCTTGGGAATCCCCTGTGACAATGTGCTTCCCCTTGTGACCGGCTTGAGGGCACACCCTCTGAAACATTTTTTGTAACCCCAACATATCTGCAGTAACTCAATAAATAATAGACTAAATGAATGAACGAAGGAGGACGAATGGATAGACAGAAGTCTGCGGAGGGTGTGGAGGCGGTGCAATCCCGGAGCCCAGCTCAGAGGCAGTAACCTGCGACTCTCACCTAAAAAGTTCACGACCTGGAGCCAGGAGAAAGAACAGCACTGGCATTTGGCCCAGTCCAAACTCCTGCTCTGTTTGGGGCGGGGCTAGGAGGAGGGCCTAGTCGGCTTCTGCGCGTCAACTGACCAATCGCCGCCTCAAGGGGGCGGGGATTTCAATCTGTCTCCGTTCTTCCCTTTGGAGAGAGTAAATACATTTGGGCGCGGTTCAAACGGACCAATGAGTGCTCGATGTTTCCTGCGGTTCCTTCTCAACGATTGGCCAGAGCTCATGGTCCCGCCCTTCTCGTCACGATTTTTGCCCCACCCCTTCGCACACAAGATGGCGGCGCCCAGCGGAGTAGAGGCCGCGTTTGGGGTTTGCTGAGGCTGACGCCCTTTCCCACTACCCCTTTGGACGCAAAGCGCCGCGAGCCCAGAGGACGGGGGCCGGGCGGGGACAGGGGTACCTGCGTAGCTGGGCCGCGAGCCCGCGCCCAGCCTGCGCCGCCCCCACCCGGCCCCGGCCCGAAACCATCCGTTCCCGGTCTCCTCTCGGTCTGACCCACTGCCCGGTCGTGGTTCGCCACCACCAGGCCTCCAAAGCTGAGCTCTCTCCTCCAGACCGGGCTTACCTCCACTTTAGAGATGTTTGGCCTCTTCTTTCCCAGACAACCCGCCTTCAAAACCGGGACTTCTGGACCGGCACCTGGCCCCCTTTCCCTCCACTGAGACTCCACCCCGCTTTAACCCACTTCTTCCTAAGATTCTTGGTTCTCCCTGTCTTGGAGACGGCTCACTTCCCTTCCAAATTAATCCCCGACGCCCCCCAATATTATCAGCCTTGACACCCCCCTCAGCCTGGAGCCAGACTTCCTTTTGGATTAACCTCCACAGCCCTATCATGGAGGCTGTGTACCTGATAGTGAATGGGGTGGGCCTTGTGCTGGACCTGCTGACCTTGGTGTTGGACCTCAACTTCCTGCTGGTGTCCTCCCTCCTGGCTTCCCTGGCCTGGCTCCTGGCCTTCATCTACAACCTGCCACACACGGTACTGACTAGTCTTTTACACTTGGGCCGCGGAGTCCTGCTTTCATTGCTGGCCTTGATTGAAGCCTTGGTGCGGTTCACCTTTGGGGGTTTGCAGGCCTTATGTACCCTGCTGTACAGCTGCTGCTCTGGCCTGGAGAGCTTAAAGCTCCTGGGGCACCTGGCCTCTCACGGGGCACTGAGGAGCCGGGAGATACTGCACCGAGGTGTCCTCAATGTGGTCTCCAATGGCCATGCTTTGCTGCGCCAGGCCTGTGACATCTGTGCCATTGCCATGAGTCTGGTGGCCTACGTGATCAACAGCCTGGTGAACATCTGCCTCATTGGCACTCAGAACTTTTTCTCCCTGATGCTGGCCCTGTGGGATGCAGTGATGGGGCCCCTGTGGAGGATGACGGACGTTGTAGCAGCCTTCCTAGCCCACATTTCCAGCAGTGCCGTGGCCATGGCCATCCTCCTCTGGACCCCCTGCCAGCTAGCACTGGAGCTCCTAGCGTCAGCTGCCCGTCTCCTGGCCAGCTTCGTGCTTGTCAACGTCACCGGCCTGGTGCTGCTGGCTTGCGTGCTGGCAGTGACGGTGACTGTGTTGCACCCGGACCTCACCCTGAGACTGGCCACCCGGGCACTCAGTCAGCTCCACGCCCGGCCATCCTATCACCGGCTCCGAGAGGATGTGGTGCGGCTGTCTCGCCTAGCACTGGACTTGGAGGCCTGGCGCCGAGTCTGGAGCCGCAGCCTGCAGCTGGCCTCCTGGCCAAACCGGGGAGGGGCTCCTGGGGCCCCTCAGGGTGGCCCTAGGAGGGTGCCCTCAGCCAGGACCTGGCGACAGGACATTCTTCCCGAAGCAGGGCCCAGATCAGAGGCAGAAGAGGCAGAAGAGGTCAGGACGGCCAGAGCAACAGCTGCTCGCGGGCGGGAGAGGCTCAACGAGGAAGAGTCTGTAGCGGGGCAAGACCCGTGGAAGTTGCTCAAGGAGCAGGAGGAGCGGAAGAAATGTGTCATCTGCCAGGACCAGAGCAAGACGGTGCTGCTTCTGCCCTGTCGGCACCTGTGCCTGTGCCAGGCTTGCACTGAGATCCTCATGCGCCACCCTGTCTATCACCGCAACTGCCCACTCTGCCGCCGGGGCATTCTGCAGACCCTTAATGTCTACCTCTGAAGACTCCTTCCCTGCCTGCCCGCTCTGCTGTGCTCCATGAAGCCACCTGTGCTAGGACAGCTTTCACACCTGACCTCTTGGTTCCTGGCCTGAATTCCCTCCTGCCCCCATGGCCATCATGCCGAGCCTCCAAGCCATACGTCCAGGACATTGAGATAGGCTACTCTGGAAGACTGTGAGCTGGGTGGGGCTGGGTAACAGCTTTTTCTCACCCAATGCACCCCTGTGTGATGCCAGAGGTGGTGAGTGTGTCACTATGCAAGGCCCTGAGACTGCTGTGGACCCCCCCTCCAGCTTGCCAGGGCCCATCCAGATGCCAACCTCTGGGGCTCCCCTTCTGCTTCTGGTGTTTCTGTGGGGGATTTGCAGGTCCTCTCCCTGACCCCTCCCCATTTCCTCCCCAGCTTCTGCAGCCACAACACATCACTGTCCTTCAGATGTTTTGGTAATGCAAGGGCCTTGGAATGAACTTGAACCTTTGCTTCCAGCCAGAACACCTGTGCACTGGTAGGCCTTGGGGATAGTATCTATCAGGTGCACTTAGTGTGACCACTTCTGCCTATCTTGATCTTATGAGGTTCCCTCCCAACCTGATCCAATAGCTAGGATCAAGAGTTTACTCCTTGGGGGGGTGGGTGTCTGCACCTGGCTTTGGGACCATGTTACCCTCTGGCACCCCAGCTCCACTGGGAGCCTCAGAAGGGATAACCAGATTTCTACTCCTACCCCTTTCACTCCCCACATCACAGAGAACAATGGCATTCCCCTTCTGTTTGTCTCTTCTTGGCACTGGGGAGGGCAGACTGCACATTTCACTAGGGTCCAAATATGGAAGGGGCCATCCTAGGAGTATGCAGCTCCCTGATGGGTCTGTCTGACCCAGATGGGTCTGTCCGGCCCAATTTCTGGTGAATAAATTTCTCTTGACAGCTCTGAAGGCCTCTGTGTGCATCCTTACAGGGGTGACCAGCTGGTCAGAGTAACTGGGGCTGCAGCAGGGTCTTTCAGTCCTGCTGGAGTCACTGCGGTCTGTAGGGGACCTGGTGGGGAAGGAGATAAGAGAGGATGTGAGGACTGTACCTTGGAGAGAGCTCATGCCAGGTGTTGCTGGATTAGCTTCCGCCCCCTCCAATTTGTGCCCTCACATACCTGGCTTTTGGGAAAATCCTCCCAGTCTTTTTTACTCTTGCCAGATTGAAGCCCTGGTAGAGAGGCATGGGAACATTCCCATGCCTTGAGTTGGCTTCCCAGCTTCTGTAGTGCCGCTCTTCCCAGAAAGGAATTTGGGGTTCCTGCTGCCTGCACTCCAGTCTACCGTCCAGTTCCTGGAGGAGCCTGGTGCTTGTCTTTGTGTCCCTTGGGCTGGAGTGGGGCTGTGAGGCCTCCTGGCGGAGAGCTGGGAGCTGAAGTCCAGGACCCAATCCCAGTCCCCATGTTCATATCTGCCCTGACAGGCCCAGCAAGACGGAGGGGGGACACTCCCGCATAATTGTACGTTAAATCTAGGAGCATAATGCCAGGGCAGCCTTCTGGAAGCTGTTGGGTGGTTAGTGGAGTGGGGATGGCGGGGTTGGGGGTGGTGGAGGGGGTGTGGAGGGAGGGTAGGTTAGAAAGAAACTGAGAAGAGGCCCCTCCACATTCTCAGGGGTTGAGAGGCTGAACTGATTGTGGGTCTGGCAAGCCCTGGCTTGTTAGTCATTGGGATGGGGGTGGGGCTGGGGCTGGCGTCTGAAGGTCAGAGGAGGGGAACCTTGAAGGGGCTTTGTGGCTACCCTCAGACTTAGTGGCGCGGCCCACCCAGGCTATGCCCAGCGCGGTGGAGGGCGGGGGCGGTTTCACCACATCCATCTTGGAGCTGGGAGGCCTGGGGAAGGCTTTTCTCCCCCTCCCCCAAGCCCTAGAGAGGGAGGTGAGCAAGGGGAGGTTCCGCTCCTTCCAGTCTCTGTTTAATGTGAGGATAAACATTTTATGAGAGAAGATAAACTTCCTGAGCTAGGAGCAAAGGACCCCCTTTTCCTGTACCCCCATCTGGAATTACACCGGCAGACCTCAATAGCCGTCCTCTCCCTAAGTACCCTAGCAGCCTTGAGCTCAAGGGCTCCAGGATCATCGCTGCATTCTGGAGTTGGGACGCCCTCTTGTGGTCAGCTCAGAAACTATATCTCTAGCCGCCCAGGAACACACCACTTCCCTGGCGTGGGGGGACAGAGAAATAGCTTTCCAGTCATCTAGAGACCAGGCAGGCAGCCAGAGCGGTCACAAATGCACACACGGGGATCCTTTTTGTTGATCAGGGTAGTGTGTGGCGAAGGTAGCCCCCGCCCAGTTCATATGACATCTTTGAGTCAGAAAAAGCTGGCCAGAGCCACATGCCAGAAGAGCACCCTCTCCAGCCAAGCACTCCTGTTCACAACCAACACAACTCAGGGGACAGCTCTATGGAGCGGCTTCTCATTCACTTGGCCCTGTATCTCCTATCCCATGGCTCATCCAGCCCAAGAGCCCTTCCTTCTGTCTGGGTACCACCCTGCACATCTTCCCCATCACTCCCTCTCTCCTCCCCATCCTCATCACCAGGGCATCCCCACCACAATGAGGAAAGGCTGAGCCACTAGGTTGTTTTTGTTTTGTTTGATTTATTGAATAATTTCTGAGAAAAGGTCCCAGGCGGAGGAGGGACAAGGGAGAACCCAGAGAAGCAGCGCACCAGGAAGAGGGCACCCCACCTCTGGGGTCCTGGGGCCAGAACAACTGGGGGACCCACACCTGCCAGCACAGAGCGCTCCTTTTGTTTTGGGCAGAAATCCAGCCAATGCACCACACTGCCAGCCCTGATCTCAGACAGCCTCTGTCCCCATTCTCTGCCAGCAGCAGGACAGAGTCCTTCACAACATCCCAAGGGGGGGGGGACCAGCCCTCCCAGATGATGTGGCTGTCAGTGTCATACCCTCCTTGCCAGGAGTGAGAGAGCTTGAGCTCACTTTCCAGTGGGTGTCAAGCAAAGACAGGGGAGTTGTGCCAGTCAGAATACACCAGAAACCCCGAGAAGGTGCTGTCTGTCTTGATGCTGGCATAGATGCCAATGTAATCACCCACACCCACCTGCACCCACACCTGGTCCTCTGGCTCCAGCCTTACCATGGCGCCCCCGGAGAGCGAGGCTGGTTTGGGCCACCCCCCAAAAAACTGGAAGAAAGAGGCTATGGACTCTCCATTCTTGACCAGATCGAATTGCAGGCTAGCCCGGTAGACGGTGGCGTGGACCGCGAAGTAGTAGACGCCGGGCACCTGGCAGGTGAACTTGCCGGTGGTGGCGTCGTAATGTCCTTGCTCGTTCACCAGCACGCGGTCGAAGGGTAGGGGCGCGTCCGACAGCGGAGGCACCCGGCTCTCGGAGCGCTTGGCGCTGAAGGCGGAGCGCGGAGGCACAGAGCACTCGCCTGCAGGCCCGGTGGCTCCCACGGGTCCCGCCTCTCCTCGCGGCCCGGGCTCCCCTCGGGGCCCCGGCAGCCCTGCGGGAGTGCGGGGCGCGGTTAGGACGAGTGCGGCAGCTGTGCCCACACCACCCCCCTCCCCGACCCCGTAGCCGGGGATGTCGGGGGCGCCGCTCGGCACCCTCCCCACCCTGCCTGGGGCTCCCGGACGCCGCTTCCAGGGCAAGGGCCACCCTACAGCCAGCTCCCCGGGCCCCGTCGCCCGCAGGAGAGGGTCCCCGAAGCAGCGGCCGCCTCGGGCTGCGTCACCCTCCCCGCGCCCCGCTTCCTGAGTCCGGCGGCGCCCCCTGGCGGGACCCCGAGCCCCGGCCCTCGGCCCGACGAGCGCGGACAGCCCCGTGGACAGCGACTCCGCCGCCTTCTTACCCGGACTCCCGCCCTCGCCTTTCTCTCCCGGAGCCCCGGGCGCGCCGTCGCGGCCGTCGCGGCCGTCGCGGCCGGGCAGGCCCTGGCTGCCGTGGTGGCCCGGCGTGCCGGGAAGGCCGGGGTGCCCCGGGCACAGGCTGGGGATCTTGTTGTCGTCCAGCGGGGGCGAGCCGGCCGCCAGGCCCAGGAGCAGCAGGGCGACGAGGGGCCTCATGGCGCTGGCACGGGGACTCCGGCCGCCGGGGTCCTCAAAGTCTGCGGGCCAGGCGGGACGGGAGTCGGGACCCAGAATCCAGGCACGGGTCTCTCTCCCCGCCCCCGAGGCGGCCGGGTGGGTCCCCACCCCACTGCCATGGGCCTGAGGCTGAGCGGCCCGCGGGGGGACGAAGGAGGGGCTTCCCCCAGAGCCGAGGACCCGGAGGGAGCCGGAGGTCAGGGGACAGGAGAGGCTGGCAGCTCCCCTCACCCCACTCCACCCTGTGGCCCTCCCGCCCCCACCCCCCTCCCGCCCTCCACCACACTCACCCCCTCCCGTCTCCCGGGGCTTCCTTGGGGCGCTGGCTACTTCGGACCCTCCAGCTGACCCCTGCCCCGCCCCTGTGCTTCTCCCCCTCCAGGCGTCCCCTGCCCTGGTCCGGGTTCACTCCCTGCCGGCTCTGCTCTGCTCCTCCCAGACTCCAAGAGGAAACCAGTTGTTCAGGGGCCAAGAGCTCCCGGCAGGGAAATAGGGAAATAACTCGTGGTGTCGCCTGGCTGCCGACCAAGGTTTGGGGGAGAAAGGAGGCGGAGGGAGTCTTAGCTGGGCACAGGGAGGCAGGGCTGTGCAGGACAGACACTCCGACAGACATTCCGGGCACCCACTGCTCCAAGGCAGGCCGGAAGGAGAGATGGTGCGGTGACAAGAGACCAAGGCCAAGACTTGTGGTGGTGGTGGTGGTGGGGAACAGAAGCTGAGAATAGAGGGGGGAGAGTTCTAGAGGCAGACCGACAGCTGGATCCCCAGGACTCAGAACAGGGCCTGCCGCATTACTAGGCCCTCAATGCTTTTCATTGAATAACTGAACGAGTCAGAAAGCAGCTGGTGGAGAACCTGAAAAAGTACGTCTCCGGAGAGGGGAAGGCGGGAGATTGGAAATAGGGGTCTGAGGTTTGGGTGTGAGGCGGTCCTCACAGTTAATGGCACCGTGTGGAGCTGGGGGCAAGGAACAGGACAGAGAAGCTTCCATTAGCCCTGCCAACTACTCCTCTTCCTCCCCCTGGGAGGCTCCAGAGAGGTTGGCCAGAGTCCAAGGCTGGTCCTCCTTCCTTTGTCCCATGCCTGCCCCGCCTGATCAGCAGAGGTGGACAGGTGGGCAGAGGGGCAGGGGCCCAGCCTGGGGTCAGGGCTGGGCACAGGCCTCCAGGCCAGCTGCCTCGGGCAGCCTGTTGCAGTTGAAAGGCCAGGGGGTACCCAGTAGAGCCAGGCCAGACTGGCACTGACGCTCAGCCTCCTGGCAGACAGAGCGGCAGGGAGGAAGGACACTGCCTATGGGAGTGCAGTGGGGCACAAGCAGTCCGCAGAGAAGCCTCCGGAAACTCTGGTAGCAGGGCAGACTTGTCAGGCTCTGTGGAAGGAGGAAATCAGCCCTCAGGCACCCCACCCACTAGGCTCCCTCCACTTCCTGGGGGTCCTTGCTAATCTCTGTCCAGAGCACCTTATAACCTCTGAGGATCTCCACCACCTCTTCCTGGGTGGCCATGCCCACCCAGATGTTCGGGAAGGCCGTGGTGTTGTAGCTCAGGCCAGTGCACATCTCCACCTGGACAGGCTCACAAGCCAGCTCTGTAAGAGAATCACAGGAGAGGGTACACAGGCTGGCGACCTGGGGCAAGTCACCAAAATGCTCTCTCTGGGTCATTTGGGGGTTGTTGTGGGACTCAAAGGAGATAACACGGAGACATGCTTTGCCCACATCACGGGTGCCCATTATCCTCAAGAGCCCGCCCAAACATCCTTTGTCAGCTCTGGGCATCATGCAGGAGGAGTCTCTTTGATCTCGGGAGCACAGGGCACTGACATTGGCAGAGACTGCTGGCATCTGGAAGGAACTCCCCTGCTCTGACTTCATCATCATCCTCATCATCCTCTTTTTTTTTTTTTTAAGTAGGCCCCACACCCAATGTGGGGCTTGAATTCGTGACCCCAATATCAAGAGTCACATCCTCTGCTGACTAAGCCAGCCAGGCGCCCTTCAGCTTCCTCTCCGAGGTGGACTGTGCAGAGGGGTTCTCTGTGTGACCAGGCTGGGCTGGTTCTTGAAGCCCCAATCATTGACTCCCAGATCCCCACTTCCCTTGGGGGTGGTGTCGGGTACCATTGGCAGCCCAGGGGGAGAATCCCTCCCCGGACTCTTCGGAGTCTCCCCATGCAGGGGGGGGGGGCGGACATAGGTGGGCTGTGATGAAGTGTGCCAGTGGGGCTTTTATGAATGGGCCCCCAGCCTGCTCCGGCCTCCCCTCCCCCCACCACGGTGCTCTGGCGGGGAGGGGGCTTCTCACCTGGGGGTGGGAACAAGGGGCTGCTGCAGCTGTCATCACCACTGTCTGGGCAGCGTCCCCATGTGTCACACGTCCACTGCAGACTCTTACACTCTCCGTCGCGGCAGGAGAACTCGCTGGCGCCACAGGGATCTGCAGGCATAGGGTCACAGCAGTGCCCTGGGATAGGCCTGTGCCCCCATAATACCTTCGCGGTTCTCTGACTGGGTTTGGAGGCTTTCCGCGTTCTCCTGGAGGTGCCTCCACTGCCCACACCCGCACCCCCAGGGGCACCTACTCTCTGTGGTGTTGAGGGCCCGGTAGGTGGCAGAGAAGCCCCCAGTGCTGATGCCGCGGTCTGTCCTGAAGAGCACCACCAGCTGCTGGTGCAAGGAGATGAGGCGAGGCGGAGGCTCTGCTCCGCAGAACCTGCCCGAGGCAGAGAGCGCGCCTGGGCAGGGAGCCTTGGCCCACCCAGGCTGTTCCCATGGGCCTCCCTCTGAGCTGGTGCCCAGGGGCAGGCCTGAGGGGATAGGACACATGGCATTTACGACCTGGGAGAAAGACACACATATTCGGTTGGCAAAGAGTTAAGCAAACTGCTTGAACTTGAGCCAGTCAGAGATGGGAAACACCAGTGAGGGTTTGAGGGGAAGTGGGAGTGGGCCGCACGGGGCAGGAGAACTGGGTAGGTAGGGTACTGGGAAATGACCTTCTGCACAGGGGCAAAGCTGAACAAAGGCTTTGGGCTGAGGAAGGACAAGCCTCTTCCTAGGGTGACAGTAGAGATACCTCTGGCTTAGAACAGAAGACAGGGACAGGGAGAGGGCAGGGTGAATCTGGGGGAGGCCTTGACCATCAGACCGCGGAGAATGGAATTTCTCTGGGGCTCCTGCTCTGGCAGCTACCTGCCTAGGAGGCCAAGGGTCCCCGCGTCACTGGCCTCATACACGGCCACATAATCCAGCTTGCACTCTTCCTGGGCTTGCAGGCTAAAGTTGTGGAAGCGCAGCTCTAGGCCGTGTCCTGCGGGCACTGAGATGTGCCAGGTGCAGAGCTAGGGGAGGGTACGGAGGGAGGGTTCAGGGCTCCTTCTCCCGTCCTGCTCTGGGCATCTAGGCAGGGCTCCAGAAGGGTTTTCTCTCTGCAGGGGGCTGGGCAGGGTGCGGGAGCGGGCAGCCCACCAAGCTCTCTGCATCAGTGAAGCTACCAGTAAGCACTAAGTGCTTACAGGCTACCCAGTAAGCACTAAGGACTGCCCCCCCGCTTGCTGCCTGTTGGATCTCTGACGTTCCCAAGAGCCAGGCAGCACCTCCCACACTGTTCCAGGTCACACTAACCCGTGTGTGTCTGCCCCACTCCCTTACCTGCTGGTGAGGGTAGCTCTGCAGGTCCCCCGGGGCCGAGAAAGTGCCCTGGAGCCCAGTCAGATTCCCCCCGCACCCTGCAGAGGGGAGGAGGAGCTCAGGAGTCTGCCAGGGTCTGGGCCTTGGCCCACTGGCCAGGCGGGGACCACAGGGGAGAGCCTGGGCCAGTCTCACAAGGAAGCAGCTTCTGGGCCAGGAGAATATCCGGGCAAGTTTGGGGCTGGGCCAGAGCTGGGGAGTCCCGGCCGAACCCGGGTGGGATGCCCATAGACAGTACGCGCCCTGCGCCTTGGTGGGGCCCGTACCCAAGAACTTGGCACTGCAGTTGGTCTCATCGCTGCCATCAGCACAGTTGGCAAAACCGTCGCACACTGAGTCAGGCAGCAGGCAGAGGAGCTGGTCACAGGGGAACTCATCAGGAGCACAGCTCCCTGGGGAGGGGCGTCTGGATTCAGAACCTCCCAGAGTCTCCAACCCCGTTGCTGGGGCTGGGAATGTCTGGAGGGGAGGGAAGTGGAAGCTTGAGAGGCCGCTGGAGGCGGAGGCGGGGTGGCAGAACACTCACCGGTGCCGGGAGCCACAGCCTGGTACCAGGCATGGAAGCCAAATCCTTCCACGCTGCTGTCGGAGACGAAGGCCACCCGCAGGCGGCTGGCGTTGGTGTTGAGTGTGGGGGGAGGCACCCTCCCACACACTCTGCAAGGAGCCAGGTTGGGGGTGACGGAGGCTCAGAGCTCAGGGCCAGCCGGAGTGGAGGCTGCCTGGGCCCTGTGGTCCTCCTGCCTCAAGCCCTGACCTGGGGAGGTCAAAAAGAGTCCTTTCCTTTCCCAGGGAGCTTTCACTTTCCTGACAGCCATGTGCATCCGTCCTTGTGGGCATCTATTCATGGGCAACAGAGGTGGGAGCTCCATCTGATAGAGAGCGAGCGGCAGTGACCTCCCCAAGGTCATGCAGCAGGCTGGAGGCATAGCTGGGCCCCATGGTCGGGTCCCTCGGTTTCCTCCCAGGCCAGCCCTTCCTGTGGCTGCTTCCCTGTTCTGTCCTCTGGACAATGATGCAGAGCAGGGGTGAGATCTCCTGGGGGCAAGGGCACCCACCTGAGGAGGGGGCCTTCAGGCTCAGGGGAGATTTCCAAGCGATCGAAAAGACAGGAGACCACACTCTCCATGCTGAGCGACTCAATCTTGAGCTGTATCGCGCGGTCTGCTGCCACCTGGATATGCCACACGCAGTGGGCGTTGGGTGGGTAAGGGTCTGGGTAATTGGGGCTGCTGAAGAAGCCCCTTGGGCCAGGAAGGAGGCCCCCACAGGCTGCAGAGAAGAAGGTTAGAGTTCAAGTTCTGAGGTCAAAAGGAGCGAGACTCTTTTATTTCCAAGGCTCCCCTTCCTGCACTTACCGCCCCCGCCCCCAGCCGTCCTCCTGCCATCTTGGGCTCTTCTCCAGAAAGATCTTCCCTGGGTACTCACTGGGCTGGGGTAAGGGGCTCAGGCCTGCCTCCTCCGGCTGTCCTTTGGGATTCCCAGATGCCGGAGACGTGGTGGTGGTGGAAAGGCTGGTGGGGGCTGGGGGGCTGGTCCCACTGGGGGTCAGGCCTTGGGCAGGCAGTGGCGGATAAGAGTCCCCAGACAGGGGTGTAGCCCGCAACTCTGCAGGTGGGAAGAGGGGGGAGTGGGATTCAGAGGAGCCGGTTCCCCAGAGGTGACAGATAGAATGTCTCGTGGAATCTCATCCCCAAGCCCTCCTGCCAGGCAGGGCCAGGTACTCACGAGCCAGAATGACGGCCACCAGGAGCCCAAGCAGCAGGAGCAGCAGGCCGGCCAGCAGGAGGACGCACAGCCAGGAGAAGTGGCAGTCCGGCTGCAGCCCTCGGGAGCGCCGGCCTGTGGGTGGGTGGGGTGGGACCTTGAGAGCTCCCTGGGCAACCCTCATACTGTTCTCTGTTCCTGGGTTTCTCTGTCCACCCCCCCGCCCCGCCCCCATGCAGGTCACTCCTTGAGATGGTTACCATGCCGGGGAGCTGGGATGCTGTGGCTGGCATCCTCCCGGAAGGCTGCTGGAGGGCAAGGTGGCCCCAATTCAGGCTCAAAAGCAGGATTGCAGAACTCAGTCTGGAAGGGAAAGACTGGAGGGCTGAGGGCCAGTGGCCGTACTGCCAGGCCAGCATGGCCCCCGGACATGGCCAGCCCTAGGCAGGGATCTGGGTCTCGAGAGAGCAGTCCTATGTGACTCTTACCTTGCTCAGTTCTGTCGCCTCCACACACAGGATGACATCTGAGCATTCCTTCATGGCTCAAGGCTCTGCATGGCTTTCTGGGAGTCCCTGTGATCGCCCAAGGCCGCCAAGGGCTCACTCCCTGATCCCAAACTGCCTATCAGAGGGGAAGCCTCTGCTCCCTTCGGGAAGGGGCTGCTGGGCTAGATGGACTCTCAGACCGCCCTTGGCCGATTGGTTCAGACCACTGGCTACTCTGTCCCTATGTTGGGGAAAGAAGCAGCCAGAAGGAATTCGAAAAGGCATGAAACGGTTCCTTAATCCAACTCAGCTGAGGATGCTAAGGTCAAGAGCTTGGCTCAGGGCAACGGTCCTTAAAGGCACAGCTTGTGATTGAGAACACCCAGCAGAGGAAACTAGGTGCTCATCGGTGGGGGGGTGTGATCAGGAGAGCCGGACATGCCCTTACCTCACCTCACCCAAAGAATTAAGGGAGCACCCGACAGGTGCTGGGAGGGAAGGAGGACCACGCCGGCATGAGGGAGCCTTGGAAGCTGGGTGTGAGGGTTTGGCAGCTTTAGGCCTAGGCACCCTGAGGGGTCTGGACAAAACCAGCTGTTCTCCCACCCGTGTCCGGGGCAGTTGCCAAGCCCAGGTCTTTGGGAGGCTCCTTGAGAGTACAGGTATGGCCAGGACCAGGAGCTAAGCCAGTCCAGGAAGCCCATGGTGTGCACGGGCTGCTTCTGTCCGTGCTGATGTGACTAGGGGAGCTGGAGGGGCTGGCTGCCTCTGCCCCAGGCCCTTCAGCCTGCAAAGAAAAGGCAGAGAAGAAGGAAGAGGGGCCAAGTCCTCCTACAGGGTGGGCAGGGGCAGCCCCCCTGGGCTGTGGCCTTTGGTGCCATCTGCTGCTGCGGGAGAGAAAACCCACACTCTGTGAACCAGACCACTTCATGCCTCTTCCTCTGTGACGACTATCTCTGGAAAAACCCAGTCTGGCCCAGATGTCTGCAGGGAGAAAAGAAAGGACTTTTAACCTGGTTTGTGTTAGCCATGCTTGCCCGGGGTTGGGGGAGTTGGGCAGGGCAGGACGAGGGAGGCAGCATCCTTTCTGTGGCTGGACCATTTGCAGACCGTTATGTAGTCGGCCCTAGGCAAGAGGCTTTACCTGTTGTTTCCTTCCCTAGGCCACACTACAAGGTCGCATAACCATCTCACAAATGATGGCGCTGAGGCTTCCCCAGGGTCACACAGCTGGTGTGGTGCAGAGCCATGAGCTGAATCTAGCGCTGGGGAAATCCAAAAGCAGGCTTTGGAGGACACACCTCTTTCAGCCTCCACTGGGGCTGGTGCGGTTTTGGCAACAGTGGGAACCAGTGAGGAATCCAGAGGGGAGAGAAGAAACAAAGGAGACAGATTCTCTGATCCTCACGCAGCTGTCTTTGTACTCGGGAGAAAATGCACCCCCAGATTCTCCTCCATACATCCCTTGGGGGTGCTGTGTTGCTTGTATATAGGGGGAGGCACACCTTTTTCTCCTGGCCCTTGGATGGGGACTGCTTTTAGAAGGTCTGAGGGGTCAAAAGTATTTCCATGATGACACTAAGACATTATTTGTCTTCTCATTTGTGAACACACAGCACGGTCTTCCAGAGGCTGGGTGGGAAGCTGCTCTCTGGCTTTGCTGTTGTCCGTGGCCATCCTCTTGGCAAGGGGAACTTAGGGTGACTCTCCAGTGGTTTTGAGCTCTCTCGGGCTCCTGCCTGTATTCCTGAGAGCATGGTTCTGTAACTCCTGTAACTCCCCCATGCTGACCCCACACACCGTTGTCTCTCCTTGACTCTCTGTTGCTCTTCTGCCACCAGGAAGGGCGAGGCCAGCCTGAGCTTGGCTGGAACATTCTGGGACTCCTGGCTCTCCAGCTTTCTCTCCTGCTACTTCTCTAGCTCAAACTTCCAGTCCAGCCAGACCAGCCTCTTCATTGTCCCTGGAACATGCTGTGACCTTCCTGCTAAAGACAAGTCCCCGGGCTCATCCTCTCATGGAGAATGCCTTGTTTCTCCTTGTTCCCAGGGCCAGCACTGGGGGTGTGTCTTAGGATCTGACTCTTCTTCCCCACCCAAATCTGTCAGTCGTTGTTCTCCTATCCTCGTTCACTGCCACCCCAGCCTTGACCCTCATCCCCTTGTTTCTGGATCTCCCCTAGTCCCTAGGAGCCTGGAAGACTGAAGCTCCATTCCAGCTAACCTTCCATGATCTCCAAGAGGCAAGCCACGCTAAATATCAAGCAATCAGAAATGTCCATCCCTTGGGTTTAGATCGTCCCTTCTGTGGCTCTGCTTCACTAATTGTGATTTGGGCAGTGCTACATTTTGCATTCCTGAGCCTTTAATGTGTGTTGTTCGGAGGAGAGAAGAAGGCACAAGCATCC
Source organism: Mustela nigripes (assembly GCF_022355385.1). Taxonomy (NCBI): domain Eukaryota; kingdom Metazoa; phylum Chordata; class Mammalia; order Carnivora; family Mustelidae; genus Mustela; species Mustela nigripes. Next base: position 90,204,534 of record NC_081557.1, on the reverse strand, counting down.
TGAGAGGATAGGGGAACCAAACGTTGGCTGAGTATCACCCACTAAGACACTGTGGATGGTGACGGTGCAGTCCTGAAAATGTGGGTGTGTGTGGGGGACATGGATGTTTGGATACCTAGTATGTTTAGACACAGCTCTGAGTAGGCATTGTTACGTGCAGATTACAGAGGAGGAAACAGGCTCAGGGCAATTTAGTAATTTGTTTCGACTGTAAATGTTAGTCTCCACTGCCTCCCGCTCCCTCGGGTGCTCGTTTCCGCCTCTAGAGCAACGAAGGACGGGGCCCTTGGAGGTGTGCGGCCCAGATCCTGCTGGGGCTCAGGTATGTGACAGATTGTGCTGGTTTTGCTTTTGGGTGTGTGTGGATGGATGGCGTTGGAGTTTCCTTGCTACCCTGCTGTTCAGCTCAGTTCCCAACAGAGACCAGGTTGGAAAATTTGCTGCAGAAAACCCCGCAAAATGCTGTCAATTATTCACACAAAAGGCGGAGTACTCAGAGTACTCAGAGGGAAAGAGAAGCGTCCTGCTCCTGCCGTTGACAAACCAGTGGGCTGGAGGCAGCCTTCTCTAGCACTGTGTCCTCACTGGCCAAACGAGAACATGGACAAGGTGACCTTTTTGGTCCTGACTCTAAAGCTCTATGGAAAGAAATATGTATTTTCTGAGCATGGGATATTAAAAAAAAAGTTAGAGTAACTCTCGAAAACTGAAACCAGAGGCACAAAAGGCCCCCTCCCTTGGGACTTGGAGGCACATATTTAGAGAATTGAGAACTTCAAGGTCCAGTCTCCTTAATGCAGATGAGGCACAAGGCCCAGAAAGAGGGAGGTTCTTGCTCAAGGTCTCACAAGGGCAGTTGCAGGGGGAGAGCCCCCCTTCCTCCCCAGGGGGAGGCCTGTTGGAACGTAAGCAAAGAATGGGGGCAGAAATCCCAGTTGCTAGGAGGCAAAGCTGGTGGATAAAGAAACATGGGGACAGATTGTGTCTGGCATCTGTGTAGCGCTGAGACCTGTTGCCATGGGAATGAGAAAGCGCCACAGGTTAAGTACAGAAGGAAGAGTGGGGAGCAACCCCTAGCCCAGACATTACCTATAGTCCTCTGCTCTCCTGTGGAAAACAACAGGAACACATTGGTGGTGTCCACATCCAGGGAAAAACTAGCCAAGGGAGAGGTGCAGCAAGTTACACCATTGGGGCTCCCATCCACTTTGCTAGAAACCTGTTTCCATTTTGAAGACCATCCTGTTGACTTGTTTGGGGGGAAATCATCTGCATTGAAACTACTACCTTGGGTCAGGCCGCTTCCAGGGCAGGCCAGGGAGAAATCCCAGAGTTCGAGTCACTATTTTTTCCCACTTCTGGAAAAGGCACAGAAGCAAAGCTCCCACTACTGTCTCATCCCATGATGTGAGTCTGACAGCAGACACTGCTGTTTCTTCAAAGACAGAATAGATGAGCCTTGATTTTTCAGTGTCTGGAGCAGGAAGGCAGCTAGGAAAAGTCCCGATAAAATACTCCACTGGGGGACGCCTGGGTGGCTCAGTTGGTTAAGCAGCTGCCTTCGGCTCAGGTCACGATCCCAGCGTCCTGGGATCAAGTCCCACATCGGGCTCCTTGCTCGGCAGGGAGCCTGCTTCTCCCTCTGTCTCTGCCTGCCACTCTGTCTGCCTGTGCTCGCTCTCGCTCCCTCTCTCTCTCTGACAAATAAATAAAATCTTTAAAAAAAAAAAAATACTCCACTGGCAGAGGCTTCTGCTTCCAGAGTTCTAAAATCAGCAGCAGAAAGGGAAAGTCTGAATAGGACTAAGAGCTACAAGATAAAACCAAAGGAGTCAAATCCCTGAGTGCCCCAAGGAGGCAATCTCTTTAAAGGGTTAAATCTGTTTAAACCTTGGAAAAAGTACTTTGGGGGCACCTGGGTGGCTCAGTGGGTTAAAGCCTCTGCCTTCGGCTTGGGTCATGATCCCAGGGTCTGGGACCGAGCCCCTCATGGGGCTCTCTGCTTAGCGGGAGCCTGCTTCCTTCCCTCTCTCTCTGCCTGCCTCTCTACCTACTGTGATCTCTGTCAAATAAATAAATGAAATCTTAAAAAAAAAAGAGAAAAAAGTACTTTGGAGAACAAGACCTTTAACATCAAAGCGGCTCTTTCTAGGTATTAATAAAGCAAATTGAAGTCTCTTGTTTATCAAGGGCCAAGTCTTGGTTTCTCCACATCCTGGTACAGCCACTCTGCTCTGAGAGCAAATCTGGTTATGTCCAGCCTCTGCTGGTGCACGTCCTAGGCCTGTAGAAGCACCCAGGTGTCAGGAGAACTGGGAGAGCCACACCAACCATTAAACCGTGGACGGTTCTGGCAAAAAGCATCTGCTAGTTACGCATTTCTTAGGGGCAAAGACGGTGTTGAGCTTATATGGGAGATGGACGCTGAAGTATTCAGAGGTGGTAGTGATCCCTTGTCCCTACATGTTTTGTCCCCAAGTATCTGGAGACAAGTGCGGCAACCTGTTAACTGGTGAATCCATATGAATAGAGCATTCAGAATGTGTGCCAGTTGAGTTTTGTAGAGTTGGAAAGTTTAAACAGTGGGCAGCATGTTCGAGAACTTGGAATTCACAGTCTAGCCGAAGCAGTAAAAATACGTGACAACTCATCTGCTCAGAGCGCTTCCTGGGGTCAGACCCTTCCCAAATCAAGATGCGGTCATTACCAACTTCTCAAAGCTATTATTTATTCTGTACAAGGTTTCACTGGACATCAGACATTCTTCTACTCTTGCTTACACAGTAAACAAGTGCACATCAGCCCTTTGGCTCAGGTTCACAGGGCTTCCCTGGGGAAGGGGGTCAGGCCAGTTAAACTTGGGGCGTCTTTCTCTGATGCCTCCTTCTGGGAGCATTGGAAAGCTTCAGGCTCCAAGGGGCACAAGCTGGGCCCAGCCATGTGGATGCCCAGAGCTCCGTGCCTTGGTGCTGAACAGTGTTACTCTCTGTGGCAGCACCGAGTTTTGTCCAACTACTCAGGGAAAATCACGCCCGTGGGAAAGAATCGTACAGCTGAGGCAAGATGTCCCCAAACACCCAGGCTCCAGCTCCTGGGGTAGGACTGAAGACCAATGCCAAGGAGGGCTGAGGGGTGGTATGGGCATCCCTGAGAAACTCGGTCCAAAGGGCCTATGTCTAGGAGGCTCTGAGAAGGGATGGGGGCATGAAGGTCAGGAAGAAAAAGCACATTAAAAGGGAATAAATTAAAGGTGAGAAAAGCTCTAGAAATAAGGGGCTTGTGCTATCCTTCAAACAGCTGGGGGGAGTAGACCAGGGGTGGCTTAGAGGAAGTGGGCAGGAAAAACTTGATACACTACCAGAAGAAATCTCCTTCTACCTACTCTCCTCTCCGCCTCACTGCAATGCAAACCGAGCCAGGGGCTAAGGGCATGACCCCCATTATCCCCCAGCGGGGTTGAACATGGCACTGGGGAAAAGGGAACAGGCTGAGGGATATTTCAGGGAGGGGAAGTTACCCCCTGGTCCCCAAATGCTATAAGGCACAATTCTTGGAGGCAACTAGATTCCATCCAGAACATTAAAAAAAAAAAAAAAAAAAAAAGCAACAAAAAAAAGAAAACAAAAAAAACTTGTTAGATCCTGGGTCTACTGTGGCTGTGCTTGGGGTCTGGCCAACGCCCACCTAGCACCACTGGGGGCTAGCATTAGAAAAGCTGTATTTGAAGAACTAAAAACAAACAAAACAAAATGACCAGCACAATGTCCCAGCTGTAAAGAGGTGTGAAGGAAGCATCTCCCATCTGAAAACTTTAGTTATGGTAATTAAAAAAAAAAACAGGTTTTTAAAAACCAAAATCAGCTTTTTTTTCCCCCCAAAGTCGTCCCCTTGTCTGTCCCCCTGGAGTTAGCAGCGTTAAGAGGGCTCTTGGCTCATGAGTGTTTTTCTTGCTTCTGGACCAGTGAGCGGGGTCCAGGTGAAGACAGGTGCCGGGTTCCGGCGCCAGTGCTTCCAGGCGGCGATCCTCCCAGCAGGCTCCAGAGGGCGCTGTCTTCTCAGGAGGAACTGGGGGCTGGAAGGGCAGCAAGTGGACCAGGATCTTCTCCCCACAGACCGCTGTTGTTTATTACACACAGGGAAAAAACCACAAGCTTAAAACTGCAAACAAGAGACGCCGAGGGGGCACTGCGCTCCAGGCTCTGTGTCCTGTCGATCTTCACACCAGGTGGCTCGGAGCTCCGGGCTCCTGGCTCCAGACCCTGACTGGGCTGCAGCAACTCCTGCTCGGCAGTTACTTTGCTTTATTTTTCTCTTATTTGTCAGGTTCTTTTTTTTTTTTTTTCTTTTTTTCATAAAAAAACAAAAAAACAAAGTTAGGGTGTGGGGCGGCCACGGGGAAGGGAGAAAGAGATGTAGCTCCTCGCTGCTACATGCGGGAGGGCGGACTGGCCAGTTCGTAGAAGAGCAGATAGGCGTCGCTGGTTCGCACTTGGCTGGAGGACATGGGTGTGACGCTGTGGAGAGAGGGGGGGGGGGGGCGTCAGAGAGAGCCCTGGAGAGGGGGCCACGGGGACACACGCGGTGGGGCTGGCAGACCGTGGGAGCCCACTGCTCCTCTCCCTAGGTGCCCCGGAAGTCGATCTCTTTTGCAGTCTTCTAGAAATTCTGCAAAGGGGTGGCAGGCTCAGACATATTACGTGGCCTTTTGGCTCTGACCTCCTCCATCTGGTCAAAGGGGAAGCCACACAGGTGGGTGAGGTGCAGGTGTCGGCTAGCCAGGAGCCCTACCTGAGAGCTCTGCCTCACCTGGAGTCATTGAAAGTGTGCCATTCGCCTGTCACTGGACTCCGGCAGTAGGCTGTATAATGGCCACCCATGGTGGTTCCAGAGTGATTGGACACAGCGTACAGGTTGTAAACAGCGTGGTCTGGGGAGGAAGTACAAGGTTTCAGGCCCCCAAAGCATTCCTTGCCCCACGTTCCCTTCTCCCTCATGCCTCTATTCCTGATTTTTGTTAACTCACTCTTCAGCAGCTTCCTCCCACCTCCTGGCCTCCCATCTGGATTTTAGGTCCTTGTGCCTTGTTTCTGCCCTCCCAGCTGAAAATACTCACTGGTGTTTTCTGAGGCAAATTCTCTCAAGTCCAGGTCTCTTAGTGGGAAATTCACAAATGTTGTGAGCTTGCTGGTTCGTATCCTGGATTCTGAGAACCGCTTCAGGTCTGGGGTTGGCATTAAGTCAAAGGACAAGAGAGGGTGGCAAGGGTAGTCAAAGTAAAGGGGACTGAGTCCTAAGAGGGTGAAGCACTTCTCAGAAGCAAAAGAGCAAACCAGGAAAGGAAAGTCTACCACGTTTCTTTTTTCCTACTCTGCTCGCCCTCAGTTCAGCCCCTTGTCATCAGTCACTCTCTAAAGGCAAGTCCAGCTTGCCATGGTGGACTGGATCTTAAGGATACGGAGCACCAAGATCTTTGGGAACCTCTGGATGGAGAACTTCTTTATGCATCGTTTTCTGGCTCGGCATCGACAGCACGTCTGCAAGACAGAACAAAGAGAGCTACAGAGGACTTGGGGGAGAAATCAGTGGGCTGAGTCCAGGAACTCCCAGGCTGCATCTGCCGGTGTCAGGTCTCTCCCAGAGAGTGTGTTCTGGGTCCCACGGGAGGGGACTTACCGGCTTCTCATCGCCGTCAAGCACGTCCTCTTTGGTGAAGAGCCTCATGCAGTCCATTAAAGTCACCTCAGGATAACCTCGCTGGGAGAGACAGAGTACGAGTCACAGAGGTCGATGCTGTGAGAGGATGAGTGGGCCTTCCAACGGGAGGCAACAGGGGCACGTACCTTAGCAATGGGCAGTGAGAGGTCCCAAAACGGATCAAAGACTGTCGAGCAATAACCACAGTCGGTACACGTCAGGGAGCTCTTTAGCTGCCCAACGAAGAGATCTGCAGAAGAGATGGGACAGCCGAGCTTAAGCCAGGAGAAGGAGCACACGTCTTTCTGGGCTGTGTGCCCTCTCAGCGCTCTTGCCTCTGTCCGTGGGCCGCTGGGCAGAAGGAAGGTCCCCTGAGAGGATGACTCTTAGGGCTTTTCACACTCACGCTCTGCTGAGGCAAAAGCAGTTACCAGGGAAAGCAGGCCTTCTTCCCATTCATGCACTTACCCCCAATCCGACTGTCTTCCCGTTCTAGGTATTTCCTCCACATCTGTCGTCCTTTCTCATCATCACTAGGAGCCAGAGAGAGGGAGACAACTGGGTCAGAGCTCATGCCATGAGAAGTTTATGGATCCATCAGTCTAAATCTTTAATATTTAAAATTCTCTCCAAATTATTACCCCCAAAGAAGTCAGCCCAAAACTCAAGGTCACCAAGTTTTTCTTCCCCACAGCATTCTCCTCTTACTTACGGAAGATGATCGAGGTTCTCAGGGTTGGACTTGGGCCTCACTGTCACTCGGTTCACCTCATTGTGGAGTCCATCCAGAAGAAAGCGAAGAAACTCCTGAGCATCTTGCTGACTGAGTCCAAAGAAAAGAGTGAGTGATAGCTCTCATTCCGAGAACCACCCTGTGGCCGGCACCCACCCAGGGGAGGACATGTCAGCAAGGCTCTTACTTATAGCCAACAAAGCGTGGTGCGTATCTCTGGATCTGGGTCTTGAACTCAGATGGGCTCACCACATCATTGGGGGATGAAGTCCATATGGTCTGGATTAGTTTTGCAAACTCTATTGGGAGGAGAGGGTAGAGAGGGGGGCGTGGAGGACAGGTGAGACATTTTCTGTAAGAAACTCAAACTAGAATCCCAACAAAAAGAAGCCAAAGAGAGAAGACTAGGAGGGACACATACAGCACACAACTACTGATACTACTGTGGAGCAGAACCCGTGTCCAGGGCCAGGCTCCTCACCTTCCATGAGGGCTGTGTGGGCACTGCTGCTGTGGCTGAGATCCCGCATGTAGAGCCTCTGAAGGCAGTAGTCCCTCAACTCCCGGGTGTTGCTCAGGCACTGCAGAATGGAGTTCATGAAGCACTGCAAGAGATCACCCGCTCAGTAAGACACAGCCCTGTCTGGCATGTCCACTCCCCTAGTACCAGAGGCCCTCTGGCTCATCTACCCCAGAGATGAACACTCCCACAGTCTCAAGTTCCTCTTTCTGTAAGGGGAAGGGGCGCTGTGGGGCCAACTCCCACTGGCGGCACAGGTGACGTAGCTGGTTATTGATGGTGAGGTGTACAGAAGGGTGTGGGTGTGCCGGACAGAAGTGGGTGGGAAGTGATGGATGTCCTTCAGGATAAGGCTCCAGGAAAGCAGCTGACAGTAAAGAGGGCAACTCCCCTATAGCAGTGCTTCCTGCTAGGGGCCAGGAGGGAGGCGGCGTCCCAGCCACTCTGTAAAACCCACCAGCCAGTATGGGCAGTATAACTGGCCAGATGGTCCCATTGGGACAGGAGCGCGTGGCCTGAGGAAAGAAGTGGGCTGGGAAGGGCTCACCGTGTTCCCAAGGTTTCGAAGACCAGCCAGACCCTGGGCGCTCTTAGAATTCTGGAAACAAAGAACACACGGCATATGAGGCTGAAGGCAAAGAGGCTGGGTCAGTGCCAGGCGCACTCACGCAGCTTTCTGCCAGAGCCAGGAGGATCAGGCACACACATTGTTCTCTCTTCAACACACAACACAGATACTCTACAGGGCTTTCCTTTCCTTTGTTGACATGTGCTTTCTCCGATCTGTACATGCCTCTTCAGTCTCTGCCATACTGGAGGCTGGAGATTAGAGCTAGAGCCTAGGAATTAATGTATTTGATTGCCAGCTACAAGGAACTCCGGGTCCCAAATCTGGGCACTATCTCAAATGACCCACTTTCCCACCCTTAGATGTCCAATACACAAAGCAGCTGTCGTAACAGGCGCTTCAAGGAGATCTTGAAATGTTCAATGACAAAATGTCTGAAGTGAGTTTAAGATCTTCAGCTTGAGGAAAACTGAAGTTGGCCTGCCATTCTGAATTGCCGGAGACAGGTGGAATTCCTTCCAGCTGAGCTCAGCTCCCAGAGGCTGATTAAAGCCTGGGAGAATCCTCCCAGCCTGGCTCAGGTTTTGGCATCCTGACTGGTCACTGGCTGGGAGCCCTTCCGATGGCAGACTGTGACCACACAGGGGTAAGCACCTGGCTGAGGGTGCCACTTCGTTCTTGTCCCTATTGTGGAGGTTGGTGAGGGGGCTGGAGTGAGACAGCTGCTAGGTCCACATCTCTTGGCTAATCCTGGCCCTACCTGCAAGGAGTCAGAAAACCTTTGGGCTCAAAGGGTTAAAGAAACAGTGTGCAGATGAGCCTGCCACCCCCTCTCTCAGGGAGGGGACCCGGGAGCCGGCAACTCTGGAGCAACACTGACTGGGGCATGCGTGGGGCCAGCTCAACCCTGATCAGAACAGGAGCCTGAAATAACTCAGCTAAAATTACTCATGCCGTGTGCTGACAAAGCCCATGAGGTTGTCAGCTCAAGGGGGTGGGGTGGGGAGAGGCAGGCTGAAGGAGGGCTTTTCTCAGGAATTGCCCTGCTGATCCCACAAGTAAGAGGATCCCTTCTTGCCAGTGATCAGGTCTGACACTAACAGGTAGGGAAGGAAATATACTCAGAAGAGAGACCTGGTTTCCACCTGCAGTTAGCAAGCAAAGCCTATTGGCAGCACGTGGGCAAAAGCATCCTTGAATTCTGCCAGTGCTAGCAGTATATGGCCCCAAACACAAGATTTTAATCTTACCTTTCTGACAGTCTAAACCCTGATGTTCCAGTAAGAGGACCACAACAGAGATAATTCCCTGGACAAAGACCTTATCAGGGTTTTCAGGTAGACCTGGAGAAGGACTTCTCTGGTGCCCAACAAAAACACTAAAGTCTCCGTGTTGCCCCTTTGGAACTAAACGTTAAAGCCTGTCCACCACAGGATACCCGTCCTCCCCTCCTCAAAGATTCACTCTCACGCTTATTTTTGGCATTGCTTGTTAGTTCTTACCCCCTGGGCCTCAGACAACATCTGTCTAAAGGAGCTGCAGAAGCAAAGCCTGGTGATCATGTCAGTGTCCACCAAAGTGGGCCTCCAGCTGAGACAGTAGTCCCTCAGCACTAATGGGTACAGGGCAGTGGAAAACTGGAGGTGTCTTTGCACTGAGGCACTTGTGTGGTGTTGACACTTTTAACTCTGACCCAGCACAGTGAGGGTCAAGAACACGTCATCACCTACGGTTACTGTTCTTGAGAATCTAACTCTACTAACGGCCTGGCAGGTATAGAGATGGGGAAGGTTCTTTTATGGCTTTGCGCGGACCCTCTGTTCGTTTTTCTTTTTGTAGGGGTGGGGGTGGATTGTGCCTTTGTCTAAAATTTCCTGAATTCAAAACTACTTGCCAATTGCTAAGCGCTCTGTGTAGAAGGCGGCTGGATGAGAGGAGTCGGGGGGTGGGAGTGGAGGGGAGAGCAGGGCTGTTCTATGCCCAGCCAGATATTCTTCTGCCATGAATAGGAAATCAGGAGCTCCAGGGAAAGTCAGCACTTTCCATTCTGGAGAGGAACAAAATGTCCCAGGAGTGACCTTTCTTATGGGGGAAAACAATCCTACCTCTGGGCCGACAGGGAGAGGCTAGAACTGGAGAGGTTGGGGGAGAGACCCCACACAGCGAGCCTCTCACCGGGAGAGAAGGAAATGACTCCAGTTGCTATGTGGAGTGCATACGCAAAGACTGGAAAGAGTCTGGATCAAGAACTTCCTTAAAATCAGTCATCAACAAACCTAACCTTGACTTAGGGGCAACCACTGTTCTAAAAGGTCAATGCCACCTCCACGGTTAGTAGACAGACAGCATTCACCCTCCGTGAAGGAGCAGGGGGCTCAGGGAGAGCCCGCTCTGGGTTAATGGGGAGGAAACATTTGGGGATGTGGGTCATATAAGCAAGGCTGATTGAGGTTTGTGTCTTTACACTCAAGACCCCAGGAAAGGGCTTTCCTGCTTACTTCACCTGTGCCATGAGGGTCAGCCATGAGTCCTGGCTGCGGCCAAGGAGCCTGGTGTGGCCCTGGCACGGGGCAGTGCACGCACTGCCAACTCGGGAGCTGGTGCCTGTTACATAAGATCTGTCAAGCTCTGGCCCCTTCTCCCTTCCCCAAGGGGGCAGTGCCCAGCTTCTGGCCCCAGCATTACCCTGGGGTGGCTACTTCATCTGAGGGATCCACTGCCCACTTAGCAGTACTGGGGGAGGGCAGGAAAGGAAAGGGAAGCTGCCCTCTTTCACCTGTCTGCGACTCCTCTGCCCTTCACCGGGTCAAAGGACCCCCGTTACCAACCCTTCGGAAGAGCGCCCTTTGGGGCGAGTGAGGAGGGGGCGGCTCTTTCCGAACAGCCTTTCTTGCTGGGTTTTGGCCTTGGAGGAGTCACACCGCCGAGTCCAGCGTGCTGCCCACTCCCTCACACAGCGAGAACTAGTCAAGGTTACGCTTTCCTGCACCTGTCCTAAGAGGTGCCAGGAATTAAGAGCCCAAGGGCCACCTGGTGCCCGGGTCACGAAGAGGGAGAGGAAGAGGGGAGGGGGGGGGGAACCCCAGGGGCTGGGACCTCAACAAGGGGAGGGGGCCGCGAGTAAGCCTGAGATCACCTGGGGAGGGGGCATTCCTTGCCGGGAGACCCTAGGAAAGGAGGGGTGGGGGCTGGGAGGAATCGGTCCCCCGCGGCCCCGGAGCGCGCGGCAGATGGGGGTGTGGGGCGTCCCGGGGAGGAGGCGGAAGTCCAGGCCCCCGGCCTGGGGGTCCCGGAAAGGGGCCCCGCGTACCTTGGCTTTGTTGAGCAGGAGCCCCACGAAGGTGGAGAGCAGCAGGGAGGGGGAGAGCGGGGAGCGCGGCCGCAGCTCCTTGGCGAGGGCGGGAAAGGGGGAGGCCGGGGGCTCCTCGGGCAGGGTCACGGTGTACGAGGTGCGCATGCTGGGGGGCGGGCGGCGGGATCGGCCCCACGCCTAACGTTGGCAAAGGGGGCGCGGGGGAGGACCGCGCGGTGCCACAGCCCGGACGCTGAGGCCGGAGAGGCCGCCACAGGACACCGTCCGCGGCGCCCGGCGGTAACTGCTCCGGCCCGCCGACCGCGCGCTCCTCCGCCTCAACCTCCCCGGCGCGCGCCGCCAACCGCCCGGGTACCCGGCTCTCGCGCTCCGGCTGACTGGCGGCCCTGCCGGCGCCTCGGGCTCCACGACGTCAGCGCCGCGGGCGGGGCCAGCACCCCAGCCCCGCCCCTGGCGCCGGCACGCGGCCCCGAGCGCGGCCGGGGCCCCGCCCCCCGTACCTCGTCCCCCTCCCCCGCCCGGAGCCTCCCGCAGAGCGGCCCCTCGCCGGGACTGCCTCCTGCTCGCTGACCCCACCGGCCTGGCTGCCGCCAAGACCCGCCGTCCCCGGGAAGGGCGGGACAGGCGCGCCGAGCCCCCCGCCGGCCTCGGGGTCGGGACTCAGGAGGACCCCCACAGGACTCTGTCAGTCCGGTGAGCCGCCCCCCAAACCGGGAGGCTTTCGGTCCCTGACTTCTGGGAGCTGCCGGGCATTTGGCGCACCCTGTGAAAGTTCGTGCTCTCCGCGGGGGGAAGATGCACTTGCGCACAAACTTTTGCACGTCGTTCAGGGGGACTCAGGCCCTCCAGGAGCCCGAAACGCACACAGCTCGCGAGGGTCGGTGGGCCCCCGGGTTAGGAGCACGGATTTCCCTGGCGTCAGCACTGAGTCCTCCCCGCCCCACACCTCTCCCCAGTCCCAGTTCGTCCCATTATCAAGAGAGCCAGTGCTCCTATTTTATAAGGTACAAGAGGTCACTGTCCCATTTGGCTCCAGGGAAGAACATTTTCTGGCTACTTCTGCCCAGTTACCCAGCTGCATCTCTCTCAGAATCTCAGACTTTGGTTTGTTTTGGAAGGTGGGAAGAAAGTACCACCGCGGTGGGGACGCAGGTGCTCAGCCCGGGTGGGGGCAAGCGGGAGGGCTTCGATGCCTGAAGAGCAGAGGTCTTTGCATTTCATTTCAGATGCTCCACCGCCCCTCACCTATCAGGGACCCACACAGAATCTGCCTAGAGAAAGTATCTTGTTTGGAGCCTGCTGGCTATTTTTAGCCAGTATTTTTAGCATTTAAAAATACTCAGAAGCAGCAGCGTGTGCTGTTACTCATCTGTGGCCTCCTTCTGTTCCTCTTGGCATGCTCATGGCCACATGTACACGCGCCCTGCTCACACGACCTCAGCCACATGGGGAATATGTCCCGAACACAGGTATGGGGTGGGCGATGGTCAGCAAGGGCACCGGTGTTAGGAGGTGAGCGCCCCGTCCCTGTCCTCACTCCGTGACCAGATCCCCGGGGTGCTGCCTCAGCCTTCTCCCTGCTTCCCTCTTTCTAGGCACACCCTTTCCATTGAGTCCTACAGTGTCTGCAGCAATGCTGGCCTTTGATGACACCACACTTCTGCCTGTAAGCTCCTAGAGCACCTGACTCCTGCGTCCAGCATGGAAGCTGAGGTAGCTCCGTCTGTGAGGCTGTCTGTCTGCAGGCTCCGTCACCACCCTCGCCCTTCTCTGACCCCTGCTGCTAACCAACCTGCTCTTACTTCTCTGCTTCAGCACTTGCCTTCTCTCACTTAAAAGACAAAGCTGCCACTGATTAAGTACTCACTAAATGCTAGGCACAGGCTAAGTGCTTTATATATATTATCCCAGTTAATTTGCATAATTAATGAAGTGATGTAGGAACTATTATCTCTGTTTTCTAGATGAAGGTCCTTAAGTCCTGAGAGGCCAAATGACTTGCCAGAACCACAAAGCTAATAAATGACAGTGTGGGGCTTTGAACCCCAACCTGGCTTACGGCAAAACCTGTGCTTTTAACAATTACCAGGAGATTCTGGAATGCCCTTCCGCTCCCTGCCAATTACCTGCTTGTAAAGTATGCTCAAAACTTGTGTTTTCCACCAAGCCCTCTCTAAAGAACTCCATTCAGCGTGGAACAGCCCATCACAGCATAACCCCTGTCCACTGGTATTCAGCGTACACCGTGTTAATTTATCTTAATATGTTTATCTTTGTTTTATAAGTGTCTTCAAGGCTCCTGTAAATGGTTTTAGATCGTCTGTGGGCTTGTGCGATCACACTGAAACCTCCTCGGGCAGGGCTGTGGGTTCTCTTAGTGGGCGCTTGATAAATGGTGTTGATCTCATGTCTAAGTGGGGGCCGGACCAGGCTCTGTTGAATATCCTGGAAGTCCCACAGAGCCTCACAGGGTGGGGTGAGTCTTGATTTGCATGCTGAATAAGCGTGCTGTGGTAAGCACTGTCTTCACAGGTGCTTCCCCACTGGAGCATTTGGCCTCTGGCCCCATGACTTAGGCCAGCAATGTCATGACTCTTCAACAGCTTAGGCCAGTACTCCCACCCCAGGACATCTTGGCATTGTATTAGCACGCTCACTCCCTCTTTCCTGGTTCCTGGGAAGTAGAAGGTTAGAGCCAACGCTGGGAGCAAGGAGGCCCAGATGAAATCTACCTGCAGGGGAGCTCTTTGAGAAGGCTGGGGTGAGGGGAAAGAATTCACATAGGGTCCGGTCTCGTCAAGCAGGTCTGACTGCTGAAGGACACAACCAGCAAGCAACTGTGGCTCATTTCTCAACCGGCCAAACCCCCGTGACACCCTTTCTCTGCAGTGCCATTTCTTGAAGCGGGGTGGGGAAAGAATGGATCTTCTGGGGTTGGAATCTGGGTTAGCTCTGTGAGGGCAGGCCTGAGAGTATACCCTGCTTCCTCAGATCTCAGTGATGGCTTGGTTCAAGGGTTTTGGAAACACTGCTCTGACCCAGGAAAATGACCTCCCCTGCCCCCTCCCCCCACCAAGCACACACCTGTCATTACCATCACAAGTGGATAGACTGGTGGCTTGACTGACTGAATGGGTAGGGGCTCCGAGTCCTTGTTGTGGGTTGGGCTTTTAGCCCACAAGTGCCACTGGGGACAGAAGGCCCTCTGCTTCCCTGTATCACTCCGACCCCAGGAGGCCAGAAGCTTTGTACTCTTTCCAGCCCTAGGGCAGTCTGGCCTGAACCAGCTGGATTCCAGAGGCCCACACATGTCCCTCTCTTGCTTGTTTCTGTGCGGGTGCCAGTTTTACCTATCCATTGAGGTCGGAGGGTGCAGGGGGCCACGTGTGCAGCCTGGGCCCTGAACATGATGTTCATTTGTGTAGCTGCTGGTCAGTGGAGCGGCTCCCCCTCGGGCAGGGAACATTTTGCCGGGCTCGGATTAACTTCTCCACTGCCCAGCCCCACCCCAGCACCATGTTAACTCATGAAGACATCCTGGAGCAGGGGAGGAGGGAGGCAGGGAGGATGATGCTGGGCGCTGACTGAGAAACTGAGCCTCGGTGAGGCGGCACGGGGGCCACCAACCAGGTCACAGAGCATAGCCCGTCTTCAAGGGATGGGGACCATTGGCGTCTTGCTGACACCTGCCCGAACTGCCTGTCCTTTCTCAGCAGCTCGTACTGGTCCTGGTCATGGGACCCTTTAGCTTAAGGTCTACTCTGAGAGGCTTTCTCATGTCAACAGAGACTCAAGTCCTCAGGACGTTCAGCTTTCTGGGAGTGGCTGAGAGGGTCAGGGCAGCCCAGGGGTCCCAGGCTGCTAGGCTGGATAAACAAGATGCACTTCAGCATGGCTGAATAAACAGAGAAGGCAGTGGGGGAGAGAGGAAGGTCACACTTCTCAACTTCTCACCCTGGACCGCTAGGGCAGTTAGTTCCTGCCGCCTTCAACTTGTTCTCTTTGGAGTAACCCCTGCTCGTTGCAAGGCAGCAGTCAAGTTCAAAGTCCCACCCAAGAGTAAAATCACATGACCTCCCCTTATATAATCTCCCTGTCTCTGAACAGCTGGGCACCCAAGGCTTCGGGAGATGAGTCAGCAGCCCCTTGGCAAATAGGACCCAGGTATTCTAGGTTCCCAGCCCTTTCACTCCTAGCAACAGGTTTTAGAGCAGAGGGCAAGGGTCTGGAAGAGGCTGTGTGGGGAGGATAGGCCGGCAGGCTCTGAGCCTTGCTCCCTGGCTCTGCATCTCAGCAGCAGGTACTCAGCCTGATGACTGTGCTCTGGAGGGCCCTGGGCCAACCCCTGCTTGTCTAGGGGAGAGCAGAGGGTGGCCTGGGTGGGGTGGGGTGAGGGCAGGGCTGAGGCTGGCAGGCAGAATGCCAGGGCTGGGGAGGGAGCAGTTGGAGGGGTGGAGCAGGGGAGGATTAGGATGGATTGTAGGGGTTAAAGCGCAGCCCTGGCAGGGCTCAGTGGGAACAGCTTGTCCTTCCATAGGCCCAGGGAACAGGAGAGGTGGGGCGAAGGGGGGCCATAACTGGGCTGGGTGTTTGGGCTCCAGGCTTTCTGCTGGGCCAACCCACCTGGCCCGGCTTGGAGTCCCCACAGGCGATGGGTGGGGTGGTAGTGAAAGCTTTTTTTTTTTTTTTTTTTTTTTGCCAGTTCTGAACCATCAGTCCCTCCCCTCCAATCTGTCTGCATTTTAAACAGCACGTGGAGCCTGGGGCAGCCCTCCTTATCTTAGGCTGAGCTGCAGTCCCCCCCACCCCCCACTGGTGGTTTGTTGGTGCATATGCAAGCATGGGGGTGGGGGGGTTTCAGAATTCCCAATCCCCCTCCACCAGTCCTTCATTCGCACTCAGCTGAGTCTGTAATATTCCAAGTTCATGTTGGCTGTTACTATTAATGAGGAGAATGAGCCTGGTTAGAATTGTTCTAACTCCCCGGTTGGTGCCTGCTTTTGACTTTCCTTCATGAATGTCAGCTATAGTTCAAGTTGGCTACCCGGAGAGCCCCTGGGTCCAAGGGCCACCCAGGGGGACCCCAGAAGAGTCAGATCACAGTGGACCCTGCCACATGATACAAGGGTGGACCCCTCCCTGCTCCACTCAGATGCCAAAAGCCCCTTTTCTATCTTCTCCCTTTTCACTAACTCTTCCATAGCATTTTATAGGTTTCAGATTCCTTCATGGCCAGTTTGCTTGGAGCCTCCTGACACCCTGTGAGGTGGGCAGGGCAGTATGACCCATCCCTTTTATGGATGAGGAAACACAGCTCAGATGAGCGGTGTCTAAGGTTAAAGAGGCAAACTGTACCTTGCAGCCTCAGGCGGCCCCTCCCTTCCCCACCACCTGTGACACTTGACAAACGACACCTGGGGCTGCCTCCTATCACAACTATTTTAAGAACTTATTTCCCCAAGTTAGTTGTGAGTGCACTGAGAGCAGGGATCACGGCTTTCATCTCTCTTGCCTCCCGAAAGTGCCTAGAAGGGAACAAGGAGGACTAACATTTATTAAGCACCTACTGTGTGCCGTACAACCTTTGGTTCCTTACAATGATCTATGAAGTGGGAACTATGAAGACTCTCTTTTGTCAAGGAAACAGGTGCAGAAGTTAAGGACCCTTCTTTGAGGTAGACTGCTAGTAAGCTGAGCCCCGAAATGAATGAATGAGAAGTTCAGATCCCCAAATGGAAATCTGAAAAGACAATGGACCCAGTTTTAGAAAGAAGTGGTGTGGGCCTCTCGAGCAGGGTTGTTGTGACCTCAGGAGAGGGAGTCGGCAGCAGGAAGTAAGGCTGAGAGCGGTGAGGAGAGGGGGTGAGGCCACATGAGGGTCTGGCCCCTGAGGGGCCGTCCCCATGGGTAGTGTCTTGCCTGTGAGCTCAGGGCGAGACACTGGCTCCACTGTAGGACGTTAACAGCTACTCAGGTGTGCTGTAAGCTGGTTCTAGGTGGGAAGGAGGGATGTTAGGGTGGTTGAGTTTGCCCCAGGGCAATCTGCCACCTCTCTGAGCTCCTCTCTCAAAACTCTCCTCTATCTGGTCCTGGAGGAGGAGGAGAGGCTGAGGTGTCCCCTGTGGGGGGGAACAGAGAGGGCAGCAGCCTCCAGGGAGGGAAATTTGAGATATGCCTGTGTAGGAAGGAGGCAGAGTTCCAGTGGAGTTTGACTCCCCACCCTCCACCAAGGGAGGAGACCCTGCTCTCATGACTGGGACTGAGCGCGGGTCTGCAGTTTAGTCTGTGGAGAGGAGGTTTTCAAACCTCAGTACGCTTAAAGGTTACCTGAAGCGCTTATAAGAAGGACAGATTCCCAGGTATATCTCTAGAGAGTTTGATTCCGGGATCTGGGTTGGGTCCAGGCCCCTGGATGATTAAGCCTCGCAGGTGATTCCTGTGGACCTCACTTTGAGGAACACTGCATACCATAAAGAACTTTTCTCTTCTGAGCAAAGGGAGGGAGCCTCCCAGAGGTCTTTAGGGCCCATCCACTAAGAGCTGCTTTCTGATTGCCCCCGAGGTGAGCCACAGCAGCATATCTAAGTGAATCATGCTCTAGTCCAACCATATGTCCCTCTGAGAACACATACTTCTCCCAGGCCAGGTCTGTTATCCCCCGCTTCTCTTCCATGCCAGCCCTCCAGTGTAGCTGGCCCTGCCTTGTCAGGTTCTGAATGCTCTGGGAGGCACCAATTTTTGTGTCTCCGTGGCCCTTCATAGACAGCCCAACAAGACCAAGACTCTCTAAGACTCTCTAAGTAATGTTATTAAATTTGTCCCCTCAAGACCTTTAGTTATGTTAGGTCTATGACCCAGGGGCGCCTGGTTGGCTCAGTGGGTTAAGCCTCTGCCTTCTGCTCAGGTCAAGATCTCAGGGTCCTGGGATTGAGCCCCACATCGGGCTCTCTGCTCAGTGGGGAGCCTGCTTCCCTCTCTCTCTCTGCCTGCCTCTCTGCTTACTTGTGATCTCTCTCTCTGTCAAATAAGTAAATAAAATCTTCAAAAAAAAAAAAAAAAAGGTCTATGACCCAAAGCCCTACGCCTGTTTTGTACCCCTGCTCCCTTTGTCTGGACGAGCCCACTAAGCAGCATTTATTTCTTGCTGTGCACAGCTCTTATTTGCAAAAGGCACCTGTCCTAGAAGTAGGGGGCTGGTACACAGCTGTCCTGCCCACTGGTTTGTCTGTCCACCTGCCCATCCATCCATCCATCCATCCACCCACCTATGCAACTGTCCCTCTGTGCATCCATCTCCGTACTCATCCATACGATCAGCAGGTCAGCTGTAACTCCACTACACTCTGTGCAGTGCTAGGCCCACGAGGAGGCATTTAGAGATGTGATTTCTTTCTCATTCTTTGAGAGCTTGCCACCTGATGGGTCCACTAATAACTAAAGAAAAGGCAGAATGTAGTCAGTACCCCAGAGAGGTGTGTTCACAGATTAGATGCAAGCCAGCCTCTGGCAGGTCCAGAATACAGAGGTATGGGATTATCTAAAACCCTAGACAAAATTGTTTCCAACATTTTCCCCAAAGACACATACATGATAAGCACCGCTATCCAGACACTCTGGTCCTGAGCCAGGACTGGTGTCCATCAGAGGGGAGTCCCTCTCCCTCTGATGTCTTATGCCCAGATGGTAAGCCAGGTCCCCAGGCTGGGAAGTAAAAGCCCGAGCAAGAGGAGAGAGACAGCCAGAGCAGGGAGGCCTCTCTTACCACAGGGAGCACTCGTGGTGCGGGGGCCTCAGCATTCAGTCCAGGATGGCGCAGGGCCTGCAGGGGACCCTGGCATGCTGGGTGGCAAAGTGGAGGGTGAGCACTGCAGTGTATGTGGGGGTAGCCGAGCATTTCCGGGAGCACTGTTGGATGGGCATCCAGGGCAGGGGTCGTGAAATGGGTTTCCTAGGGAGAGTGGGAAGACCCCTGAGCAAGGCACTGAGCCACGAGGGTACCAGCCATGCTGAGATGACTTCTCTGGCTCAGGCTGCAGGAGACACTGTCACAAGGATTGGGAAGGAGACCTCTGCTTCGATCAGCAGTCAGATGGGGAGCCCATCCTTTAATTGGGGTCTTCTACATCCTTTGCTGCCTCCCCAGCCCATCACTGGGTCCCCAAGGGGCAAACTCACCATGGTGTCTCGCCCTGGAGAGCTGGAGCGGCTGGACCCAGGGGCTTGGCCCTTGCTCTTCTCCCACAGACTGTAGCGGCCACTGGGTCGGTAGGTGGGGCTGAGGACTTCAGGGACTCGAGAGGTTGGGACCTGGGCGGGCACCTGAGGCGCACTGCCCTTCCGGCCATAGTTCTCCAGGTAGTCGGCCAGGTACTCCGAGCGGCTAGCTGCCTGGTAGAGCCCCTGCAGGGCGCATAGCTCCTTGCGTGTTCGGGCCAGCATGGGGCTGCGACCCAGGTTCCCAGGGTCTATCCGGTAGCTCTCTGAGGTCCGGAGGCTGGAGAAATCCCGGGCCAGGTCTGATTGACTGTTTGACTTCTTTTGGGTCAGGGTTCCACCCTGGTCACGGGCAGTCACAGGCAGGTAGCTGAGGGAGTTGTTGGTCACTCCATAAGGGAATCCGCTGCCCCCGCTGAGTCCGCTCCCTGAAGGCCGCTCAGTGCCCCGAGTCTGGCTCTCTGCCCGCTTACCTCCCCCGATGATGTCAGGTCTCAACAGGGGGCGGCCCCTGTCATAGTCCAGGATGGAGGAGGGACCATAGGTTCGGGGACGGGTGAGGAAGCTGGTTGGGGGGCCTGGCTTAAAACCAAGCTTTTCCTTCTCCAGGAAGGAGGCAGCCAGGTTGGCCCCGTAGGAAGAGGGAGTGTAGGTGCCATAGCCCGATTTGGCATAAGGGGCATCTGCGTAGCGGGCCGATTCTGTATAGCGCTTCAGGGTGGAGGAGAGCTGGGACATCCTTCGGGGCGGCACTCAGTGGGGACTGGGAGCCTCATGGGCTGGAAGACAAGGAAAGCGGTTGTCAGAGGGCCCTGCCAGGTGTCAAGCAGGGTGCCCCCATCCCTCCTCTTCATCCCCACCTGGCTGGAAACGCAGATCTCAATGAGAGACCACTTGGTCCATTTCCACGAGAGGCTGGCCCACGGCTAAGAAACACACCTATGCTTGTGTATTCACACCGGAGAGCACAAAATGTGAGCCAGCTTCTACAAACCACAGAGGGCCACCAGTCTGCACATCCTGGCTACTCCGAGTGCTCCCTTGCAAAGCCCTAGATGTGAGGGTGGGGACCGCCCTCTCTCAGCAGCCCTCCAGGTGACCCACAGTATGCCAGTCCAGATCTCAGCTGCTCCCTCTCTTCCGGCCCTCAACCCCTGGATTGAAAATGCCGGCCATTTTAAGAATTTAAGTCTTAATTCTTTCTGCTGAAAGGAGGAGCAGGAATCTCCTTTGTCTGAGCTTGGAAAGGCCCTGGACCATTTGGTCAGATCCCTGATGAGGAAAAGGAGGCTCATGAGAGGAAGCAGGGGGACTAGGGGAGGTGGTGGTGAATGAGCATGTGGCAGGAAGTGGACTTGACCTTAGTCTCCAGATAAAATCCCACAGTTTTTTCTTGGACACAGTCACCTGCTCTGGTGGGGAATCCTCGTGTGGCAGAAACTTCTTTCTTCACGGATCTAACTCAGGTGGCTCTAAGCAGAGTTGGGGTCCTGTGGCCTCTCAGGGATTCTTCTACCAACCTCCAAGCCAACAAGCTCACGGAGATGACTTGTGCAAACGGGGCCCCCTAGAGGCTAAAATCCTTCACTACAGCCGGTACTCCTTGTCCCCACACCCCGCGCAGCTGGGGTGGGTCTGGAGAAGGCACACAGGAATCTCTGAACTGGGGGGTTGTAAGGATCCTTTTTAAAAAAGACTATTTATTTATTTGAGACAGAGAAAGCGAGAGACGAAGTATGAGTGGAGGGGGAGGAGTGGAGGGAAAGGGAAAAGCAGACTCCCTGCTGAGGATCATGACCTGAGCCCAAGGCAGACACTTAATGGACTGAGGCCCCCAGGTACCCAAGACTCATCTGTTTTAACCTCTCTGTTGTACAGATGGGAACAACGACACTGATGTGCCCAAGGTCACAACTAGCAGAGTCAAGATTGGAATTCAGGTCTTTCAGGTTTCTAGTCCAGTGCTTTTCCTACTGGACCTTGATTCATCCCTCCCCATCAAGTTTAAGCTCATTTGGGGACCATCAGAGTTCTTCTGTCACACGAGGTGTGCAGGCTTCATCTAAAATGGAGCTCGGGGGGGTGGGCAAAAAAGGTGCTTCGGAGAGAGGAACAAGTAGGATCAGGCCTCTTTCCTAGAGGCTATCAGGGGTTCTTGGGGGGCTCCTGCAAGGGTGGGGGACAGAGCCCTCCAGGAACCTCAGAGTAGTGGTACAGGGCTGGTTGTGGCTTGCCCTGTGACTGACTAGCTGGGTGATTTTACACTAGTCATTCAGCCCCTCCGAGCCCCAATCTCCTCACCTGTACAATGAGTATAATCATCGTCATTATGGTTCCTACCTCACAGGGTTGTTGCGAGGAATAAATGAGATAATAACACGTGGAGGCCCTCAGCTCTGAGAGTAGTTATTATCTGTTCCCCCAGCCCCTGCCAGGCTCTGGGCCCCTCCTTTGTAGGCCTGTAATAATGTGAGGGCTGGCTGTCTCCCGGCCTGGCTGGCTTCTGACCTCAGCCCCGGGGCACCAGACTTCCCCTGCATCCCTCAGCGAGGCGTGCGGGTGAGCGAGCGGGCAGTGGGCAGAATCTCGCTGTGCTGCAGACACTGGCTTGGGCAGCCCGGCCCATTTGGGCAGAGAGGAGTTGGTGCCAAGCCCCAAACGCTGATGGCTTGGCAGAGGGCCCTAGCAACTCAGTCCATGCAGGGCGTGGGATAGGTGCAGGGGTGGGAGATCAGCGGGTGGGAACCTCCATATGGATCCCAGAACAGAACTTCTAGACCCTGCCAGAGACCAGCAGCAGTTTTCAGTCTGGGCTGGCTAAGAAATGCCTGGTCTCCACTTACTATGTATGATTTTCCCACCTGGCCTGGGGACCCCCATCTTCATACACACACCCTTGCCCACTGTGTTCCCACCGCCAGCACAGCTCCCACTCCTTTCTAGGAAAAAGTAACTGGACGGTGACCTTGTGCAGGGTTAGAGGGGGACCACAGTTCTCCTTCCATCTGCTTGGCTTCCTGGGGTACAGAGAAGGAAGAGTGTAAACCCTGAGGGAGGCCGAGAAAGATACAGACAGAGGCACCAGGGTGGGGGCGTAGGACGAGTCCTGCTCTATTTCACTTTGGAGAAGCTCCATCAATAATTCAAAGTCAAAGAGACTCCAGGTCTCAGGAACTGGGCTCTGGGACACCTGGCAGCCAATCAGATATGCCCCCCCCCCCCCCCCGCCCGGCCCAGGGCATGAGCTCATGCCTCCTCCCCATGGCTTTCACTCCCCCTCCTCCACACTAAGGCTCCCAGGGAATTGGTATTCTGCAGGCAGTGCCCCAGACTCGTGACCTCTCTTGGCCCTGTTTATGACGCAGAAGTGCTGCGGCCAAACAAGGTACAAGGGACAGGGACAGACAGCCCTGGGAAGGCTGGCAAGTATTCCTTGGAAAGGGTTGGGGCTAGAGGTGGAGTTACACCCTGAATCCCAGGAGGCCTCCTAAATCCCCATTCTCCTCTCTGCCCCAATCTGGCAGGTGAGTGGCAGACCACCGCCTCCCTTGCCATAGCAGCCTTGGCTGTGGGGGGGGTGTCATGCCATCACTAACAGCTCCCATCCCTAGCAGCTGCCTTCCAGTGCTGACGTTGGACTTAGAGTTCCCGTGTCTGGGGAGAGGGTCCCTACTGCGGCTGAGACCTTGAGCGGGCGTATCCCCTCCCCTGACTCCAAGTTTCCCTCTTGAGAAAAGTGTCAACACCTTCCAGGTGAGCTGACAGCTTGGGTTGGTGCCCCTTGGTGTTACCTGACACGGCTGTCCCTGGAGGCCGCAGAAAGCACCACGGGTGGGAGAGCAGGCTGGGCCCTGGCTGTAGGCTTGCTGCCGCAATACAGGGACAGGACGGGCACTCACATGGCTTGGAGTCTCCTCGTTGCCACAGGAACGGCCTGGACTGAATGGCCCTTTCATGGGGCAGTGGGAGGCGAGCCGATTGGCTGGGATCCCCTGTCTCCCTCCCTGCCGGGCGTGGGGCCCCTGCTGCCCTGCTCCTTTTGCTGTTTACCGAGAGCTGGCAAGTATAGGCATGTGGCTCTAGGCAACTCCTCCCAGGTGCCCGCCACCTCGGACAGCAGGGGCACACCACCTGCCAAGCTCCTCCTCCATGTCATCTTCAACCGGGCACCTCCACTCTTCCCTGCTCTGCCAGAACTCCCCTGTCACTTGGCTCAGTTTCCCCCTCTTGGGAAGTGCAGCTGCCTTTCCTCCACAGAGCCCTCTGCTTCCTGAAAGGACACGTGAGCCCAGCGACCGTGACCCGCCAGCAGGCCGGGAACACCTCTGGACCAGGCACTGCGCTGAGCACTTCTGTCGCAGCTTCCACGCGGGTCACGGCAGCCCTCCCTGGAGCGCTGTCCCGGTGTCCCCAGAGCCTCAGCGCAGCTTTAGGTTTTAATTCTTTTGGAGAAAGAATTTAAACTTAGAAGCATCATGTGAAGGTTTAATGATTTACATTAAATCGAAGTTGGTATTTTTATTCAAGATTCAATAGACAAGGAATGAAATAATGAAACTTTGAAGCGTTTATCAGTCCTATTTCTGAAGTTCCTGAAGTTTGAAACTCTACGAAGACTTTTGGGACACCACGTGCCAATCCTCACGGTCGGCCCCAGTAGTGGGTGCCATCCTCACGCCCACTTGCTCATGAGGAAACCAGTGTTGGCGGAAGTGACGCGGGTTTCCCAAGGTCATGCTGCATGAGCAGTGGCCATGTAGGACTGGCACCTGTTCTCGGTCCCCAAACAGCCACCCTGAGGCCAGCACCTCCACTTTGTACTTCCCTGGCCTCTCCCTGAGCTGGAATGGGGCAGGACCTGTGGCCTGGGGCTCTGGGGGACACAGGCATCCCCGTCTATGCCACGGTGTGGCAGGTACAGACTCCCGCAGGAGGCGGCCCTTGGAGTTTCCACTTTGGGCAAACAAAAGCAAAGCCAAGTGCAACCTGAGCACCAGTACAATTCTGATCCGCCAAGAGATGGTCCAGGAGGCCTCCATTTCACCCACGGTGCCAAGCTCCCGAGTGTCCCGGGGCCCTGGCATTTAGTGCCAGCCAGGGCCCTTGGCCCCAGGCCTGGTTATGGACATGCCCCCCAGCCTCCTACCCTTGCTGCAGCTTGGTCCACCCCCCCAAGGTACCTGTGCTAGATGAGTCAGGGGTTAAAATGAGCCCTGTCTCTCTGGGCAGCCAGCCCCTGTGCGTCAGCCACTGTCATTTCCTGTTGCTCACGTGAAGGGCTCCCTAACCTGCCCAGCCAGGGGAGGGACTTGCTCCCCAGGAATCTCAGACACTCCTGGCCCCGAGGGTAGGGGGTGGGTAATGTCCCACATCCCAGGAGACTTCGTGGCCCCTCTCTGTTCAGATCCACTGTGCTTTCTGGGGGGAAGGCATGCCAGCTTCTGTGGCCTTGCCACCTTCTGGAGAGAAAGCCCCTAGCTGGGTTTCAGAGGTGTGCCTCAACAGAGTTCAGTCCTCCTCTCTTCCCCAGGTGTCTGGGACAGGTGAGTGGGGAGTCCCAGCCAGTCCTGCTAGGTGCTTGGGAACCTCCACAGGGGTGACCTCAGAGC
The DNA here is from genome assembly GCF_022355385.1 of Mustela nigripes. NCBI lineage: Eukaryota > Metazoa > Chordata > Mammalia > Carnivora > Mustelidae > Mustela > Mustela nigripes. The sequence continues at coordinate 90,179,883 of NC_081557.1, read as the reverse complement.
TTCCCAAAGCCACTTGCTAACACCATTGGAATGAGGCATAGCTGATGTGCTGACCTTGAAAGGTAAAGCGGGCTGAGAGAGGGGTCCTGTCTCCCTTTGTGTACACGCGCTGACCCGCACTCCTGTCTGCTTGGGCACTGTCTGGGCACAAGCATCAGCTCCTAGGTTGAGGGATGTCCTGGCAGGTGTGCTGGCTGCGGGTAGGGTGGAGGGCCTCCGTGGGGGCAGTTGGTGCTTGCCTTCTCAGTCCCCAACCGCCTCAGTGTGCCTCCCCTCCACTGTAACCAGTAGCTCTGTCTCTCAGGGGCTTGCATCCATAGGCCCACCAGTTTAGTGCCTAATCCTCTTGCATGCCTTGGCAGGGGGCCATTCAAGAGAATTTAGGTCCATCTCTGTCTCCCTTGCTACCTCCAGTAGTTGCCCCAGGGCTGGGAGGGGGTGATGGGATGAGAAAGACTGGAGATGAAGGTGAGAATCCTGACTGGTGAAGTAGGGGGGTGGGCCCAGGGTAGTGTCTCTACAGCAGGCTTCTGGATTTAGGGTTTGGAGAGGGTAGCCATCTCGACACTTCCAAGAAAATGCAAAGGAATGGGCCTACAGGCAGTACTGGTATCCTTCAATTCTCTTCCCTAATCCCGTCTGTCGGGAGCTCTCCTGGTGCCCCCACCCCAGGGGAGAGTCCCAGTCTCCCTCCCTTTCCTCCAGGGCTTATCTTCCCTCTGTCCTGGTCGCCCCTGCCTGCCTCCTCCAGCCTTCACCGTCCATCTTGCCCCAAGTACTCCTCCAGGCCCAGCTGGGCAGCCTATCACATGCTCCCCCAAACACACGGGGTCCTTGAGACAGCAGGCCCCATAAAGTTCACATACTATAGGGGCAGCTACTGACCTGTGTCCGGGGGCACTGGACAGGATCTGGGGGCTTCTCCTTCCCCAATGAGGCAAGAGACCGTGGTGGAGAGCCCCGAGGCTAGAGTCCGACTAGGGCTGGGTAATCTGGAGCTCAGGTTACAGACTCCGATATATATAGTATCTTATCTGACCTCACAGAGATGGCTAGCTCAACTCACTTGCATTCCAAGCCCAGGGAGAATTAAAGGGGCAGTGGCAGCCCTCCCTTAAGGTGCTGCCCTGATGGGCCAGTGTCAAGCGAGGAGATGGTGCGAGGGCTCTCTGAAGGGGGACATTTTCAAGTGGAACACAAGGGGGATCCAAGGGGAAACAAGGGAAAGAGGATAGAGAATGGAGAGAAGAGGGGGAAGCCTCCGTGCTAGTCCAGATCCTCCCCTGGAGGCAGAGTACAACTAGAGATCCAGGCACACACGTAGTGAGAGGCAAGCGGGACCTGGCCTCGGGTTCGGTCCAAACTCTTTTCTAATGGACTTCTAGGCCTGGGCATGTATTCCTGTTCTTTCCCTTTTATTGGCTCTCAGACAGTGGGAAAGTCATGTAAGCCATCGGAACCTTAGTGATTTAATCTGTAAAACAGGAGTAAAAAGTGTAAATAATGCTATACCTCACAGTTGTGAGGATTAAATAAAATAATATTTATAAATTTCCTGGCACATGGTAAAAGTTCAATAAATGCTAATAATGACTATACTGAATACTTCCACTAATTATGATAATTAGTGGCAGTATTTGTAGTAACACCTACCACGGAAACCTTCCTAGGGAGAACAGGGCCTCTGGGCCACCTCTTGGGAGTGCTGTGTTCTAAAGGCAGAAAAGAGCCCCATGGTTTTCTGTCCTATAACTGGCAAGGACAAATGACTCTTGCTATAATCCCAGATGTCCAGCCCATATAGTGGAGAAGAGCCGGGCCTATTTCGGCTCCTTCCCCCTTTGCCTAAAAAAATATAGCAAGGGCGGCTGCCCAGAGGCTAGCAGGAGAAAGCTGCTCGGGGGGTGGTTCCACTCTACCTGTCTGAGTGCTCAGGATTCCAAGGCCACAGAGCTGGGCTGGGCAGGCTCACGGGAGGATGGAGCAGGATTCTTAACCTCTTGGGCCTTGGTGCTCTTGTCTGCTCCCAGTCTGCGTCTCCTGTTTCTCGATGGTTCTCCCTGAGGACTGGGAGTACCCAGGATGGTGCCTCCACCCTGTCTCAGCAAAGGCTACTGACTCAGCTTGGGTCCCGGTGATGCACTTCAGAGGACGCCCTCGTCCCTGGCCCTCATTCCAGTCCTCATTCCGATTCCAGCTTGGCATGCATCTACAGTACCAAAGGAGTGCGGGATGCCCCAACCCCAGCCCATCCAGCTCTCCTTTCCTCTACTTTCCAGGGTTGGACTTGGGGGAACCTTCTCGTGCCCATGCCTGGGGAGGTGAACGTCACCATGATCTCCAGCTCAGCCCCATTCTAAAAGCAGCCAGCTAGGGAAGCAGAGGTACACTCCTCAGAGGACAGTAGAATGGGTTGGCCAGAGCTTGCCGTGGCTGTTAAGTCTAAGTTACTCACCTTGGAGCACCGCGTGCCTGCTTCTGGTTTGGGATTGGTGAGAATTTCAAAGATGCCTCTTTCTGGTTTGGGATTGGTGGAAAATCTCCCCTTGCACTTCACTGCTGCCTTACCCCCACCCCCACCCCTTTGGCAAACTGACCGGAGACAGCCCCCAGGAGCTTCAACAGGGCGGAATAAGCGAACTGGACACACACGTGGGGAAGGGGTTGTCAGGGTCCAGACGTCACTCTTAGGCCATATACCGCACAGGGCACAGAGACGCGGACCTGCCCAAGCAGCATTTCCTTAGAACACACTGATCAGCACACAGATGGCTCTTCCTGGCACCCTGGGCTGTTAGCTGGCAGCTCCCACCCCCCTCCCCAACTGGCAGCCACAGCTGGGGCTCCTCCGCACAGCTGGCGCTCGCCCTACATTTCTGGTACCCATTCTACCCAGGCTGTCGTTGATACCTCACTTTCTGAGCCAACAACCGGGCTGACCTCCGCATCCCTCCTCCCTAGTCTCCGACAGGTGGCACGTACCTGCCTCTTCTCCGAGGATGGACGAGCGGAGCCGGGCACAAGCATGGAGCTGCGGGTGAGTCCCGGCTGGTACTGGCGCGGCGCAGTGAGCAGCAGCTGACGCAGAGGGCTCCCTGGCCTTGGCTCCTGCCCGCCTCTCCCCCACCTCCGCCGGGGGCCCAATAAGGACCTCCCCGGGAAATCGGCGCCACCCAGCGGGCAGCCGCCTCATTGCGCCCCGGCCGGCAAAACCACGCCGCGCGTCTCGCGTCACTGAGACGCGTCACGGCTATTGGCTTGTTCCTATTGTGGCGTCAGAAGAGCCCCGCCCGACCGGCGTCTCCCGGGCGACCCGTATATACAGAGAAGCACGTGGAGGAAGAGCGCGCGAGCTCGGAGGGGGTGGAGCGCGACGAGAAGTGGATCAGTATGCGGCCGGACGGGAACGGCGGGGAAGGTACTGGGGACGAGTACCTTCTGCGGAGGACGCCCAGAATTCGAGCCCTAGGGGATACGTATCAACTTCCAGGTTTGAGGGAAGGCTTAAGGTTCCCGCTCCTTTCCCACCGGTCTGGGAGGGGGCTTGCGCTTCGGCCTCTCCTCCTTTTCTCTCGGCTTAAACGCACCCTCTACTCATTTTACTAACGTGAAACCCGTGATTGGTGATGATTGGTGTTGGCTCCCTGAGTGGGTAAACGGAGGCGCTCAGTTGGGGGTGGGGAGGCTTCTTACTTTCTCAAGAAAAAGCCAGGAGATGACTTGGACATTCCCCTTCAGCTGTGTAGCTCATGCTGTTGAAGAAAATCGCACAGCCTGGTAAACTGGTGCCAAGGCAAACCCAGGTTTTCCATTTCACCTGCATTGTCAGTCCTTCCAAGTGTCCTTAGCTCCTTCTCGCCTTCTCAATGGCTGCTGTGGCTGTCCGTCACCGTTCTCCTCAGGTCCTTCCTTGTCTTCTATTTCCCAGAGAAACTAGGGACAACCAGGAGGGGAATACTTAAATTTCTGTCTCCAAACACATCTGAATCCATTCTCACCTCCGCTCCGGGGCAGTGACAGAGGCAGCTTCCCTCTTCCTTGTCCAAGATGAGTCGGCCTGGTCTCAACTCTGCATACTCCTTGGGGCATCATTCCATCACGTTTTATGGATAGCTGTTGGATGTACTGGATCCTCTTCCACGCACAGGGAGAACCAGAGTAAACCAATAGGCAAAACTTTTGCCTTCAAGGAGCTTACATTCTCGAAGAAGCAGAAAAAATAACGAAATAAGTGAAATCTGTAGTATGCTTGATGGCAGTAGGAGCTCTGGAAGCAAATAAAACAGGGTGTGTAAGATGTCATCAGACATGGTCTCAATGAGAAGGTGACATCTGAGTGACATGAAGGAGGTGAGGGAGTGAACCCTCTGGCTATCTAGGGCAAGACTGTTCTAGGCAGAGGGGGCTAGAAATGCAAGAGTTGTGGTGAGGTGGAAACACACCTGCCATTTTTTTTTAAGGAAGAACAAGAAGGTCAGAGTGGCTGGAGTGAGGAGAGGGAGTGTGGGAGGTGAGGTCAGTGAGAGAAGGCAGGAATTGTACCATGGAGGGTTCTAAAGCCATTTGGATGACTTCCATTTTTATTCTGAGATGGGCGCCTTTGGGACATTTTGAGCAGAGGACATGGATCGGATTTTTGTTTTAACAGAATCCTTTCAGCTGATGCATGAGAACACATCTGAAAAGAGCCAGAGTAGAAGCAGGAGATCCTTTAGGCTGTCATTAAAATGACCTGGTGAGAGTTGGTGGTTTCTGTGTGGTAGGTAGCAGGAGGGGTGGTGAACAGTGGTTGGGTTCTGGATGTATTTGGAACGTGGAGTCAGCAAGATTTTCTGATGGATGAGGTGGCATGAGAGAAAGGGAGGAATTTTTGGTTTGAACATTAACTGGGAAGGTGATGGGGGAAGGCAGGAGCTGGATTAATACCTACTAAATTTGAGGTGTCTATTAGGCATGTCAAGATGTCAAGAAAGCAGTTGGATATACAAGTTTGGCAGGGTCTGGGCTGCAGATAAAGACTTGAGAGTCCCTGGCATATATCTGTTCTTTAAAGCTATGGGATTAGGGGAGGTCACCAAGGGAGGAAAAATAGAGACACGCCAGGACTGAATCCTGAAGCTCTCTGACATTAAATGACTTTAGCATTGAGTAGAATATATCAAAAAGACTGAGAAGTATGAAGTAGAGAATAAAAAATCCGAGGGATGGTGTTACACCATAAGCCCAGAGAAGGAAAGTTACCATCCAGGAGAGAAAGATCCGTTGTGTCAAATGTTGCCTATGGATTAAGTAACATGAGTCTGGGAATTGATTTCCAATAGTGTTGGTGACCTTGACAAGAATGGTTTTGGTGGGGTGGTGGGGTGAAAGTCTGTGGATGGGCTCAAGGAAGGATGGGAGGAGAGAGGCAAGGTATAGTGCGGGCAACCCTTCAGAGGAGCTTAGTGGTAAAGGAAGGAGAGAGGTTGGGTGGGAAGTAAAAGGAGAAGTGAGGTCAAGAAATATTTTTAAATGGGAAAAATAACCGTATGTTTATATGTTGAGGAGAAACAGCCTAGGGGAGAGTGAGCACTGGTGATGTAGGGGAGAGAGAAGAAGAGCCCAAGCCACGTCGTCAAGGTGGTGGGAAGGGAGGGGACGGAGTACAGAAACCGGGGCACAAAGCATCCATCCGATGTGCAAAGAGAGAAGGCAGCATCTCGAGTCCTTGAGGGTAGTGGTTCTCACATGAGTGTGTCAGAGTCATCAAGAGTCTGTTAAAGCCCTGCCCAGACTTTCTGACTGGGAGGGCTGGAGTGGGCAGGAGAACTTGCATTTCTGACAAGTTTCTTCATGATGCTGAAGTTGTCTCTCCAAGGACAGCCCTCTAAGAACCACGGTGCCAGTGAGCGGAACAGCGGCGGGACTGTGGACAGACAGCGGGGCTATCAGCATCCAGGGCCTGCGTGAGGTTAAAGTCGTGGATTGAAGGTGTCTCCAGCGTTCTTTCTCTCCATGCTCATGGTCACTGTCACAGCTTCAGAGGCCTGTGTCTTTAAAACTTTCATCATCTACTGACTTCCCGTTTGCCGAATAATAGTCTCTAAATTGTTCTCTTTTTAGAAAGGACACGGATTCTAGCCCTCTCCTTCTCACAGCTCTCTTGGAAGAGTCATGCTTCCCCTACTTCCCCCCCTCCTGGTCCATGCAGCGCCCCCGTGTCCTCTCCCTCCCAGATGTCAGGACACCTCCCTCTCCTGGGCATTAGGAACTCCCAGGTGCAATCCCAGTGGGTCTGTTTAGTTATAATCAGTTACTGGGTCACTTGCAAATTTGGTGCCTCCCATCATGTTCTTCTTGAAGTCCTCTCTCCCTTCGGGTTTTGTGATATAAGGCTTTTCTGGTTTTCCTCCTGACAACTCCCTCCTCCTCTTTGCTTCTAGTCTAGCCTGGCAGTTGTCCTTCGTGTAGATTGTAGATTTCCTGGGGTCACTTCTGATGCCTCTGGTTACTCGCTCTGAGGCCTGAAGCATTGATTATCTGTTTTGTCACATGTCAAAAAACGAGGTTAGTAGGAGTACCCACCCCGTAGGGTAGACTTGAAGATCAAATGAGTCAATACGCATGAAAACACTTATGGCAACAGTGAGCACATGAGACGATCACTCTGATTTACTCCTCCTCCGTCAGCTGCTGCGTGTTTGGACCCCATGACGCCAAAACCCACAGTTTCAGGTAGACCTTGTTCCTGAGCACCAGTTCTCATGACCCGGCTGCCCCCTGACATGCTCGTGGACACCCCACCAGCATCTCACCCTCAACACATCCAAACCTTCAATTCACCGTTCTCCACTCAATTTGCTTTATTCCTTTATTCCCTACATCTGTGGATGGCATCCTGGATCCAGTTTCCTAGCTGGACATTTGCTGGTTTCTAACTTTCCTTTACTTCTTACAGAGGGATTATCTCAGTCTACCAATTCAGAGATGCAGGAAACATAAAGTTGTGTTTCTGTAATATACCTACATTTCTCCTGGGAATGGTGGACACTTAGGTTCAGGTGGTTGGTAGGAGTTGCCCCTCCTTTCTCCAAAGACTGCCTGAATCTCGGGGGAGCACCCTATATGTATTTGCCCAAGCACTAGAAGAAGTGGCCCTGTTCTTGAATGATCAGCTGAGTATCCACTGAGATGTCTCCTGCCTGGTTGTAGCTTGCATGGCTTCTTCTGGTCTGGTGTCCCTCTGCTACTCCCAGGTCAGTCTTAGACACACAGGAATCATTCTGAGGTGGTCAGAGAGAGCGTGGCGCTGTCCAAGGTTCCTGCTGCCTCCAAAAGAAGTTCCCTTCTGCAGCCATTTCCTCTTTCTGGGACCAGGTCTCCTTTCTGAGGCTCGGTAGATGTTGGGGCAGGGCCCCGTCGTTGTCATATCTCAGGAACCTGCTCGAGGTCCCTGTGGACAGAACCCACCAACATCTGCCCTCTTACTTCTTCCCCCTCTGGCTCTCATCTGCTGAGGGTAATGCCAATGGGAGGTCTGGCTTTACCGATGATATTGTCCCCGCATCTTTTGTATAGGTTTCAAGTCCTTTCTGTTTTATTGAGGGCCTAGGCAATTAAAATCCAAAAGCCTGAAGTGGCTTCCCATTTTTTTTCCCCCTAGTTTTTGCTGTCTCATGCTTTTACTGAGGCATAAGCACCAAAGCTTGGCTGCTTAAAGTGGGACTATGTGGAGAAAGGGAAGCAAAAAAAAAAAAAAAAAAAAAAAGAAAAAAGAAAAAATCCTATTTAGAAATATTATCTCACCACATTCCCTACATCTGCTGGGGGCTGTATCTTTTTGATTCTGTCTCTTTTGTTCCCCTAAGGTCTCCTCTCCCTCCCTATTGCTTCTGTCTTCTTTGAGTTCTTATTCTATTACTCCTGGCTTGGCTAATATTCTCCTCCCCCACCGCTGACAGTCCAGGTGCTGAAACAGTAGGAGGTTTTGCATCTGAAGACTCTTGATGAAAAATAAGATTAGGATGACTGAGTGATCCTATGATATGCCTGATACATATTTTATGCTCACTAACACCAAACACTAAAAACTTAGCCCACTCCATAAAGGAAGTATCAGTAGCATTTTACAGCTCTTAAATTAGCAGTAATATACTTATCATCCCAGGATGATTTCACCTTTTTATTATTTTTATTTTTATTTATTTTTTAAAGATTTTATTTATTTATTTGACAGACAAAGATCACAAGTAGGCAGAGAGGCAGGCAGAGAGAAGAGGAAGCAGGGAGCAGAGAGCTCGATGTGGGGCTTGATCCCAGGACTCTGGGATCATGACCTGAGGTGAAGGCAGAGGCTTTAACCCACTGAGCCACCCAGGCACCCCGATTTCACCTTTTTAGGACTATCCTGCGGTTTCAACAAGAATGTGGTAAATCTAGTTTGTTTTGAGGCATGTGCTATATAGTTGGGTTTCCCTCATGCCACCTTCCTTCTCCAAACATCCAGTGCCTTCCTGGCTTCAGGTCTTCCAGTTGGTATGGCCCCAATTGGTCCCTTCATGGTCTTCAAGTCAGCTTTGGGGAGACATCTGTACGGGGAGCCTGCCTGAGATTGGGCTGTATGATTATTTGGCTCCTTGGTAAGGGGATACAGGAAAAGCCAGCTTTTTTTTTTTTTTAAAGGTTTTATTTATTTATTTGACAGAGATCACAAGTAGGCAGAAAGGCAGGCAGAGAGAGGAGGAAGCAGGCTCCCTGCTGAGCAGAGAGCTGGATGCAGGGCTTGATCCCAAGACCCTGAGATCATGACCTGAGCCGAAGGCAGAGGCTTAACCCACTGAGCCACCTAGGCACCCTGGAAAAGCCAGCTTTTAAATGTTGTAAGCAGTTTTCAGTTTCTAGAGAGAGAGAGTGGGACTTCAATTCACCTTGGGGCTGAGTCCTTGCTTTGGGAGAATCACTATGAAGTGCTTTTAGTTTTCTCCACGTAAAGTAAGTTATCTACCACTGGGCTGAGAGGAATGTTAAATCTGGTGGAATTCTTACCTCTTGGTTTTTAGAAGGCAGTGGATGGGGAGAAATGCATTTCTTTGCCTTCGGGTTTTTTTTTTTTTTTTTTTTTTTACGATTTATTTATTTATTTGAGAGAGAGAGATTGTGAGCATGAGCAGGGGGAGGGGCAGAGGAGAGGGAGACAAACAGACTCCCCATTGAGAGGGACCCCCCCCCCCCGCAACATGGGACTCTATCCCAGGACCCTGAGATCATGATGACCTGAGCCGAAATGAAGAGTTGGGCGCTTAACTGACTGAGTCATCCAGGTGCCCCTGTTTGCCCTGAGTTTTGAGTATTCTGTGTAGAACACTGTTGCTGGGTGGTGGCCCAGCAGGTGTTTACAGGAACTGTGGAGCAAGACAAGGGGCGCTGAGGAGGACAGGCAGTGACAGAGGTGAGACAGAACCGGGTGGACTGTGAGCATCCCGCGGACCTTACTGATGTCCCACACAGTGAGGAAATGTGGACATTTCCGAACTCACCGACTTGGCATGTGCTGTGACTATGTGAGTGGCTGGTTAGGGTTAGAGGCATACCACACCTTTGCGGGTGTGGGTGTGTCTGTGTTCCTCTGAAGGACGTGGACTTCCACGGTCAGTTGTGCTGAGGCAGGAAGTAAAGAATGTGGGTGGGGGGGTGCCATAGACTAGCGGTAAGAAGAAACCTTCCCCTCTGTGGGCCTAACCATGCTCTGTTCTGGGCTCAGAGGTTTTGGTGTACTCAGAGCATTGCTGGGGCTTAGAGGTGTCCCCTAAGGGCCCTGTTGTTCTGCCTCCTTTTCATGAGTTCAGCTACTGCTGAAGGGCAGTGGTTCAGACAACCATGGTTCCTATCCACTGTCCAGCCCAGCTCTGTCCAACAGAACTTTCTGCGAGGATGGAAATGATTTCCACTCTGTTCAGGGTGTCAGCCAGTAGTCACATATGCTTTTGAGCACTTGAAATGTGACTGGTATGAGTGAGGAACTGAGCATTTAACTCACTTAGATGTAATTCCTTTAAGTTTACATCTAAGTAGCCACCCAAGACTAGTGGCTGCCATGTTGGACAGCTCAGGTCTAGATGACCGGAAACTATGAAGATGTTAAGCCCCAAGCCTGAGCCCAGAGCTGTGATGGCAGCTGTCATCATCTTAGGACACGGAGGCCCTGAAAGGGTGAGTCGCCCCCATGTGAGGAGTGGAGCTGCCCGGAAGGCCCTACAGCAAGAGAGGGAGTGTGCTGACTGTCGGGGCTCATGCCCAGAAACTTAGTGGCTCAAAATACACAGTCTGTAGGTCAGAAGTCCTGGTGGGATCATCTGGTTCTCTGGCCAGAGTCTCACAAGGCCAAAATTAACGTGTTGTGGGGGCTGGCTCTTATCTGGAGGCCCAGGGCAAAAATCCACTTCCAAACTCATTTAGGCAGAATCCGAATCCTTATGGGTGTATAAGGTCCCTTTTTCCTTGCTGGCTGCTAGTGGGATCTCCTGTCTGCTCTCAGATGCTGCCCACATTCCTTCTCAAGTGACCAGCAGTGGCATGTTGAATCTCCCCTGTGCTTCAGATCTCTCTGGCTGCTTCCCTTTCACTTCTGCCACTAGCCAGAGAATATTCTCTGCTTTTGAAGGGATCATGTGATTGTGTTAGGCTAGATCACTCCCTTTTTCTCTCTCTGTTTTTTTTTTAGGGGGTGTGAGGGTAGAGGGAAAGGGAGAGAATCTTTTTTTTTTTTTTTAAGATTTTTATTTATTTATCTGACAGATCACAAGTAGGCAGAGAGGCAGACAGTGAGAGGGGGGTGGGGAGGTAGGCTCCCCACTGAGCAGAGAGCTCAATGCAGGGCTCGATCCAAGGACCCTGAGATTATGACCAGAGCTGAAGGCAGAGGCTTAACCCACTAAGCCACCCAGGCGCCTGAGAGAGAGAATCTTTGGGAGGGTTAATCTTAAGATTAAGATCTCACAACTTGATCTCACAACTCTGAGCCGGAACCAAAATCAAGAGTTGAATACTAAACAGACTGAGCCACCTGGGCGCCCCAGTAATATCCCCCTTTTTAAGATCGTCTGTGCCATTAACTTAACACAGTCATGGGGCGACATCTCATCTCATTTATAGACTCCAGGGACTAGGAGGTAGGGAATCTTGGGAGACTGTTTTTAGAATCCTACCATACCCACTTATTGATAGGACTCTTTCATATTTTCTGTTTTCTCAAAGCTGTCTCATTTTCCCTCCGTCTTCTCAATCAGCTGACAGCCTTGCTGCCTGTGAGAAAACCCCTGACTTTCCCACCTTCAGGTTCACAATCCTCCCCACCTGCACACGTGTCTTCTTTGCCTTCTCTCCTTCTAGATCCCTCCCTCTGGGCTTCCTTAGAACCCTGCTTTGTTGCATTCTTCTTCCTCCTTTCGTTAGTCTTTCTCTGCTCCAGGAATAATCACTATCAACATACACCCATGCTCTAGTATCTCCCAACTTAAAAAAACAAACCAAACTCTCCTGGACACCACCTTCCACAGCAATCACAGTAAGACTTCCTGGAATAGCAGTTCACACTCTCCCACTCACCCTACTGATCGCTGCAGTCTGGCTTCTATTACCAGAACCCCACTGAACTGCTCTTGTTAAAGTCACTGTCTGGTTATCTATTGCTATGTCACATTTCAAAATTGAGCGGTTTTAAACAACTTATTAATGTATCTCTTGCTGCTGTGGTGATGGAAATTCTCACTTGAGGTTTCTCAGGAGGCTACGGTCAGTAGCAGCTGGGCCTGGAGTCATCCAAAGGCTCAGTGCACTGACATGACTGGCAGTTGATGGTGGCCATTGGCTGGGACCTTAGCTGGGTCTGGTGACTGGAGTGCCTACACATGGCCACCATGTGACTTAGCCTCTCAGAAGGGCAGCTGGGTTCTAAGAAGGAGTGTCCCAGGGGTGAGCATTCGTGGAGAATGGGGTGGAAGCTGCGAGGCTTCTTATGACCTAGCCTTGGAGGTCATGCAGCATGACCATATGCTGTTGGTCATAAGCAAAACACAGGGCCATGTCAGGTTCAAGGGGAAAGGCTTACAACAGGGGCATGGTTTATTAAGGGTGCCATCTTTGGAGACTAGCTACCATAGTCACCAACAAATTGGTCCTCCTCATCTTCTTGACTTTTATTTTTTTAAGTTTTATTTAATCATCTTCCTTGACTTCTTATCAGCAGCTGACCTTGTTGATTGCTCTTTTTCAAAACTTTCTCTTCTCTGGCTCCACAGACCCCTGGCTTTCCTCTTCCCTCTCTGGCTCCTCTTTAATCTCCTTTGCTTTCCCCCAAACTGGAAATATTCGACCACTTCAGATTCTAGGCTTGGGCTTGATTAATTCTCTTTGATGTTTCTGTGCATAATCTTACTTGCCCCATGGTCAGTGCCTACCACCCACATGCTGACGTCTACCAAGTTTTAGCTCTAACCCTGACTTTCCCCTGTGAGCAGAACTGGGATATCCAGCTGTCTTCTAGTTACTTCTGTTTGGATGTCTGATGGGTGTTGTAGATTTAATACATCCACTTCTCCACCCCCATACTCTCCCAGCCTTTTCTATCTCAACAGATGGCATCACCCTCCATTCCCTGCCCAAGCAAAAACCCAAGGGTCATCTGGAATTCTTCTTCCCCTCTTTCTAACACCTGCACTTCCATCCAGACCGCCAGTAAGCAAGTCCTCTCTGTTCTTTGGCAGGCTTCAACATATTTCTTTAAATATATTTAATTTTTACTGCCTAGCAAACTGATACATTTATAGAGAAAAAAATATATTACTAGGTTTATCTCATAAAAGCAGTGTGTTTCCCCATTCTGAATTTTCATTTCCCAAAGCAAGCATTCTTAACTATTTTGTCTAGTTTTTCTGCCATTTATGTCTGTATGTTAGAATTTCTCATGTAGATAACCGTTTCCTACATTTTCAGTTTTCAGTATTATCTGTTTACTTTCACCTGTGGGAATGAGGTTTAGCATTCTTATAGGCCTGTTTTGTGCCCCCAAATGCATTTAGACTACTTCCATCTGTGTTATCACAACTTTTGGTTAAAGTGTTTTTTTTTTTTTTTTAAGATTTTATTTATTTATTTGACAGATCACAAGTAGGCAGAGAAGCAGGCGGAGAGAGAGTGGGGGGAGGTGGGGGAAGGAGACTCCCTGCTGAGCAGTGAGCCCCATGCAGGGCTCAATCCCAGGACCCTGAGATCATGACCTGAGCGGAAGGCAGAGGCTTTAACCCACTGAGCCACCCAGGTGACCCTGGCTAAAGTTTTGTGCTCACCACAGTTCAGTGTTTGTATATGAGGGTGACGATGTGAATGTTGTTTTTAGCCAAGCTGGGTAATGTGCTCTGATTAGAATTCCTTTTTTCTTTCCTCTGGAGTTAGTACTTGCCATCTTTTTTTTTGAGTGCATGCTTGCTGTTGAGAATTAAAAGGAAAATTATTTTAAAATAATTATAGATTTATGGGAAGTTGCAAAAATAGTATAAAGAGGTCCCGTGGACCTTCCACCCGGTTTTCCCCAGTGGTAACATCTTACATAGCCATAGTACAATGTCAGAATGGGGAAACCGATGTAAAATCCACAGACAGATTTCACCAGACCTCTCAGTTTTGTGTGTCTGTGAAAGTCACCACCTCCTCCTACTTTTTTTTTTTTTTTAAAGATTTTATTTATTTATTTGACAGACAGAGATCACAAGCAGGCAGAGAGGCAGGCAGAGAGAGGGAGGGGTGTGGGGGGAAGCAGGCCCCTGCTGAGCAGAGAGCCCGATGGGGGGCTCGATCCCAGGACCCTGAGACCATGACCTGAGCCAAAGGCAGAGGCTTTAACCCACTGAGGCACCCAGGTGCCTCCCTCCTCCTACTTTGGCCACTACAATTCTTGTCCAAGCTGCTGTAGTGTCTCCTAGGATTACCATAATAGTCTTTCTCCTGTTGTCCTTCTCTAATCCATTTCCCACTGAGCAGCAAGAGGGAGCTTCTAAAAACATTTTTAGGTAGGTCAAATCCTTTGTCACCTCCCCACTCTCCTCAGAATAAAATGCAAACTTTTCACTGTGACCTGCAGAGGACCTGGCTCACACCTGCCTTTTCAGAGACATTGGTGGGAGTACCACCCCTCGCCTGGACGCCTTGAGCACACCCTTACTGTTCCTCTCTGCCTGCATGTGCTTCCTGCTCTCGAAAAGGGCGGCCGGCTTCTCTTCCAGGTCTCCACCCAATGGCCCCCTCCTCAGGCTGTCCCCTATTGTCCTAACTAAAGTGTCCCCTTATCACCTCCTACATGGAGATGACCTGGTCTATACTCACGAGACTTATTCATTGGTTTCCCTGTTTAATGTCATCCTCTGGACAGCAGCAGCCATTTTGTGGGGTGGGAACTTGTCTGTATCATTCACTTTTCTGTTCTATTATACTTTCTGGTGTGGAGTGTGTACTTAGTGAATGTGTGAATGAATATTGACTAGGTCAGGGCCCCTGATGATGGGCCTGTGTGCTCGGAGAGCTTTTCTATCAACCAGTGTTGGTGAGTTGCCCTAGAAGATAGGCCAAGGCCTGTTCTCAGACTGAACCCATAATAGCTTCCCCTCTCTTCCCATGTTTTTCGGGTTATAGAAGAAATAAAATAACGTTCCTTTCTTTGTAATCAGCTTATAAAATCACAGAGCCCACTTTTTGGGCTAACTCATACTCATGACTCCTCCTCTGGGAAGCCCTTTGGCCTGGCTACTTATGTATTCCCATGGTATCTTAGAGAGGTCTAATTTACAGTCAATGAAATTCCCTCATTTCAATATGTAGTTTGGTGACTTTTGACCCAGCAAGCATGCACGCATGTAAGCAGTCCAGAAAGTTCCCTTCTGCCTAGTTTGCTGCTGCTGCTTTTTAAAAATTGTGATAAAATACATATAACATGAAATTGACCATTTCAGCCATCTTTAAGGGTGTGGGTCAGTGGTGGTAAGTCTGGCTCCTATTGTTTTGCTACCATTACCACCATCCATCTCCAGAACATTTTTCATTTTCCAGAACTGAAACTTTGTACCCATTAGACACTAACTCTCCATTATCCCCTCTTTCTTCTCTTCCCAGCCCCTGATAACCACCATTTTACTTTCTGTCTCTCTGTTTGACTTTGGCTTCTTCTTTTTCCTTCTGTTGTGGTAAAAAACACATATGAAATTGACCATCTTAACCATTTTTAAGTCTATGATTCAATAGCGTTAAGTAATGGCTTCTTTTAAACATACGTTTGGGTTTAGTTGAGAATGCGAAAAACTCCAAATAACAGTAGCACAAACATGGTTGTCCGTGGCTCTTGTGACAGCTGTACCAATACTAGGAATCTTGTGCTTTGTCATTTGTTACACATATCTTCTACCCCTTAGTCCAATATGGCTGCTCTAGTTCTAGCCCTCAAGTCCACATTCCAACCAGCAGGAAGGTAAATGGGGGAGAAAGGCATATATTTTCCCTTTAAGAGCACTTCATAGGGGTGCCTGGGTGGCTCAGTGGGTGAAAGCCTCTGCCTTCTGCTCCGGTCATGATCCCAGGGTCCTGGGATCAAGCCCCAAGTCGGGCACTCTGCTCAGCAAGGAGCCTGCTTCCTCCTCTATCTCTCTCTGCCGGCCTCTCTGCCTACTTGTGATCTCTGTCTGTCAAGTAAATAAATAAAATCTTTAAAAAAAAAAAAAGCACTTCATAGAAGTTCCACATCATTTTGCCCTTATGTCCCATCAGAAAGAACTTGGCCATGTAGGCACATCTTGCTGCACGGGAGCTGGGAGAGGGAGTCTTTATTCTGGACCACAGATACCAATTGTAATTTGTGGGTCCTAATGCTGAGGAAGAGGAGCGTGCACGTTGTGGGAATAGCCAGCAGTGTCCACCACAGCTTGCCCTCCTCATAGCATTGATCACTGCACTGAGATCATTTCTTTGCTTCTTACTGGACTGTCGATTCCCTCAGCCAGAGGCTGTGTGTGTGTTTTACTTCTCGGCCCAGGACCAGAACCTTCATGTTTTTCTACAAATAAATGAGTCCAGCCAAACTGGACTCATGATTTGGAATAGTAGAGAAGTGAGGCATTGAAGAGTGAAGTGACCAGAGTTATCCAGCCCGGGCTCCCACCAAATTCAGGAAACTGCTTTCCTGTAGATTGGGCAGGTGGCTTCCACTGACCACGCCCACAGCTGGGCACTGCCGGCCATGTAGGGGCCCTTCTGGCTGTGCATTCACACTTGGCCTCCATGGAACTTTCACACCGGTTCCACATTGCCCCCTCCCCCATGCTTCCACTTTCCATACCTTTCCCTGGCTCCAGGTCTCCCTCTGCCAGGCAGAGATGCCTCCTGGGAGTCTTCACAGGACCTGCTCCTCCCTGAGGGGTCAGGGTGGTGGAGCATTCGGGGCCCGAGTCTCCTGAGGCTGAGAGCCTGGGCAGGAAGGCCATATCACCTTTGTCCTGGGCTGAGTGCGAGAGAGCAGATGACCCCCCCCCCCCCCCCCCCGTGCTTTGCTAGGACTCTGAAGGGATCCAGCTCTAACACTTTCTCTTCACCTGAGGTGGCTGTTTTCTCATGTGAAGACAGTCATGCCTGGCCCATAGTATGTTCTTTCTTGGCTTACGTTGCGAGGCCCGATGGCCCAGACTCTAAATTGTAGGGCCTTCCCCCCGCCCCCTGGCCCATTCCCCTCTTTTCTTTTCCTGCCTTCTAGAGCCCTTGGTTCTCTGATGGCCTCTCTGTGGCTTCTTAAGCTAGCCTCACCTGCGGCAGGCCTCAGGTTCTCCTCTCCCAAGTGTGGCTGCAGGGGGCAGCACTGGCTCACCAGGACCTCAGAGTGTGGCTGCTAAACTCCAGGGAAACCACACCCCAGTGTATGATAAAGGCCCCATAGGAGGCTTTACGCAGAGTTGAGTCTTCACACCTGGCTTCCCAATTCCTTCCAGAAGGTCCTTCCACCTTTAACTCTCACTACCCCAAGGAAGGCATTCATTCTTCCCTCCCCCACAAAGCCTCTTTTTATTTTCTTGGCATGGCCCTTGAAGCTCAAGCAGGGCAGAACAAGAGGAGCCTGTGTCCCCTAGTGTCCTCTGGAGACCCCAGGCCGGCTGCGCCATCCTGAGTGATGTGGGCCTCATGGTCGATGACACAGGCAGCTCCCTCTCCAACTTGCAGGCTTCTCTTGCCATCTTCGGGTATGGTCACTGCACGGCCGCTGGCAGGGCACAGGCGTCGATAGGAGGTGGCAGGAAGAGTGGGAGCCAGTGGCATGAATTTAGATCCTGGGCCTTTAAGTAAATGCTCAGAGCAGCCTACATGGTGGGGAATACCAGATGAGTGAGCCTGTGGATAGTCCCCACCCTCTGCTCCCACATTTCCTGGCAGAGCCGGCTGGGCTCTCTGGGGGACCCTGGGACCATCCCGCGGTCCCGTTCTAGCTCCCGGCACCAGGATGACCACTGATGTTCACATGCTACTCATTGACTTTGAGGGGAGGGAACCAGGCCCTGCAGGCTGTGTTTTCTCCCCACCCCCTGCTCCCTGCAGTCCTGGATATAGGTGTGTCGGATTGAAGACATACTTGTCTTTAACATCTTAATGGCGTGGACTGCCACTGTGCCACCTCCCATGCTTACTCTTGATGCCCCTGTACTTCCCCTCTCTGTAGCAGATGTCCCTTGAGGGGGCGTTTCTGAGAACAACCAGGTCCAAGAAGAAAAAGCAGACTCTACCCCATAGTGCTTGTTAGCCTCTTGGGCCACGTGGCTTGGCCCACATTCAGGCAGGTATGTCTGTTGTTCCTGCCAGGTCAGTCAGTGGAGATGGAACATTCATTTATTGGGGCAAATGTGCCACGTTAGAGTTGTTCTGGAAAGTCCAGCATGCAGTGTCCCCCCCGCCCCCCGTCCCCCGTCCCCACCCTGGGGGCAGCAGGGGAGGGGAAGTGCTGAAGGCAGGGGAGAGGGAGACTTCACAGGGCGATTTGGAGCTCCTAGATGTACCACTAAGGGAGGGGAAGAGGACCTGGGGGCAGACGGAGCAGCAAAGCAGAGAAGCGCAGACAGGCATTCTCCAGAGGCTTGGTTTTATTGTGTGGTTCTCTTTTTCCTCAATGAGATACCGGAAGCTGTGGTGCACTATACACAGTCACAGGACAGGACACTGTTGCCAGGGTGGGGCAGGGAGCTGGGGGTTGGGAACAGCCATCTATCGAGGCATGTCTCTCTCCAAGGGCTGCCTCAGATTCCCCCACCCCAGACCTCCCAGGCCCCCAAGAAGCCTAACCTGTAGAGCAGAGGACTGTCGGAAGGCTCAGCCTCCAGCCACTGGGGTCTGGCACTGACCAGGGAGGGAAAGAAGAGCCTCCTGAACACTCGGGCCACACACTCCTCTGCTCAGGGACTCTACCTGGCCTGGCTTCCTGCCTCTAGGTCAGAATTCTGGAAGCTCTAGGAGCTTGGGACTGGTTGGGAGGAGGCTGGTCCTCTGCCACCCGCTCAGCTGCTGGCTGAGGTAGTGAGGGACAGTAGGCTCTTAATTGTAGTTTCATCAGGTACAGAGGAATGCTGGACCCTCTCTTCTTCCTGTCTGCAGCCCTCCGTCAGCACCACTCCCAGGCAGATTCTGCTCTGTCACCTGGCCATGCCAGGCCCACAATCCCAAGGGGACCTCTGCAGTGGTAAAAAGACAGCTTCTTGCTGTGGCAGAGAATGCTCCCGGAGATGTTCGGTTCTGTCCTCTTGTTATGGGCCACAAACGCTTGGCAGTGCCCTCACATCCGGGGTCTTTGGGCACCATCCCCACCTGCTGAGGGATGTACTAGGCCCAGATGCACCTCCTCCTCCTTCTTTTCCAGGTTTCTCCCAGGCCCATGGTCCTGGTGGGCAAGGATGACCCCCCTCCTTCGTCCCCCTGGGACCCTCTATCCTTCTACCCCTTCCATTCCCTCACTCTCCATCACGTCCCCAACCCTGGCTTCCCTTTTCACAAACTCCCAAAGAAAAGGAAGGATAAACCAGATAGAAGCAGCTCTGGAACAAAGAGTACAAAAAAAAAAAGACAGCCAGTGGCGTGCAGAGAGGGAGTGAGACGGTGGGGGGGTGGCAGAGGGCTGGGATGGTGATGCATGCGGCGCTGGGATTCCTTGTGGGGGAGTCCCCATTGTTCCTCGAGCTGTGTGAGGGACTTGGGGGGGAGGGAGTCAGCAAACGCAGAGAAGTAGGGTCTCTGGCCGGGGCCATGTGGCTTCCTGCCCAAGCAGTCACAGGGAGATGAAGTCCATGGCCTGTAGGAGAGGCAGGGAGAGCAGGAGCAGCAGCAGCCACGAGGTGTTCTGGGCCAGCAGGCTGATGCCCTCACACTTGACCAGTTTGTCTGTGGAAAGAGAATGGAGGGGAAGAGCAGGGCAGGAGTGAAGAGGGCCCAGGATTCACGCAGCCACAGGCCCTGAGCTGGGGCACATTCCCTTGGGCAGACTGGTGCCATGTTGGCTTAGCTGGAACCAGGGCCAGTCTGCTCTAGTAGAACCAACTATCTTTCTTATTCGCAGCTTCCTGAGTCTTGAACAAACGTCATATCAAATCGTTTATCAAGCACCTTCTATAGAAAACGTTGGGTGAGGTAGCTAGTGTCTTCCCTGTTTTCTAGGGTGGGGGGTATGGGGGAGGACAGGGGGTGGGGCCAAGTGATTTGCCCGGTCATGGTAGAAGTGTCTGTGACACCATTCCGCCTGTCTCACTGTCCCCTTAGCCTTTCCCTTCATACACAAAGCAGGCAGTGGTTCCCCAGGGCACCAGGCAGTAGCTGGGGGGAGGAAGAGAGAGGTTCTGGGCCCCGCTCTTCTCTAGTCTGGCTAAGGGGACTGCCTGCTGTCCTAGCCAGCCCTCTCCCCTCTAGCCTCTTCTTCCAGCTCACTTGGCCTTGTTGGGAGCTTGCCTCACCTCTGAGCACAGAAACATTCTTGCTGGAGGTGATGGGGGGCTGGCCAGAGAGCCGGAGTTCACAGGTGTACGTTCCCTCGTCCTTGGTGGTGAAGCTGGATAAGTAGAGGACCTTGATATTGTACTTGCTGGTGAAGTTGGTTCGGGAGCGATATGAGTGCTCAGGCACCCCCATAGTGCCATAGAGTACGTGCTTCTTTTTCTCCCGGGTCAGGCTGAACTCATACTGGATGGGCGAGGTGGTAGAATTCTCATGGCGGCAGTCCAGACGAAGGCTCTGGTCCACCAGGCACGCTGTCAGGCTGGTCACTTTCTGCCCACGGGCTACCTGCAAGACTGGCACCAGCAGTGCCCACTCCCAAGTTGGGGGGGGGGCCTGGAGAGCAGGGGACCTCCCACCCACAGTAACTGGAGAGAGTGGTCTGGCCAGGGAGGGCACAAGGGTCTGCTTTTTGGGTACCTCTCCCCACTCCAGAGGTCCCTGGGGGCCACTTTCACTTCCCTGATGCAGACCCAGCCTCCTTCCCTCATGTTTTTTAGTCCTGGTGTCCCAGAGGGCAGGAGATCTTGGGGAGTTGATGTAGGCTCCCGGTTCCCATTTGGAGATCCCAGCTCAGTATGGGGCAAACTCAGTGAACTGTTTTTCCAAAAACTGCTTCAGGCAGCCCGAAGAGCAACTAGGTTACTCAGCGGATTTAGGGATGAAAAAGAGCCCTCTCTCTCTGTCATCTCCCGCTCCGAGGTTGGGAGGGAAGAAGCTAGCTTCTCTGAAGGGAAGGAAGCCAAGGTACTTGGAATCCCAGCCCTGCCCCTTGCCCAGTACCTGTCAGCAGAAGAGCGAAGCCAATGGTGGGGTTCATGGTGCCAGGAGCTCAGTCCTTGATCTGAGGGTGCAACAGGATGGGGGTCAGCCAGGAGATGGAGCAGGTGGTCCCACATTTACTGCTAGGGCTGGGGGGGTGTGGCTCAGGGACACATGCTGTGATGGCCGAGCCAGGCAGGCAAGCTTCTCTGTGTACTTCTCCCCTCCCACTTCTGAGTGACTGTGACACTGCCACTTGGTGCCTCCCTGCTCTGGGAAAGTAAGGGGAGGGGGAGGACACACATTGTGATGGTGTCTCTGTGTGGAAAGCCTAGAGTAAAGGGACTTTGACCATTTCCTTTTTCCTTCAGGAAGGCAGAGACATCCTATATCCTAATTGTGGCAAAGTGGAGCTAACACAACATTTACTCTCTTAATCATTTAAATAAGATTTATTTGAGAGAAAGAGTGAGAAAAAGCACATGTGCAAGGGATAGGGGAGGAGCAGAGTGGGAGAAAATCTTCAGCAGATCTGTGTCCCTGTGTGGTGGGACCCGGGGCTTGATCTCAGGACCCTGAGATCATGACCTGAGGTTAAACCAAGAGTCAGTTGCTTAACTGACTGTGCCACCCAGGTGCCTCTGTCTTAATCATTTTTAAGTGTACAGTTCAGTGGTGTTATTAGGTTCCCTCACAATGTTGTGCAGGCAATCTCCAGAATTCCTTTTATCTTGCAACACTAAAACCCTACCCATTACATAAAAACTTCCCATTCGGGGATTTTCTGTTTCTTTCTTTCTTTCTTTTTTTTTTTTTTAAGATTTTATTTAT